>NC_058042.1:26118571-26430000 GCF_020085105.1 Siniperca chuatsi
GGGGCGGGGACCATGTATTGATGTTCAGATGTCATTTCAGGGGGATTTGATGTTTCTGTCCTCTCTTCAGTGAGGAGATGGCACGATAGATCAACTGATGGTGTCTGCTTGCTTTCTCCAGGGTTTTACTGGAGCCTGCTGTTGTTTGGAGTGAAATAGCAGATGTAAAGTTGAGTCAGAACGTGCTGAGCTTACAAAGGAAAAACGAGAAGAAAAGGTTTAGGGAAAGATGCTATTGATTGTTTCTGTTTTGTTAGGAAAGCTGTTTGAATTAAAGCCTGATATCTTAATGGGGTTATCGTTGTAAGCTCCAAACCCAGGATGAGGGCTCTGAACAGACATTATCACACAGATGACAGCACAAACACACACACGCGCATTTTATCTAGCTAGTTGATCAGTATATAAACTGTTGTGTGTCTCAATGCACTGTTTCTGCTCCTTGTAGCAAGTAGAATCTAGTTTTGGTCTTATTCTGTTGTTTAAATGATGTTTTTGCATCTATAGTCATTGTTTTATGATTCTAGAGTGATGGGACAGCACTGCAGAGGTGAAATAGAATAGGGGTGTAGTAGTACAGTAGCTCTGGATGGAGATAGATTTTTGAGGTTATAAATACACAGAGAGGGGGAGAAAGGGAGAGGTAATAATGTTTATGGGAGTGAAGAGTGAGTAATGTTTAAACCACAGTGCATATGATGGAGTTGGGGTATTGGGGGGGTTTGCATAAACCAGCAGTAACTAGCAATGGGTAGGAGTGATACCTTTTATCAGGATCACCACCTACAGTTGTATGCAAAAGTTTAGGAACCCCTGACAATTTCCATGATTTTCATTTATAAATATTTGGGTCTTTGGATCAGCAATTTCATTTTGATCTATCAAATAACTGAAGGACACAGTAATATTTCAGTAGTGAAATGAGGTTTATTGGATTAACAGAAAATGTGCAATATGCATCAAAACGAAATTAGACAGGTGCATAAATTTGGGCACCCTTGTCATTTTGTTGATTTGAATACCTGTAACTACTTAGCGCTGATTAATTGGAACACACAATTGGTTTGGTGAGCTCATTAAGCCTTGAACTTCATAGACAGGTGCATCCAATCATGAGAAAAGGTATTTAAGGTGGCCAATTGAAAGTTGTTGTTCTCTTTGACTCTCCTCTGAAGAGTGGCAACATGGGGGCCTCAAAACAACTCTCAAATGACCTGAAAAAAAAGATTGTTCTACATTATGGTTTAGGGGGAGGCTACAAAAAGTTCTCGCAGAAATATAAGCTGTCAGTGTCCACTGTGAGGAACATAGTGAGGAAATGGAGGGCCACAGGCACAGTTCTTGTTAAGGCCAGAAGTGGCAGGCCACATAAAATATTGGAGAGGCCAAGGCGAAGGATGGTGAGAACGAAGGAGGTGGTCCGAAGGAGGTGGTCTGTGGGCTGTCAAAAACAGCCCACAGACCACCTCCAAAGACCTACAACATCAACTTGCTGCAGATGGTGTCACTGTGCATCGTTCAACAATTCAGCGCACTTTGCACAAGAGAAGCTGTATGGGAGAGTGATGCGAAAGAAGCCTTTTCTGCACACACGCCACAAACGGAGTCGCTTGAGGTATGCAAACACACATCTGGACAAGCCAGCTTCATTTTGGAATCAGGTGCTGTGGACTGATGAAACAAAGATTGAGTTATTTGGTCATACCAAGGGGCGTTATGCATGGCGGCAAAAGAACACAACGTTCCAAGAAAAACACTTGCTACCCACAGTAAAATTTGGTGGAGGTTCCATCATGCTGTGGGGTTGTGTGGCCAGTGCCGGTACTGGGAATCTGGTTAAAGTTGAGGGTCGCATGGATTCCACTCAATATCAGCAGATTCTTGAGAATAATGTTGAGGAATCAGTCACAAAGTTGAAGTTACGCCGGGGCTGGATATTTCAACAAGACAACGACCCAAAACACTGCTCAAAATCTACTCTGGCCTTTATGCAGAGGAACAAGTACAATGTTCTGGAATGGCCATCCCAGTCCCCAGACCTGAATATCATTGAACATCTGTGGGGTGATTTGAAGCGGGCTGTCCATGCTCGGCAACCATCAAACCTAACTGAACTGGAGATGTTTTGTAAGGAGGAATGGTCCAAAATACATTCATCCAGAATCCAGACACTCATTACAGGCTATAGGAAGCATCTAGAGGCTGTTATTTCTGCTAAAGGAGGCTCTACTAAATATTGATGTGATTTTTCTGTTGGGGTGCCCAAATTTATGCACCTGTCTAATTTCGTTTTGATGCATATTGCACATTTTCTGTTAATCCAATAAATCTCATTTCACTACTGAAATATTACTGTGTCCTTCAGTTATTTGATAGATCAAAATGAAATTGCTGATCCAAACACCCAAATATTTATAAATGAAAATCATGGAAATTGTCAGGGGTTCCTAAACTTTTGCATACAACTGTACCTCATGTATATAAAGCAAGCTGTTACATTAATCATATTTATTTCTGCACCATTGCACTTATTGTCTTACTGTTTACAAATGTTGCTGTTGTTGTTTATTGTACTGTAAAAAAATCTTTATCTTGCACATAGTAGCTTAATGTTTGTTAACCTTGTTGAGCTTGCTGTCCTTGTTTTTTAGCTGTATCTATGTCTATTTCTCTGTATGTACATTGAGAGCAACGAAAAACCGGAGTCAAATTCCTTGTGTGTGTTCACAAAGAAGGAATAAAGCTGATTCTGAGGATTCATATTCATATGTACTTCTTTTATTTGGGCTTTCATTTATTTCTATTATTACATGTCCTATATGTGAACCAAATGTTTCAGATTGAGTAATCCATAATAATCTTAATCATTTTAAAGACACACTTTGCCCCACTGAATTGAGTTCTTAAAGTTTGTGAAATTCTTGTTTGTTTTACCTTGTTAAGGTTTGAATGGTAAAAGAGGAGGGAGCCACAGTGACTCGGTTAGATGAAGAGGCTACAGGTGCTTACTTCAGTTTGGGTGAACTCAAACCTTCAACGTGTCATCCAGGTAAGCAACATCTCTTACTGTCATTTCTGCTGGGCCCCCATCACAGATTCTGATCATGGTTGATTGTGGTACGGAGTGCACACTAATCACAATTTTATGGAAACTTGACAGCTGCTTAAAACACCTACAAGTAGGGAACTGATGCACACCTGATGTCATTCCAACCTTGTGCACTGTCGGTTGATATATTGTTTATTGTCTTTTTTATCTTACCTAGCAACAGGTGACAGAGAGGCTATCCTTGACTTGCTACAGCATCAGAGGAAATAGTCTTCCATTATTTTGAATTGTATGAATATTACTGTTAAACACAGTACTAAAACACTTTTCACAATTTGCAGTCTTGTTATTTACATTTTGCATTAATGGCTTTTCATTTTTTTTTTTTGGATTAGCTATTCCATTAACCTAGAAACGGAGCTTGCTCTATCTTCCTGTGTTTATCTCTGTAAGCGCTCCCACCGCCTCACCTGTCCATCCATCTCTCTCTCACCTTCATATTTATAGATTTAGCTTTTCTCCTAACTGTCAGTCTCCATCCCTCTCTGTCTCTGTCCCACTGTTTCTCTCTAAGGAGTCTTGCCTCCGCCCCAACAGCCCATGAGCCCTAGAGTCACATTTCAGGCCTGGCTGCTACTTAAAGGCCCATAATCTGCTTGGCGAATGGCTATAGTGTGGCGGACTGAGCGGAAGCAAATTATTCGCTTTAAGGACTCCTGCTGCTGTGGGACCCGGGGCTAGTGGCTGGTGCCGTTAACGTTAACACACACACAGTGTGCAAGCTGTCATTATTTATTTAACCCGTTAAGTGTTTAAAGTGGAAGGGGTCCACCGGGACACAGCTTGGTTGATGAAATTATTCCACATATATACTGTATGTATGGTTAAATCCTTCAGGGAGAGGAACAAGGCAACATATAAAGATGAAGCCTTCCCTACATTTTTGATGTGGTCTGATCACATGATAACAGACTGAGGGTGCTAGTGTGCTTGGCCGACATGGTGGTAGTACAGACCTCACAACATGGGAGGAATTCACTGTGATGTATTTAATGTGAATGTTTCCTGGGCTGTGTGTGAGAGATAGCGAGACAGTGTGTGTATGTGTGTGTGTCAGACAAGAATAATATGCATAAGTGTTTGTGGTTGTGTCTGACACAGTGTTACCAATTGGCATTTCCACATAATGCCACTAACCTGAGTTGTTTAGCAAGCCCTGACTGAAGATAAACTATTGATATCCTCTAGCATTCACAATGTCACTGGCAACCCTGATTCACCTTGAAGCATGTGTGTGTGTCTGTGCACACACACTGTTGTATGCGTGTATGCAGCTGTGTTTCTGTGTCCAGGTGCATCTGTTTGAACAGAGTAATAAACAGAGGGGATAGCATATTTGTTTTCTCTGTGTGTGTGGAATAAGGAATCCCAGCATTAATAAGTAATCGCTGGATGTTGGCCCTCCCATAACATGTTGGGCCAGCAGCACTTGCCCCCAGTAATGACACCATTATAGGGCCGAAGTAGCCAGTTGAGAGTTTACCTCTGGTAATCTCTGTTTCCACTCTGCCTCGGCTCCTTGTCATAAGGGCTGGGAGTTTGTCTGTTGCACCTGGACTTGAACTGCAACCACACAAATGCAGCTGTTTTAACAAAACTTTTTTTTATGTGTGCTCACTATAATAACCATCAGAGATACACAAACAAATGCATAAACCCTGGTGTATTGTGATCATCAGATACGATGCATTAGAACATATACACGTGTGGTTATACAAACCAAAATACCCTTTGTTAATACAAACCTGTGTGTGTGTGTGTGTGTGTGTGTTTTTTTTAAAAAAAAAAAAAAAAAAAAAAAAAAAAAAGCCTGTATTTGAATGCAATCAACATTTGGGGGAATGTTATGTGGATGTGTAATTTGTTATAATAAAGGCAACACACAGACAGAAAAGGAGAAAAATTGAGCTACTATTTATTAGATAATATAAACTATGGTGATGGCAAGTAGAGACAGGGGTGGGGAGAGAGGGAGAGGGACGGGAAGAGAGAGAGAGGACTGAACAGATTGAATGGCTAATGAAATGGGTACCTCCAGGCCTGAATAAATTCTCTGGTCTGGCGATCCCCCAGGATGCTGGCCTCCCAGGGAGATTAATGACCACTGGGCCATGGTATAATGAAGTAGTTTGCCTTGGCAATGTGCTTGTGAATTCATCAGTGTCCACAAGTGGGCTGGCCGAGCACAACATCTTTATAAATCCCCCTCACTCTTTTCTCCCGCTGCTGCTGATTTATGGTTCCGCCACCCCCAAATGGTTTGGCCTCTCTCACCAGACCCCGCCCTGGCTGACCATCACTATCCTACCTAAATCCAGGTCACTGCACTGATGGGGAAGAAATGGGAGGCTAATCAGATAATGGGAGGTGAAAATGGGCGAGAGTGAGTCGGAGTCTTCAATCTCTGAACTCCTGCTCTGCCTGTCTCTGTTTCTTTGTCTCCATCTCAATTTCATGCACAGAGTCCTGTAAAAATCTATTTGGTTTTCCATATGTCTTCAACAGAATTTGTAAATTCATTGCAATATGTGGTTACAATACATGTAACCTGAGAATTGACCATAACAGGTGATTTTAAAAACTAGATCATTATTGATACACGTTAATGAAAACATACATTTTTGAAAAGTAAACATGAAACGCTTTGTTGTTATAAAGATAATGAGAAAACAGTTCTTCTTGGACCCAAATGGTGCAGTAATGAACTTCATTTTAAATGGTTCTAGTAATTTTTCAGAATAAATGGTTCTTTGAGCATTTTAAATCATTATGGGTATGTTGAAAAACAAGTACATGAACATCGTTGTTGGCCGTTTATTGACATTCCTTTTAACTTCAGTCAATTACAGACAAGTTAGGTATTAAAAATGTCAGCTTCAAAGCACAAAGTAAGTCCAATGGACCTATTGGCCAAACACAAAATCAGTCACTATGAGGGGGAACATAGACCCCTAAGGCCTTTTTGGAGGAAACTAAATTCACTGCTTTTCAAGACCTGAACAAGTGCATACAAATTCATATATACAAACCTTAAAACTTGAAAGAAACAAACCATCAAGGAAAGAGACAAAAATGTAACATGTAAAACAGGACAACTGTCAGACATTTTGATATGTCCAAAATTACAATGATGCTGTACCTAAAAGTGCTGTACTAAGAGCCTTCTTTCAGTATCTTTCAGGGAATACAAACCCCTAACTCCATTTCAAGTGACATACTAAGGGACATGAAGTGCATTTGCCAACCTCTGCACAGCTATTGGTAATCGGGTAGTTGAGTAGAGTACCAAGCTTCAAGATAAATGCCCAAAAAATGAGAATGTTTTCTTCAGCTGACTTGGGTAGGCACAATTGTAAATCTGATAAATCACCAATACCACAGTCACAGCCAAGGAAATGTCCATCTCTCCATTGTCCATTATCATTTTGTGCCCATCTATCTCAACATTCACTGAAGTGCAGTCACTCCACTGGCTCTCCGTCACTGCCGTTTAGGGTGATTGTCGGCTTTGGGTTCAATGGATCCTGAAACAACATATTCAAGGCTTATAGCTGTACTCTACAAGATTTAGATGTTTACAAATTACTTTCTAAGCATCGTTCATTCATTAAGATACCCCAGAGGAAGACTACGGCTACAATTAACAATTTAATCTGCCAATAATTTTCTCAGTTCTCTGACATAAATGATTAACTGATTATCTAAATATTTGCCAATTAATTTTGGGTTTATCAACTAATTGATTGACTACTTATTGCAGCTCTATTGAAGACAGCCCCCCTCAACACACCATCACTTCCAACAACTAACCTTACTGATCACAAAGAGATGAAACATTCACACGGTAGCAGGGAGTATGGCTGCATCCACCATCTGACCTGCAAAGAACAAATTACTTAAATCAGAAATGTTGTCCATCTTAGTAAACAAAATTTAGAAAAGGCTGAACAAACACCTTTCAACAGTATGCCAACAATACAGCTTGAAAAATTGGTTGTAGTCACACCTAGGGCTGAAACGATTCCTAGAGGAACTCAATTACTTGTACCTGACACAAGGTATATGAAGGCTAGTAAAAAATGTAGGCTAGGTTAATTATGGCTATATTTAATGGCTAGTTGAAAACGTAAATTAATCTGGTGGCTAGTTATGATGTCCCTAAGTTAGCTAGGTTTTGTTCAAGATATTAACCACAGAAAATAAATGCTGTACTGAATTTGTGAAAGCCTGAGCTTCATTCATGTTATTATGATAGTCACAGTTCCTGTCCACTTGTTTTTGCCTCCTGCAAATGCCACAAAGAAGACAGTAAAGGCTTACGTTACGCCTGAGCTGTAAACTTGTAGTAATGAAAGTTGTGTATGTATATATGTATTATTTACCTTTTTTTTTAAAGCAAAGGGTGTTTGCTTTTGCATTTCAGAATTTATTTTCTTTAAAACCCAGAATGTAATATGGAACTTAAATGCACTAAATGGATTTAGTTTTGACAGATGATATTGTATGCAATTTAAGCAATAAAAATGTAGATTTTTTTTCTAAAAATGAAACCAGTTCTTTTTAAGAGACCTGTCTTATTTTCTCTTTTGCATATTTACTATTGCTTTTAATGAAGCAAAAGTATTTCTTCGCTTATGAACCGATTATCCCATCGATAGCTGTAGCTCTAGTCACACCTCTCTTGACAGTCTTAACTATCTGACAGGCAAATATTTAAGGCCTTATAAAAGGGTGGATTTATGGCAAAGCTGTTGAATTTGATTAATTTGGATTGTACATGTATATCTTAACTCGTTAACTGAACACCAAGCTTTCCGCCAGAACTCTGTAAGGGAACCAGTGCAGATTTGATAAATAATTTCCTCCTTTTTGAATCAGATTGATGATAACCTTTTTAATTTATTTTATTTAATTAAGATGACCTGTCCATATTAGTGCTTACCGATAAATCGTGTTTTCATCATGTATCGTATTTTCATCACAATATGAACATGCGTGATAAACACATTGCAAGAGACTGCCTGAAACGCGATGAATAAGAAAAATCATTTAACTTAGGGATGGGTACCTAACCCCGGTATTAAATGGGCCCCAGGGCTAAAGACTGTAGTATTTATTATCATGTTACAGCCTCTGCCCCGCTCTGTGTCGGAGTCGAGCTCCTCCTCAAACACACATGCATGAAGATAACTCGAAGATTGCTCGAGTTGAGGACAACTACACTCATTACTGTAAGTGCAATAAAACCTTAGCGAGTAAAAAACCAATACACCTGTTTAACAAGCATAAATATAAACATGTAGTAAGCGATATTTTAATCTGCTCTGTCTGCAGTCTCATGTGTTTTACACAAGCACAGCGCGCTAGCTCGGCTAATAGCGAATTGTTACAAATAAGCTAAAACGAAGTATGTATGTACTCTAACTGTTTAGCTTAGTTTGCCACGTACCTTTTTAAAATTTGGCCAATTCTTGTAAACTTAGCTGCTGGCTGAGACAAACCAGCCCCTCCTCCCTCTAGCAGCGGTAACTTACGTGCAGGTGAATCACAGCAACAGCAGAGGGAGGAGGACGGGAGAAAGGACTGAAACTGACTGACGTCTGTGTTCTTCATTCTTTCTAAATTTCACTCAGTATTTTGATGTATATGTTTTAGTGTATATGGTGTTTTGGTGTATATGATTTATTTTATTAACATTTTAGATTTGTTTCCAGTGAGATATTATTGAGTTTATATAGTGACTTTGCTGTTGCTGCTCTAGAAACAACATTAAGTTATGTCATCTGAAAATCCTGAGTCGGGGACAGCCCTACAACAATTGTGTTCAATAACTGCTGTTTATCAGAGCAATGAAGCTATCACTCAAGGGCCAATCCTTGGCATAACATACAACAGTCTTTAATCGCCTCTAATATGTTTTATTTACAGCATAAATTCAAGATGACCAAAAATGTAAAAAGGCTTAATTCACATTTTAACAGAATTCGTCAGTGATCAAGAAAATATTTTGTTTCTTAATATACCTACTTTAAATTACTCATAATTGTTAATAACTATTAATAATCAAAAGGCCCATTATACAGTAGCCTACTTAATACATTACTGCATTCCATAAACAATTGAAAAATTGCAATATGCTCATGTAAGCATTCAAAATTCATGATAGCTAAATACAAATTTCTCTCCTCTGCAACGGTCACTTTTCAGCAAGCAAAATGGTGGCGTTTGTTATAGAGTAGCTAGTTATTACAGGGGAAAAAGGCTTTGGGCTCCAGTTTTTGTAACCTCTAAATAAAATATCCAAAAGGAACTCACCAAACTGGTTGATAATGGCAAATGTAACTTAGGTATAGCATTTAATTTGTACTGTTAAAACCGTAACTGACATTTTACAAGCCACAGACACGTAAACATTAAGTACCAATGGTAGGTGGAGTAGCTGACGTTAGGTTAACTAATGTTACAAAAGGGACTATCGTTAAAGCTGGATACGTTTCAGCGTGCTAACGTTTGCAGTACTGGCATTAGCTAGCCAATTTAGCCTACTGTGACTTAGCTAACTGAACTCCAAGAAAACAGATGTCAGTTTACTGCTAGATAACGTAACTCTGCCTCTGCAAACACGACATCAGTGATATTGAAAGCCTTGGAATGTCTTCAATGCTACTGATAGAGATAGCGACTCCATAACATTGGTTAGCTGTTGTAAGCTAAATACAGAGCTTATTTCAGAAACATTGACAAAACAAGCAAATTTTCAGCAACTTACTAACAGTTACAGTGAAAGTGCTTTCCTCACTTCCTTGCCCCATGTACTTAAGTGGTAGTTCATACAACTCCAGAAGCAGGAGAAAAGAACGATGGTCCGAGCTAAGCTGTGATGACTGCAACTCGCTGTTTTTGGTTGTGGGTTGGTTGTGAGGTGTGCTCATTTTTTAGTCTGTGCGGTGGGTGCTCCTCAATGTGTTTTTGTTTCCGCCCCCCTCAGTCATGAGCTTTGGCCTAGTTCTTGGAAAAACACATCTCTTTGCAACGTATCTCAGACTAGATGATTGGATGTTGGCTTAATATTTAATTCTTGAATAAAAAGATGCGTAAATGAACATAACATTATTAAACGGTTTTTAAACTACGCTATGCCAAAACGCCATAGATGTTATGATACGAAACCAACGTTTTCAACTCTTCCCAGCATGCCAGTGTATGTGTGTCTATGTATGTGCGTGTGTGTGTGAATTAGTAAGTAACCATCCCAAACAACTGAGAGGTATGGTTTTATATTTCACATAGAGCTGCAACGATTAGTTTATTAGTCGATAGACAGAAAATTAATCGACAACTATTTTGATAATAAGACTTGATAATTGCTTAAGTAATTTTTAAGCAAAAAAGTCAAGCGTAAGAATTTGCTGCATTTCTGGGTCTTCCATTATATTACATTTAATATTTTGGTTTCTGGACTGTTGGTCAGATAGAACAACATATTTTAAGATGTCAACTTGGGATTTGGAGTTTCCTGATTAATCGATATAATTGAGAAGATCATCTGCAGATTAATCTAATGAAAATAATAATTAGTTGCAGCCCCAGTTTCATGCTATTAGCCACCACAAAATAACTCCAATAAAAATGAAGAACCTTTAGTACTTAAAAAGAACCACATAAAGTATGCAATTAACCATGTAGAATCAGTGAGCCTTTTGAAGAACCATTTAAGAACCATTATTTTTCTGAGTGTAGGATGACATTCATCGATGGCAGTGGCTGATGTTTATCTGTTGTGTTGCATCAGTTTTGTGCTGGCAAAATTTTGTTGGTTATTTGTATTTGTTGTATAGCAGGCTAAAAAGGCTTTTGAAGCAGTTATTTTTTTAAAGGAACATTTTTCATGTGAAAGAAGGTTATATTGAAGGTTGTTTCATAAATTTTGAATTTATGCTCATTCAAAGATGACTTAAAAACAGTTCAGTTATTTTTTATAATGAAGATCTCTTTGTTTCCCTGGCACAAAAGTGGGAATAAATAGTAACAAAAACAAAATAAACATCAGCAAAAAAGCATCGGCTATCGGCCAAATTGTTATTTTCAGAGATGCAAACAACTCGTTTTTCAGCGAATGTCGCTTTTTTTCACATCAATTTGGGTGACTTGTGTGAATTGTCCACATCCAAAGTTTTTTGTGTGTGTGTGGGGTGGGTGGGGTGACGGACGAATCTCCCTAACAATTCCTACAGTGTATTTCTGTCATGCTTACATGAGTGAACTGCATTGAGCAAAAATTCTTAGAACCTGTTGCCAGGACCTCACATTACATCAGTGGTTGTTTTGTTGTGCTGGACCGTTGCTGTAGCTGACACAATATGTGTGCGTAGTGAGTGTGTGGCAGAAAGTGACAGTGAATGGAGCAAACGAAAAGCTGAGCAGAAAGTTGTCAATCTGGCAGTAAATATAATATTACAGTGTATATTACAGTGTGTTAGTTAATAAATACTGCAGCTTCTCAAGACCAAGAAAAGTCTCTGTTGTTTCCCCAACTGCTGGAGAAGTGAAGAAAGTTAGCCCTGAGGTAAGAATCAACTTCAGCTCTTCGAGGAAAGCAAACATCTCAATTGTGCTTCCCGACTCTAGTCTACGATCACACGGTTCAAACTGCTCCACAGTCAGCCTGAAATACTGTATCACTGAAACCAGGCGTTATCCAGGTGGACTTCATGGAACTATGATTTTTCTCCTGGTTGTGTCCTCACTTGGTTTATTTCCTGTACCCAGCTTTGAAGTCTGTGTCTGGCTTGCAGTCTATGCTGAAAAATAGTGATACTAAGAAGCTTCCTTTGGTTTGTGTTCATTTATTTGAGACAGAGACAGACAGACAGAGACACAGTTATGGCTGAGCGACCTTGAGAGTGAATGAGGAGAGGGAGCGCCAGTAGCCAGTGAATCAGAGAAATAAAACTTTATTTTTGTTTCACAGCAATTACATTCTAAAGCACAAATAAACACAACCACATCCCACAAGAAACATCTCAAATGCACAGTAGGGCACATATTCTAGAGATAATTTTTTATAACATCTTAGTTCTGATAGTAGGTTAGTTAAAATCAGCTTAATATCGGTGTAGGAAAACCCAATTGTCGATCATCCCTTCAATTGTCGATATAGGATCTGATCGCCAGTCGGCACAAGCCTAATCCCCACATTAAAACTTTGTACAACCAAACTCTCATTTCAGCATGTGATGGATGCCGTGTACATCTAATTGTTAATAATTGTTAGAAATCTCCAGTGACTAACTGAGTCCTAAATGCATTCCCACCAAAAGCCAGGCATTTGTTACAGGCCTGTTCCCCCTGTTGCTGAGGTATTGCCAGCCTGTTAATGGCTGAGGACTGATGAGCCCCAATGTTGCACAACTCTGTCAGGCTCATAAAGATGTCTGCTTGATAACTGGAGCTCCATATGGAATAGTGGCAAGGAAATTAAAGGAGAACAATAAAGCATATTGAGGGATATTTAGATTAAAATGCATTTAATTGGGTTCCTACCTAACACAGCTGAGATGTGTTCTCATGTAGCCGTCCGTTCTGCGTGCGCTCTTTCCTAAAGCTAAATGATGCTGCTGTCATGGTGTTTGTAGCCTAACCTGGTAAAGATTATTAATGAGTGCAATAAATCCAAATTGCATAATAGGAAGTTATGAAAAAAGGAATGTCAGAGTTAAGTCTAAATGAGTATTTAGTTTGTTTACCAAGAGCAATTGTCACCCTGTGCAATGTGTACTTAGTAATTGTCAAAAGGCTTTACATCCCATTCTTTCTCAAGACGGCTTATCTTAATCTACAGTGTCTTATTTTTCTTGGAAAGGGATGGATGAGTCGAGTAATTGTACAGTTGACATCGGCTTAGACAACATCATCCCCTTAGTCCCCAGCTAATCCTACAGAGTGATAACAATAATGGGAAAAAAGAATGGAGATATATTTTTTTTTTTTTTTTTTTTTTTTTTTTTTTTTTACAAAAGAAGATATGGAGTTTAATTTGTAATTAGCTGTAGAGGTCAAAGACTTGATCCACCATCTGAAGGTTATCCTCCCTTATTTATTTTTTTCTCTTCCTTCTTTTTCCCTTTCCCTCTCTTCAGTCAACCTCTGAATCAGATTATGACCTTGTTGTGAAGAAGTCAAGTGTTAATTGTGTGCATGTGTGTGTTTGTGTGTGTACTTAAAGGAAGATCAGTGAATAAAAATGGGGATATTTCCCTCATGATTGCTTGACAGTTTGGAAAAATGAGGTGTGTATTTGTGAGTGTTTGTGTGAGTGTTTGCTGATGAGTGGAAGTGTAATTTATTTTGGGGGGTTATGACCCTGGACCCCAATCCACCCCATCTGCCCTGCATCAGACAGCTCTGTGTAGCCCCTTGGGGGCTCTGAAGTAGCAGAGTTGCCCTCATTGCCTGTATGTGTTTGTGTTAGTCTAAGTGTGGAAAATTAGACGTTTTTGCTTGTGTGTGTTAACGTGGGCGCGTGTGCATCTGTGCTAGTATTGATCCCCCCCTCCTTCTTTATAATGAAGTGGAACTACAGCTCCATTACGAGCTGCTCCGCCATTGGCTGGAGGTAATATGAAATTAGCTAGCGTGCCGTGAGCCTGTCAGTATTGATTTCACTACCCAGATTACTTGTTACAAAAGAATAGAGCTGTCTGAGGCATAATTGAACAAGTTAACTCCTTGTCTCATAAAATGTAGGCCTGTATTGATTGTAACAGGGGATGGCTCGGTGATATGCAGAGAGAAAGTAAGTTGTATGGGTGTTAACTGTGAAGAGGCGCTGATGCTTTCTTTTCTTCCCCGCCAGTGTCACCCTGACACGTGGATCAAGGCCTTTCTTGCTGAGTTGCAGGATGGCGGACAGCAAATGAGTTGTGTTCCTTCAGCTTCACGTTACATAACACATCTCTTTCTGTTTTCCTCCTCCTGTCATTTTTCATTTCATTTGCCTCAAGATTTGGTTTCAGTTTATTACCATATGTTAAAGGTGTCAGAGCTTGACATTGTCAGAGTAGATTTACTTTGGTTGATCGTGAGTGACCTGTTTCTAAGTAGAGCAGCCATTGGTTGAGTTGTGATGAGGAATGATGATGATGGCTGCAGAAGCCTCTCTATCTCAAGTCTTTTGCTCCGTTTATGAACTGCAGCACGCAGGCCCTGTCTAATCACAATTGGCAGATTTGTGCCATGGAAAGTGAGGTGTTTAAAAGTGTCCCGGTCCGTTAATTAAGGACCTCCTCAAGAAAAAAGGGGAGAAAGTGTGTTCAATAATTTACATGAGCTAAAGGCAACTAGAACAGCCCACAGAAAGAAGGGAAAGATACTGTGGTCTCTAGACTGTATACATGGGTGAAGCCAAATGGATAGATTGTGGGCGACTGTGGCTTAGTGGTAGAGTGGGTCATCCACCAATCGGAAGGTCTGCGGTTCGATCCCCTCCAGCCCACATGGCGGTGTCCTTGGGCAAGACACTGAACACCAAATTGTGTGTGTGTGTGATTAGTTTCTTTCAACTGATGAGCAGTTGGCACCTGCTGTGTATGTGTATGGTTGTGTGTATGAATGTGTGTGTGAATGTGATATGTAGTTAAAGGGCTTTGAGTAGTCAGAAAGACTAGAAAGGCACTATATAAGTACAGTCCATTTACCATTTTATATGTCCGCACACACACACATACACACATACAGCTGCAGTGTAATGAGCCTTTAGCCTGTTAACCCTAGCCAACTAATGGGGGCATATTCTACATACCTTTCTTGGGTAATTAGAAAATGGGGCTCAGTCAACAATAAAAATGGATGGTTTATTCAGACAAATTTCCCATGATTGTTTAGGAAACTGAGGGGCTTCTCTGACCAGGTATGGTGCAAAGGAGGGGGTTATAAATTGTTTGATGTGCAAATAATGCTGTTGTCCCTAAAACAGACATGGAAAGCATCGTGTCCCCCCCCCCCCGACAGGATGAGGGATTAATGAAATGCTCTTCCACGCGCCGATTTCCTGCACTCCACTGCTGAGTGATAAGTGGCTAACCAACGAAGCCTGTAATTACAATCTTACAGAAACCGGCCTGATCTGTATATAAATCTCACCATCCAATTACAAGATGTAATAATTCTGCACTCAGGCTGGTAATGAGGTCTAATACTGGTGCATGTGATAATCCCCTCTGGATGCGGGCTTGATCAGTTGTTGGCTTTGTAATTAGACTGGCAGAAAATCATTATTTCGTGTTCGGAAAAAAATTAGGTTGGTGGGAAGTTAATTTTCTCCCCATTCTCTGAAGCGTAGACAAGAATTTAATGATTTAATCATGATTGTTAGCTATTTTGCAATCAATTTGTAATGATTGTGTCACAACAGAGGCTTTCAGGGAGAAGGGCCTGTAAAGATTGAAGGTGTCATTGATATGTCATGGCTCTGTCAATAGATCTATACAGTGTAATGCTGATACTGTGGAGGAGTGGGTGTATACTTATATGCATGCATGTGAGTGAATGTGTGCATGTATATCCGTGTATTTTTGTTTTTGTCTGTTTGTAGGTTTGTATGCATGTATGTGAGAGTCAACCATAGGCAATCTGATAACAGCTACCCTTAATTGTTTAACAAGCCTGAGCTGAAAATTAATACCCTTATTTCTTTGTGTCAACTGCAAAGATATGCTATTTCCTCTTCATTGTCTCAGTACTTTTTATCCTAGGGCTGGGCGATATATCGAATATATTTGATATATTCGAATATTAATTAATGTGTGATATAGCAGATGACCATATCGTCATGTTTGATGGGGTAGGTACGTTACTTTAGTCAGCAAGTGTGTAGATAAGCTCAGGTTGCAGTATAATAGTTACTGAAAGGCTGTGTGTTGTGTTTGCTAGCACGGAAAATAAAGCAAAAGTCCCTGTTTATGTAACGTTACTATGGTGTCTTCTGCAGCAGTTGGCCCAGAACAGCTAGCTAGTTAGCAGCTAACTTTAAGTGATTTATTTATTTTTACTGTGGCGGAAAAAAATTACAGGAGAAAATGCGATCAATCATCTGATCTGCAGCTCCAAAATGTAATTGGGAGACCTCCGGTTTTAGGCTATTTTTAATCGACTTTAGCCTGATTCAAAGCTGTTAAGTAGCTAGCTGTTCAGTCTGGAGCAGCTTTGCTGTGAAGAGTACAAGAAGACACCGTAGATATAAACAGGGACTTTTTATTTATTTTCTGTGGCAGCAAACACAACACACAGCTGTCCAGTAACTATTATACTACAACCTGATCTCATCTACACACTTTATGGCTGACTAAAGTAACGTTAGGGAATGGCTCACTTTCACAACACCACTGCTGGTTACCCACACGGCTACCTTCCTTAAAGGGGAAGGCTTGGCCGGTAACGCAGGTGCAGTTGGGCTGTGGGTGTGCTAACCAGAGGTGGAAGAAGTATTCAGGTCCATTTCTTAAGCAAAAGTACTAATTCCAACCCCACGGTGAAAATACTCCACTACAAGTAAAAGTTCTGCAAGTACTCATAGTGAAGTAAAATGGTCCCTGTCAGTGTTTTACTATTATATATGATGTTTCTGGATTAATATTACTAAAGCATTGATATGTATGTTGCATTTACTGCTGTAGATGTTTAAGGTTGAGCTAATTTTAACTGCTTTATATACTGTTGGGTAGTTTAATCTACAGCAATTCATCATATTCTACAAGATCATCATATGTTTGCACTATTGGAGAATTTAAGGTATGTTATTTTAGTGAAAATGTGTATATTGAGATAATATATTGTATATTGCGGCATAGCCTAAAAATATTGAGATTATTTACAAGCCAACTCACCCAGCCCTAGTTTAGTTATAAAAATATAACATATTGTATTTTAAATTGAGGATTTCTTTGCGAACATCATGGTGGCTTGGCAGACACAGTTAACTTCTTATTCACTTCAACAAAAAATTTATTTGGTTCAGAAGTCAAATTAAGGAATTTTTGGTAAACAATTAAACAGGAAGTCATTGTGAGTGAATCAATCAAATTGGAGGGCTCCAACAATGGCTTAATAATATGTAGAAGAGCTGTGCACTAAAAGTGCAACTGCACTAGAGAGATGGGGAAAAAAAAGGTTTTTGGCTTAAGTAAGAAAATGTAATCAAATGTAATTGTTGTTGTTCCTATAATGTAATTTCAACCAATAATTACGGCACTCGAAACACAGTTTTGAATGTGGAATTTAGCCTCTCTGTCCCTCCTCTGCTCTGTGTGGTGCCTGTTTGCACGAGGGTGGAGCTGAGCTCCCCACAAACACTGAGCGGACAGCAGAGCAGAGAGGTCACAGCAGAGAGAATGAAATGGACTTTAGGTTGTATTTTACAAGTCGATGGCGACTCTGCTCGTTATCCATACGTGCAACAATATCTGACTGCCAGTAAGGGGAGACAGTACGTGCAATTTATCAAACACCTGTTGAACAAGCATGACATAAAACTCTCCACTCTGCCCACAGAAACTCGCCGCTCCTTCCTAACCCACAGCCGATATGTTCTATACCAATATGTTTAAACAAGCTAAAACAAATGCTAATTGTAGGTAACGGTTGAGCCAAATCAGCTATGGAAATTTGTTGAATTCTTGTAGACTTTGAGGCTGAGACTGACCAACCCCTCCTCTCTACCAGCAGTACCTGAGTAAGTGCGTCTCCTCACATCAGCAGCAGAGGGAAGATGAATGATGCCACAGGGCTGTTGACCAGTTTATCATTAAGGTTATTACAAACAAGTTTTCAATAAATTAATGTAGTCTTTATTCTAGAGATGGTGAGGATTCTCTATTAGTTTTGTATTAGAAAAGTCAAACTTGTCACTAAAAAAAAACATCTTATTTTCCAAATGTTGTTGCATTTTTGGATTTGTAAGATTAATATTGTCGGTCATCATATCAGTATTGGTCACAACACACAGGTAATTATCAGTTATTGTCATTGGCCCTGAATTTCCATATTGGTGCATCTCTAATAATTACACATTATTAAACGTATGTTCTCGGCATTAGTGTAAAATATGTTTTGTGAAGTGGAGGCTAAATAACACCCAGGGTGGGTGGCTTGACATATAGAGGGAGATTTCTAAGACTAATAACTTGATAGTTCTTGGAGATTTTTGAGCTTTGTTGATTACATTTAAAAAACACTGAAGTGTTTGAAATATACAGTATAATTATTTTAACTGTCCCTTTGGAGGTCATATAATGCTTTTGAAAATGGAACTAGAATTCTGCCACTCAATGGGCCTATTTCTACAATTGCTCTTTGAGTCATATCATGTGGTCATTTTGGGACCTAAAAACAGGGACATGTTTTAGAAAAGGTTGCAAAACTTTGTGTTGAATGCTTAGAACATGCTCTGAATGAAAATTGTTTTTATTGAGTCACTGACATTGCAGACTAATTGTAAAACTATAGTGCCACATCTCAGTTCACATTTCAGTCTAGGCTTGAAAGCAGTTCTCCAGAGGTTAACACTGTATTAACAGCTTCTGCTACCATAGCTCTATGCAGTGTTTGATTGGAATACCTCCTGTTTGATCATCTGAAGCTACTTAGTTTACTGGAGCATCCACTATGCAGTAGATTTAGGCAGTCCTGTGGGTTTTCACTTGGCTCATCTCTCTCCTAATCTCATGGCAATTGCCGCTGAATACTTTATTGATAGGGAATTGACTCCGTTCCTCTGAGCCAATTTCTATAATTGATAATGTTTGAAGTTATTCTCAGAGGACAGAATGTTCAAAGGCTGGTAGCTGTTTTGATCAATTATATTAAAGTGCAAACTTTAAAAAATCTGGATTGAGTCAATACTGCCTTCTAGCCTATTTTAATTCAGCAGTGGTTATGCAGGTCTCAATAAGAACAGTGTCACAATGACTCAAATTATGGACACTCATTAAGATAGCATGGGTTAATATACTATAGTACAATACTTAGTATAGTATATTTACATATAAAAATATTGGCAATATTGCTATCAATAGTTTTTGGTACCGATATTGTATAAATATAATATGCTATTGTGCAACTGTTAAGTTTTAGGTGCTTCATACTTGAGTATAGGAACGGTATTGAAGGGATACTAACCGTATAATTAGAGTTGTTTGAGACTTCCCAAACAATGAGAATAGGTAGGCTGTTATCAGTGGTGTAAAACTACTGGGAATGACGGTGTCAAATGTTTTGCTGTTTTGGTTAATAAAAAAAAAAAGTCTAAATTTCAAGGTACTATCTCTTAAAATATATATCAATGTTGCTCTCCTTTTTCCAAGCGTGGATACTTTTTAGGCAGCTTTTGTCGCTAGCCTTCATCCTCGGTGCCCAGCCTCACGCCTCCAATTTCCACCTCTGCCCGGCTGAAGGCTCCTCAGAGACGCTTGGCTGGAGCTCTGGGCCACTGGGCCTTTGGACCTCTGAGTCCTCCACTTCTGTGCATTGGATAGAGAAAGAGGGAGCTGCTTTACCCAGCCCTGCCCATTCACGGCTCCAGTCCTCCTCATCATACATTCCCACCTGCTCAATACCTCAGAAGAGCTTTCAAGTGTTCTTTGAAAGGGAAAAAAGCAGAAAGGGAAGAAATCAGAGACTGTGCTCTTCCAGGCGCTCAATAGCATGGCACTAGCCTCTCTCAGCTCCCATGACACCACTCTCCCACCCTCTTTTCTGTTCTTGGGTGTTTCACTCAATTTATTTTTCTGTTGTGTTTTTTTCCCTTTTCCTTCTATCTTCTCTCTTTTACAGGCTCGTCTTCCCCCTGACTGCCATCTTGTCCCAGGCTCTTGGCATTTTCTTAGTGTTAGAGCTACATTAGACATAAACCAGGCCACTTGTTTTGCAGCCTGTATATAGAAAGAAATGAAAAATATGTGTATGTGAAATTATAGTAGCACAGTTGCCTTTTGTATTTTGCCCACGAGAACAGAATGAATGAAGAATGAATACATCACATCTATATATTACTGTTGTCATTTTGGCATTTTGATTTGGAATCATAGCTGTCACAAAAACCTGCTCAGCTGCACCCCAAGGAGTAAATCTTCTGTCCACTGCCCACTGGCCAACATAGCAATTGACCCAGTGCTGAAGTTAAATAAAATATTGCCGTCAGGCTATAAAGATAATTAGTCTCATCTCCTCTTTCCCTTGCAATTAAATTGTGACCCCTTTATGTTTTATGGATGCCAGCATAAACCCCTTTACTCCTAAAATACCTTATAGAAATGAGAGGGGAAGTGTATTGTAAACTAATTGCTCCATATTGGACAGAAGCCACTAGAGATGATATTGTAAATTGGTATTATTATGGGGTGTGTGTGTGTGTAATGAACACGCACATACTGTAAAAGCATCTATGAATGTACACTGTCAAAACTAATTCCTGTCCCTCTAACAACTTCACTGTTATAAAGCAGAGACAGTGCTTGGGAAAGCTGTGATTTGAAGACATAAGCCCCGGGCTCCTCATTCCACTCTGCTTCTGAACTCCCCTCATACTCCCTGATACCGAGACACATTATAAAGTCCCTCCCTGTAGCTCTCCTCTTATCTTTGCCTGCTATAAAACTATCTCCGAGAAATAGGACAGGGTTAAGGTTTGAAGTAATCTGTTTCTTTTCATTCTTCCATGAAACATATGCCTACTTTGTAACAAGGGGAAAACTAATTATAGACTTGTACAGGAAAGATAATACAGTTGTAGTGATTGCTTTGTACCCAGTGCTGGGGTTGTGTGTCGACAGTGTATGTGTACAGTAATGACGGCTTTATCTAGCCCCAATACTCCTATACAAACCTACAAAGCCCTGTAATTATGTTAGATGCCCACAGAATGGCAGACACACACTGGGGCACTGGCCATTGTGAGGGAAAGAAGGACCAAGCGTCTATTAAAACTATTTTGCTCTATGATTGTGTTTCGGTACATAAGTTACTGCGTGGGCAATGGCATGCTTGACTGGCAGCAGGCATGCATGCAGTACAAACAAAGTCAACACAAATAAATACATGGAAAGGTTTGTTTGCCAAGGCTCGTAGGTCAGATCCTCAGTGCAGCAGTTTCCACTCAGCAGTCTTTGCAGACTGTTTACACATAGGTGGATGGCTCAGAAGCCTGTCATTATGTGTAAAGATTGAGTTTATATGCTGAACAATGAAAATACAACAACAATGATTATAGCAAGTGATCATAAGACTGAGGGCGGAGTTAGTTTTTTTTTTTTAAACAAGACTACAGTTATGTGTTTCAGTGTATATATAAATATATGTACACCTGTTTGCATGTGCACAAATACTATTTCACTGCACATCTGATGAACAGTTCGTGCTTGCGTTGTTGTACTGGACATTTCTTTCTTTGAACCCTGAGTTAAGGGGAGATAAGGAGGTCTCTCTCGGTCTCTCTCACTCTCAGCCATTTGTCTTTTTTTTATGTCTCTCTCTATTTCCCATATGTAGCGAGTCAGGCACTGCAGCGTCATCCAGCCGTGAAGCCATTTGGCGGTGAGGAGGAGGAGTGGGCCAGCTGAAGGTCAGTCTGAGGCACAGACAGACATATGTACATACAGAAAATCCTTCCTCCATTAGCAGGGCCTCTGTTTACCATGTGGGAGACGTGAGGGATTTGGTGGCATATGCTGTAGCCCCTGGCAGCCTCGTGACAGAGCACTTACTGTAGAGACGGCAGGCCAAGGCCTGGTAAGGGGGCCACCCAGAGGCTGTGTCCTAAGGCGATGTTACTGGGCTGGAATGGACAGTGAGGATGATTGGCTCTCCAGTTTATCTGTCCCTATACTAACCTAAAAGCATTTCTAATCTTTTGTGATGCCTGTAGAATGGGCTTCAGACTGTATCAGGGGAAATCTTCATACACACCATGAAGGACCTACAGTGGTGTGAAAAAGTGCTTGCCCCCTTCCTGAATTCTTATTTTTTTGCATGTTTTTCACACTTAAATGTTTCAGATCATCAAACAAATTTAAATATTAGTTAAAGATAACACAAGTAAACACAAAATGCAGTTTTTAAACGAAGGTTGTTGTTAAGGGAAAACAAAATCCAAAACTACATGTCCCTGTGTGAAATAGTGATTGCCCCCCCCCCCCGTTAAAACAAAACTTAACTGTGGTTTATCACACCTGAGTTCAATTTCTCTAGTCACACCCAGGCCTGATTACTGCCACACCTGTTCTCAATCAAGAAATCACTTAAATAGGACCTGCCTGACAAAATGAAGTAGACCAAAAGATCTTAAAATGCTAGACATCATGCTGAGATCCAAAGAAATTCAGGAACAAATGAGAAAGAAAGTCATTGAGATCTATCAGTCTGGAAAAGGTTATAAAGCCATTTCTAAAGCTTTGGGACTCCAGCAAACCACAGTGAGAGCCATTATCCACAAATGGCGAAAACATGGAACAGTGGTGAACCTTCCCAGGAGTGGCCGGCCGTCCAAAATTACCCCAAGAGCGCAGCGACGACTCATCCATGAGGTCACAAAAGACCCCACAACAACATCCAAAGAACTGCAGGCCTCACTTGCCTCAGTTAAGGTCAGTGTTCATGACTCCACCATAAGAAAGAGACTGGGCAAAAATGGCCTGCATGGCAGACTTCCAAGACGAAAATCACTGCTGAGCAAAAACATTAAGGCTCGTCTCATTTTTGCCAGAAAACATCTTGATGATCCCCAAGACTTTTGGGAAAATACTCTGTGGACTGACGAGACAAAAGTTGAACTTTTTGGAAGGTGTGTGTCCCATTACATCTGGCGTAAAAGTAACTCCGCATTTCAGAAAAAGAACCATCATACCAACTGTAAAATATGGTGGTGGTAGTGTGATGGTCTGGGGCTGTTGAACACCTGCTGTGATAAATGGAACCATGAATTCTGCTGTCTACCAAAAACTCCTGAAGGAGAATGTCCGGCCATCTGTTCGTGGCCTCAAGCTGAAGTGAACTTGGGTTCTGCAGCCGGACGATGATCCAAAACACACCAGCAAGTCCACCTCTGAATGGCTGAAGAAGAACAAAATGAAGACTTTGGGGTGGCCTAGTCAAAGTCCTGACCTGAATCCTACTGAGATGCTTTGGCATGACCTTAAAAAGGCAGTTCATGCTCGAAAACCCTCCAATGTGGCTGAATTACAACAATTCTGCAAAGATGAGTGGGCCAAAATTCCTCCACAGTGCTGTAAAAGACTCTTTGCAAGTTATCGCAAACGCTTGATTACAGTTGTTGCTGCTAAGGGTGGCCAACCAGTTATTAGGTTTAGGGGGCAATCACTTTTTCACACAGGGCCATGTAGCTTTGGATTTTGTTTTCCCTTAATAATAACAACCTTCATTTAAAATCTGCATTTTGTGTTTACTACTTTGACTAATATTTAAATTTGTTTGATGATCTGAAACATTTAAGTGTGACAAACATGCAAAAAATTAAGAAATCAGGAAGGGGGCAAACACTTTTTCATACCACTGTATTTCTTTCTATCTCCACAGTAAAACCCTGACCTGTTGGTGGTTTGTGTGTTTTCTTTAGGAAAACTTGATAGTGGTACAATAGTGGTTCGCAAAGGACAGTATCCAACTCTATACTTGTCAAGAATTTCCCAGGTGGGCATTAAAAGTTGTCTGAAAAGAGGTTTTATGGTAGTTGGTCTGAGAGTGATACAAACAGTAGTATAATTTTGTGTTATCTACCTTCAGTTTTGTCTTTCTATTATCTTCCAAATTCCCTCTTGGCCCACTGCAGTGTCTTTTCCTAGGAGCATTTAGTGGGGAATGTTTTATAAATCTGTGGAAACTCTGTATCCCAATGTGCATATGCATATTTAATGAATCGGTTAAGCAATGTCATGGTTTTGTATTATTAATAAGGTTGGGGAAACATTTGCAAACAGCAGTAATTTATATATTTAATGTCTTCGTATAGCTTTGTGCAGCTCATCATGCAAAATAAAATCAATTTAGAAAAAGCCCTTTTATTAGGACTATATATGACTTGTATTAGGGGTGTCATGTAGGAGTCTATATAACAGATACTTTCATCCATGTATTTTTGATTGGACAAGAAGTATTCCATGCGTGCTGATAAACAGTATAACAAGACTGGAACATTGTGTATTTTACGTATGTTTATTACTCTATGCACTATCTGTATCAGCACAGCTGTAATTACCTTCATCATTTAGCTTGCAACCTTTTGTCTATTATTGAGTTACAGGTGTACAGTGCAGCAGTACTCCCTCTCCTCTGCTGTTTCTCAGCTATGTTCATTCCAAATAGAATGAACAAAATCTGTCGTCGGCTGCCTTGGTCTTAAAGTTGGATCTTTCTTTGCTATTGTTAGTGACTCTGAGTGGGCAATATTCCACAGTATGGAAGATGGATAATAAGTGTGTCTGCTTTTTAGCTAGGCAGTTTCAAGACAACTCAGTGTGAAGCTGTCTTCATTAGGACCCTGTTAGACCTTGTTTCACCTGACTGAGTGACAGACTGGCCGTGATGAGGTTCCATTAGACTGCTGTACAACTCTCTGCGGACTGCCCATTTACTGAAGGGCCCTCTCTCTCTATTCCTCTATCTCTCGTTCTGTCTCTCTCTCTCTTGTTCTGTCTGACCAGGCTAACCCCAGGAGCCCCCTTAACCCACGGTGGTTGAGAGCCCAGTCAATCAGACGCAATGATGTTAAACTCCTCTCCAATGAATACCCTTCACCAGTCATCACAGAGATTGTCTGTGTCTGGCAGCTGATTAGGAGTTCATCTCAATTTACAGTCCATCTGAAGACAGGAGCTTGCTATTCTATAGCTCTGTCTGCAGCATGATTACTTTACCTTGGAACAGAGACACCTGTAATGAGATAATTGCATGGCTTACTTTTATACTGACCCTTTCCTTATAGATTTCTTCAAAAGTGTTCACAAAGAAAATCCTGTGTATAGAAAGATATGAAAGCGATAATATGTCCTAAGTTGACCTCTGAAGCTGTTGGATTTTTTGGACAATATTGTTGTCATATTGTCAACAGAAATTTGGGGGAAAATTTATTCAAGTTTATTATTTTTTATCCAAAAATACTGTATGTTCTCTGTAAAGAACACACACATAATTATATTGTCTTTCTTTAGTAAAAAAAAACAAACAAACATTTTTTATTTGATTAAGCACTTGTATAACAACAATGAACAGAACATTTCTGCTCACAGAGACACATTCACAAAGTGAGGTCCTTGTCAAGGTTGTGCCAGGACAGGTAGACAGGCTTTGAATTACTGTTTTTGGAAGACCTCTGATGACACACTTTCAAGGAGAGATGAAAATGGCGTAAAAGACATCGATCTCCATAATGCATTGCTCCCTTTTGCCAGAGGGAGGTGGGTGGGAAAGTCGGGTTGGAGGGTAATCTTAGGAGTATCTCAGTGTAAAGAGGTTAGCGGGCAAAGGATTTGATCATGCTTGGCCATTTGGTTTAGCGTTGAAGGATGTTGCTTGCAGCTGTGTCAGCCACTGAGTGCCCATCAAGCCAGACAAGTCAATAAGCCCCCATCACCTCTCATTGGTTGCCCAGAGTGATGCGCCATTGGAGAGACCCAAACCACGTTCTCTCCCTCCCCCTCCCCCTGTCGTCACCTGTCAAGTGATAAATAGGCAGCAGGGAATCAGCATCTCCTTATAGCACTCAACAGTCCAGCCAGCAGAACTCACATCGACAGCCTTCAAAACTCTTCCACTCTAAAGTGTATTATCACTCACTGTGATGTGATTGCGGGCCTCTCCTGAGCGGTTTGTTGTGGTATCTCTGCCAGATAGCTGCTATACAAGGTACTCCTGCTGCTAGTCCAGCAGCTGTGATTTGCCAGCTGGACCAGGGTAGCTTGCGATTGACAGCAGCTAAAAGCATTTCACAGCAAACAAACCATACTTCTATTGCCCTTGGATGCATGCAGTCTCTTGAAATAACCTAAGGGCTGCATGGACAAGGTGGATGTACATCTGGAAGTTTTTGCCTAGAAACAGCAACAGCTTAATTTGGGTTGTCTGGTGAGAGCTTGGAGGAGCTTAATTTATGAGGAAAAGGTAAACTCATATTATTAGCCCGCTATGAAAAACAAGTGGACATGTTTTAGGCATATTGTGGAATGATATTCTTACAAATACAAACTTACAATAACAAAAAAAGGCTGTATTAGTGGGTAGTTAAGACAGTTGGCAGTACTTTTGAAGCTCAAAGTCAGTAAAGTAGAAATTGAAAGCTGTATCCATGCTCTTTGTATCTCTGTGGAATTACTTTTTAACATTTCCTCCTCAGATCAGAGAACATGAAATATATGCTGAAGAAAATAAATATGACCTCACTCTTTTTCTTCTCAGTTGCTCCCTTTCTTTCTCTGTATCTCTCCCTCAGTTCTCATCTGTAATTTTCCCTACCACTTTATTGCTCCTTTCCCCTCCTACACTGTGCTTGCTACATACTGTGTGAGATAAAAGGTGAATTCTAGAAAACCTCTCTCTCTCGCTCTCTTGGACTGCTCCTGTCTTTATACCCCTCTTGGTGCTTGGAGTGTGGAAGAGGTGGGGAGAAGAGAGATGGAAAGAGAAGAGAACAACAAACAGCCGGCTGTGATAGTGAAAGCAGACGGTCAGACTCTGGCACCAGTACAGGCTTTATGCTTTGTTGTGTAGTTTGGGTGCTTAGAGACCAAGCTTGCAAGATACCATTGGATATTCTCTTAACAGGCTTATACAAGACTCTGTTTTATGTGGAAATAAAAGCAGAGACTGTAAAATCCCATTTTAAGACATCACAACATAAAGAGTGAATTATAGGGCCGATGAACGGTCAGACAAATAACTTCTCTCTCTTTTTCCTCTAGCGCATATAGATAGATATATAGATATATATAGATATACACATTTTATATATATACACATTTGAGAGAGAGAGAGAGAGAGAGAGAGAGAGAGATGTGTGTGTGTATATATGTATGTATATAGATAGATAGATAGATATGTGTAGGTAGGTAGGTAGGTAGGTAGGTAGGTGCAGAGGCAGTAGTACATTTATATTATATATATATATATATATATATATATATATATATATAATATAAAAATGTACTACTGCCTCTTAAACAGTCCTTTGTTTGTTCCAGATGTTTTCCCATTGCAACTGGCTTTTGTAGCATTACTAGGCAAGACATGATCACCGTGTCCTTCCTACAAAAGGTCAGAATCCGTTTTTTTTAAATATAACTATATAAAAGAAAATATCAGTTGTAAATATATTATGTACACATGCTTTTTTATTTTCTGAGAATTTTTTTCCCCATGAAATCAACAATTTTAAACTCTCCAAGCTTCCTCTTGTAATTAATCAAATGAAATTGACTGATCTACTGACTTGGAAAAGCAACAGTTAGACGTTGATACAGTAGTTCCTCTCTGTGTGCATGCTCAACATGCTGAATGCACATCTGCTGAATTGTAGAGCAGTTTACAACCAAACACGTGGACTAATCTATTTTTAACAGTTGTAAGCCTGTAAAGTTGACAACCATTGTCCTAAAATGTGGTGTAACTAGACCAGTTTAGCTCTGTGTAGGGGTGGGTTTATTTAAGGAGTATGATGTGAACATCAGAGGCACAAATTGTGTTGCTATGTAATTCTGGTTTGTGAGGGGCACTTTTTCCCAGACCCAGGAGCATGTGCACAGAGGATTAAGACCTCTTAGGCAGACCCCATCTTGTGGTGAAAGACCCAATAACATTTACCTCAACATTCTCAAGCCTCCCATCTCTCACAAAACTGCACCCATGGCCTGCATCAGCTCACTGTTTTTCTATCACATTTGACAACAGTGTTTGGTGACAATCAGTTACACTACAAAAGATGTTCAAAGGGACTCAAATTTCAAAAATGATTTTGTAATCTGCGTAAGGCATGAGGATGTTAGTGTTTATCAGTGGGTCAGTCCTTCTGTTCTGGTCACCAAAATATCTAACCAACACTTCATGACAGGTCCATGACATCTAAAAAACTAAGATTGCCATGACATCTGTTGTGCTTATTCATGGTCCACAAAGGATGAATCCTAACATTTTTGATGGCTTTGACTTTACCATCACCATCAGTCCAACATTTTTACTTGTACATGAGAAATAAAAAAAAAAAACGAATCTAATTGCCATGACACTTACTGAGCACATTCATTGTCCACATAGAAGGATTTCCAATTTGTTAGTCTATGAGAGCTTTGCTCTAGTGTCAAATGTAACTTTTAAGATATTGCTTAATTTAATAGGCAGATTGCTTTGAAATGAACTCATATTGTGAAATGTATTGAATTTTCGGTTATATCTGAGTTATTGTAACCCTTTTCATTAAGTTGGTTCAGCAGTAACTGGTTGAACTAGTGCATTCTTATTCGAATGAGACTCCTCTCCTACAGATATGCCAGGTGATGCTATCTCTTGCTATTTCCTATCAATAACTTTGCTTCACCAGATCATATAGGGAAATTCAGTGTCCAGTTAGATGTCTTCACACTGACGGTCACAGTCTGTGTTGTGATCTGCCATGTCAGAGGTCAAAAGACACGATTAGGCACTTGCAGCGGGAGATCCAAGCAAACTTCCTGGCGGCCTTTTAGTACCTGTACCTCCTCTGGGATCTCTTTCCACATCAGTATTCACGTCCATTACTTCAGCCCCTTCTTCTTCCATCCACCCCTGGGTTTATTTTCATACTATGGGGGTATGATAGCCACTTAATAATTCATATTTAGAGTGTATACTCATGCACTGAGAAATTCTGATTCATCCTCCTGAGTAGCTGCCCACCCTCTTGCATCATTTAAGCCTCAAGGTTCTAGCTGTGGCTCATTTGCTCAGTCTGCGCAATGCTCTTTGGAGTAGAGCTGTCACATTTTTTAGTGTAAGAGGGACGTTTGTGTAGGTGGACAGGATTGTCTGTTTTCTTTTAGTCAGCATGCTTCTTTAAAGAGCAACAAGTCAGAGTCTGAGGTCAACTTATAACTGTTCCAAGCTCTGAACAAGCAGGGTGGCACAGGGTGGCACATGCTCCCCCCCGGAATCTGATTTGAATCTGTAAATAGTCTGCAATCACATCACAGCACTGATGTGGAGACAGCAGACAGGGCCAGTCAGTCGGAAACCAACACTGTAATTGTCTTTTAATATAAGAAAACAAAAACAGAAATGTTTACTTTTTTCATAAAGTCAAAGCAGCATTAAAACATATATCTTCACTTTTTTGTCTTTAGGCAAATGTTCGAAGAAACTAGCTGTCATTATGATGCAGAGAAATATTTGATGTAGAGCTTCATTGCATAGAACATACTCCTATCCTGTCTATTTTCTGGCTAAAGATGTGAACAGTAGTATAAAAACACATTTGGCAATTTAAGAATATTCAGCATTTCCATTACTTTATTGAAAACGGTGAGAACTTAATAGAAACAAGTCTGTGAAAGCCTTCCTTTTTGTTATCTTTACTACTTTTAAATGAGTAAACTAATCCTGTGAAACTGGTACATTACGTACATAGTTTAAATGCCAAACTAATATTTATACCTCATGATGCCTGAGAAAGGCCATTTGTATTATCTAATCAATACATCTCAAAGGTGGAGAACTTAAGGTGTAGAAAGACAGGTATGAAGGGTACGAGTGTACCTCTCTAATGGCTACATTTGTTGGATTCAGCTATGTGCAGTGCTTTGTTTTCAAAGGAATAATTGGAAGGAAACCATTAAAATGTTCAAATATAAATTATAGAACATTGGCACATAACATACAAGCTATCATTGACATCAGTATCAGTCTTAAAGACCCATTCTGACAGAGCTCTAGAATGGCTGACACTCAGCCATTGACTTCATATTGTTATGGAATTGCGTGGAACTAAATGTGAGAACAAAGTGTAAAGTTGTAGTTATGTGATGTGAAGCCAATGTTACCTGGCTGCTTACGATGTTACATGTGATGTCCAGATCAAAACACCATGATGGTTTCAGTTCGCATAGAAGCTTCACATCATTTTTCACAGACAGTTTTAAGGGAGGGACAGTGCTCTCTCGTACTTTATCATCTTGGTTTCCCAATATGTTTTTTGTGCGTGAGCATGTACGTGCGTGCTTTGTTAGACATTAGACATTGTATTTAGTGCATGTCTTCGTCAACAAGTCGACCAGCAAGCCTTTTTACGAGTTACAATTACACGCCTGTTTAAGCGTTGCATGAATAATCAAAACGTTGGCTTACAGTATGGCGGCACTGTATATACTACAGGCTTACAGTAATTCTTTCGACTCTGAAAGAGAGCCAGAAAGGGAGAGCTGTTCGGGCTTCGGGCTTTGCTCTTTACACTATGTTCTTTTTCAAGTTCCACTTGTCAGAGAGAAAAAGATAAATATAGTTTATGACAAACCAAAATAAATGGGTGGGTTCAGAAATACTCAGAACAACAAGCCACAGAGGAAGATGTGGCCTACACAGGCCACATACAAACAGCCTGCCTCTGCCACGGAAATAGATGCTTACATGGGGAAAGAAAATAGTTGTGACACTGTCACAATAATTAAAGCTGGAAATGTTGTTAAGAGTGGTTGAATTCTCTCATACAAACCTACCTTGAATGTAGTCTTAAACAGGGCTGTCTTTGCAGTTTTGACTGTGGAAAAGTAAAATTCTGTCATTTAGCTTTATAGATCAGCTGGTTATAGCAATAGCACATGGGGGACAAATTTACTGGAAGTGCTTTAGTGCAGCACTACATAACCTTAGCTGCCAAATACTGTGGATGAATGTATCATTCTGCCATGCAGATATTTCTGTATGTTTTTCAGACTGCAATATGTGCCTGCAAAGTATGAAGACAATACTAAAATAATCTTTGAAAAGTGAATATATTAAAGGGATATAAATTAGTTTGTCTGTATTTGCCTTAACTATTTACATGTCACATGATATAAGAACTATTTATATTATATTTCTGTAAATACTTTTGGACACTAGAAAGGTGAGTGGATTTGGGAAAACAAATTTAGTTCATAAATACACAGTACAAGAAAAAGTGGTAGATGAAATGCTAGATCCCGCAAAATTGGTGCCAGGCCTGATGTTGTTTTTTAGTACCCTGGCATGCCAACACTGGTGGTTACAGAACTACAATTAGCAACTGGTTCTGATACAGTGCTGTAATTTGTAATACCAAGTGGGGGACATTTGAGCTCACAAAATATTCTACATTTCATACTTTACACTAGGAGTTGAATGTGAACAGGCCATTCCCAACATTAATATGGTGTGATCGGCCTACTTAATTAATTAATTACCATATGCTTGTCAAAACAGCTTACTTACAGTACTTGAAATACAGTATATGCATGTTTTAGGCCTTAAATCGTTGAAAAATCTCATGTAGGCAGGAACCAATGCAGTGTGAGTTTACTGTGCTGAACAAATATCTTTATGGGTATTTGCTGCCGTTTGCTTAGACCTGAATGTATGTGGAAGAACTGAGCTATCAGCAGACTAGAACAGTGACAAAATGTTGAACACATCGTTTGTCATGATGTTAAAAACTGAAAAGTCCAAGACTGAAATTACCCACAGTATAAGGTGTAGCGTCTATGTAAACTAGGAAATGCACAGTTTTATGAAGAACAGTAAGAATGGACACCTCCACTGTTGAAACAAAACTCACATTTTACTAGCTTCCTCCATCCTGTTATGGGACTATTCAGTATAACAACAGAGAGTCTCCTGAATGAGGGGGAGCAGGAAGAGGAGAGAATGGGAGGTCTCCCAGGAGAGCGCTGCCGAAGGAGGCACGATTAGGAGGTGAAGCAGTCAAATGCTCACACCAAATGTGCTGGCACGTCATGATAACCCCAGGCTGTTCTAGGGTAAGAGGACTGATAGGCAGACTCTCCTTATGGCTAACTTCAGCTAGATTGTTTATCATCTCCTGTAGCCAGGCTTGTGATGAGCCCTTTACTCTTCTCCTGCTCGTTTGGAGCCTGCACACATGCACAATCCTGTATACTGACACAGCCTTGTGGTACTAAGAATTACAGTGTACTTGTACAGGATCTTCCACCAATATACTATGTATATATCAGTATGCATATTAAGGCAGAAGTGTTTTTTGAAGAATCAAGATGAAAAGAGAGACAACTGACATGTAATTTGTTCAAATTAATGCAACACAGTAAGGCGAACTGCAAAATGCATTTTGTCAGCACATTCTTGTACCATATTTATCATCCTTTATGTGATAGGAACAGCTGAAGAGAGACAGGAAATGTGGGAGAGAGAGGGGGGATGCCATGCAGCAAAGGGGCCGCTGCGATAAGGACTCAGCCTTGTACATGTACCAGGTGAGCTACTGGGGCGCCCATATTTATACTTTTTAATTGCATTGTTACAATGTGGAAATATATACCATCTCATCTTGAGCACCTGAAATCCCTTTCACTCACAGCAGTGGACGTCATGATTCAGTTCACCTTGGCCGTTAAAGGGAAGACAAAATGCCAAAGATCTCAGCTGTGTGGGAACACTTTAGATTGAGCGAAGGCAATGTGCCAAATATGCTATTTGAAACTGACCTACCATGGTGGCACAAGAAGCATGAAAAATCACCTGAATGCTGTAACTAGTAGGCTATTGTTTGACGGTGTAAAAAACGAGACCATAGTAGTTAGCAAACTTAGCTTACCTAATGTCTGTTGTCCAGTTGCCATGATGAAGCTGCTTCTATCCGCCGTTTAAACAGTAACGTTACAGATGATAAAAATGTGCACTTTGCTCGGAAAATAATTGCAACTGATCCAAATAGTTAAAATATAACGTGAGGTGTAATGTGGAAACATCTGGGGCTAAGGCAATTATTGGCATTAAAAATGTTGAGTAGCCCAGCCTAATAATAACTTGTCCTTAGGTGCATCTCCAGCCATCAACATCCTCAACCACACCCAAAACTACACAGCAGACCAGTTCCACAAACCGATAAGGGAGAAATGAGACAGAAAAATAACAGATGTCATAGTAGAGTCTATCGCTATGGATATGAGACCCATAGCTGAAGGTGAAGGCTTCAGAAAATGATTGAAGATGAAGCCCGACTACACTATCCCCAAACGCTCCAGTATTTCACACCCCCTGTCTCTGAAGTACAGCGGTCTGCGAGACCAAATTTTAACTCTTGTTGAAAACTCAACTGCCTTAAGCTTCACAACGGACATTTGGGCATCGGTGAGTATGGAGGTGTTCATGGCTGTCACCTGTCACTTCATGACTCAGGAGTGGGAACTCTTTGCCTTCATATTGAAAACCAAAGTAATGGAGGTGAGCCACACGGGAGTCAACATCTTGTGGGACAAGATTGGGACAGTTGCCTTGAAAAAGAAACAAAAGCAGCAGAATGTTGTAGAGCACAAACTCATACAAGATGTTGCTACTTGGAACTCACACTTTACGTGTGAAATGCTTGACCGACTGGTGGAGCAATGATGGCCAGTGACAGCTTTTATGTCAGCTCCCGGCATCACGAAGAAAGACGATCATACCCTGGACCGACGGCAGAAGTGCTGGGGGCCCTAATCACGCTCACAGAACTGCTATCACAGGAGTGCCAGTGCTCTCAACCTGAAGAAACACCACCTGTGACTGGAGGAGGATGACAGCCCTGCCATCAGAGAAATTAAGAAGGCGCTCGTCACGGAGATCGACAACAGATAGCAACTGTTAAGCATCTACCTTCTTACTTCAGCACTGGACCAGCGATTCAAGCAACTGAAATTGAATATGAGAAGGACCTCGTCTATGAGTAATATTTTAAGTTTAAATGATTAAATAACATTTTTAATTATATTTGCTATTATTATGCCACACTACTTTTATCTTGTGCACGACACATCTGTAGATTTGACTAATAAAATGCTATTTGATTTTAAGGTTGGCCGCCTGGCTGAATATCTGCACCAGCAACAGACTATTTGGGAGCTGGAAGAAGAGCCAGCAGCAAGCCATGGAGAAGAGGAGACTGCCACACCACCACCACCAAAAAATAAATAAACTGCAGGAGACAACTCAATATCTGAGTCCAATGATGAAGAGGAAGAACAACATGATGGAGTCAGCGCAATTTTTCAGAGACACGACTAAAGTTCAGTCTGGCCCCCTTTCATGGTGGAAGCCAAACAGCGACCACTACCCTAAACTGGCCTTTGCAGCCAAACACTGCCTTTGCATCCGGCCACTTTAGCCCCGTCTAAGTGTGTTTTCTCAAAGGCTGGCTACATCATGAAGACCAGAAGTTCCCTTTGACCTGAAAATGTGGACAAACTCATCTTTCACGCAAAGTCAAATGAAGCTTGCATCCTGATTATGATTTATTTGTTTATTTGAAAGACTGGAAATAAATTGCTCGTTTATTTAAATGTGTGCTACTGTTATTATAACTGCGCTTATTGTGCTACCTACCGTGTTCTGTTTATTACAGTTTGTTTTAAGCTATATAAGGCCATTAATTTATTTTTACTTAAACTGTTTGTTTATTGAAATGTGTGCTGCTATTATTATAATTGCGCTACCTTGTTCTACCTTGTTTATTTTTCGTTCTATGTTTATTTAAATGAAGCTCTAGCGAAAGTTCAGTCAGGAAGACTATACTTCTACATGCTTAGGCTACTAATTCTCATACTGTCCTGCCATTCACTCCTAAAATGTTCAATCTCAGAAGGGGGAGGTGTTACGGGGTTGTATAACATTCAAACATTGTGTGTCTTTGTATGAGATACTTCCTGTGCATGTGCGGTGGTTCTCTCTCTCACTTTAGCTCTCGCTCTCCGATTGGTTCCAGCCTCCAAGCAGGCGGGTTAAAGGGCTGGCTTCTCCTGGCTCCTGTGGGCTCTCCTCTCCACTGCCAATTCGACTGCCATCGAGTGTGTATTGTGTAATGTGAAAAATCTGTTAACTGATAAACAGCCCATGTTTGGTAGGAGTGGGTAGCATATTTGGTTGAACAATTTTTTCCTCCTGTTTTGGATTAGGAGTTAGGTTAGGGATTTGTCTTTTGTTATTATTTTGAGTAGTTAAGTTTAGGTTACTTAACTTTAGTTTCCTTTGGTGATTGTTTTGCTGTTCGCCCACCCTGAGGTTACAAGATGTAAGTAAACCTCTTAAAGGGCTGCCATTTCTTTATCACTGTGTTTTCAGTGCTCGGATTGCTTCTTGCCAAGAAGAGGCAATCCTTGGCTTATGATGTGGTTTGCGAAACACCAGTCCTGGTCACAAACGTGACCTCAAGCCAAGTGTACTGCCAGCTCCCCTCTTCCTGATCATCATGCTGCCTTTCAACCATCAGGAAATGCCCTCACATCAACCCTTCAGTGTCTGGTAAATTCTGTTCAGGCAATAGATGCTCGCCTCCAGTCTCTGGAGAGCACCCAAGCCTCATCATCTTCCTCGGCAATGCTCACTGCCTCTCAATTCCCGCTGATTCATGCACCGGTGGAGGAAGTTCTGGCAATACTAACACATTTCAGTGCAGTGCGATAATGAAGCAGTAGTAGGCATAATCAATAAAGACCGCTCATCCAGTTTCGAAATCATGCCTTTTATGAGCTGCATCACATGGCATCAGTTGCGCATAATTTCAAAATCACAGCCCATTGTGTGCCAGGTCATGCTATTGTCATTGCTGATTCTTTATCCCATTTCAACTTCCAGGTATTCAAGAGCCTTTGCCCAGAAGCCAGCCCAATACCCATAGCACTTCCCTCTCTAGAATTAGCCATGCATCGAATCAGTTTTCCCTGCAGTCATATTTAGAATATGCCAGGTATTATATGAACACCTATATGTCTAGCTGCATCTACCCTGAAATCCTATGATTATGTTTGGAAAACCGTTGCCTTGTTTTGTGTTTCTCTGAATTTGCCACTAAAACCTGTTAAGTGCAATAAGTGCTGTTTGCACATTTATTTGTCATTGCATTGATGTGCGGCACTACAAACCACAGAATACAAGACATCTGGTTGCTGGTATCCAGTTCACTGCTAGATGTTTTGATCCATCTTTCCCCAACCCTATTGTCCATTTTCCATTAAGCCACTAAATTTGTTATTTAAAGGCATTTCAAAATTCCCCCCTGTCTTGAGACATTGTTGTTTTTCTCCCTATATTGACTCAGTCTTAGATCGTTCCTCCCTATATTAGCCTTTTATGGATTTTTAAGGAGCGGTGAATTCACCACTTCTTCAAATTCCTTTTGCTCACACTGATTGCGGGCCACCTGTGGCTTAGAGGTAGCGCAAGAAGGTTGTCTGTTCGATTTCGGCTCCCCCCAGCCACATGTCGAAGTGTCCATGGGCAAGATACTGAACTCTGGTGGGGATGATTAATTTTGCTGCTTTTCAGGGCAGACGCTTCCATTACCAAAATCTCCATGTGGAGTCTAAACACCAAAGACTCTATCAAGATTTACATTTCACATAATCTTTTTCAGTAAACACAATTTTTATTTCATTCACTTGTCTCTCCTGATTGAAATACCCTTTAATGTGTCGGTAATTGGTCAAAAAAAAAAATTGTATTTCTGAAGGATTGGTGATTTCTTTGTCAGAAACATTCAGTTTGTTGCAATGTATGCGAGTAATGAGAAATGACAAAGAAATTATAAATAAATATAACTAATAAATATAAATCTCAAATTTGTTGGCGCTAATATGCTGTTTCTGTGCTTCTGTTTCACTGTGTTTTGTAAGTCATTGTGTCTGATTTGGAGCCTATTATAAAGCGCATTTATGTAGGTCTGTAATTTATCCTTGATAAGAAAAACGTTATTTATTAAATAGCAAATAACAATACAATGTAGAATAACACAATCCTTAAAAATTAATGCCTTTAAACCGAAAGACACGTGTTGCAGTGCTTTGCTGTCCATCTTAGCTGAGAATGGAGAGTCCTTCCCGAGTCTTGCCCAGCATGACACCTTTATTATTTTCCATGTTTGAATGGTCGTTTTTGATTTTTTTTTTTAATTTTTTTTTTTTTTTAAATGAAGTGAGTTCCTTAGTGAACAAGTTTGTACCTCACCATTAGATGTGAAATCAAGACAGAGCCCAACTCAATTTGTTCATTTGTCTTTGTTTCAAATAAGCACATCCATGTACACACATGCATGCACACACAGCCATGCTCAATGTGCTGTGAATAGATTCCTAGGAAATGGAAGAAGCACCTGGTTGCCTGCGGTGGTTATCTTTCATTTCATTCAGCAGCTTGTGTCAGCTGACAAGATGGCCGTCACTATGAAAACACCTTGGGTGTTACTGCTGCTGAATGGCTTCTTTGTTTTTGCATTCTTCTGTTGTGTGAACACTGTTATGGTTTCCTTGGCTGATAATTACTCAAGCAATGTGGGCTTTTTTTTTTTTTTGCAGGCTCACACAAACGGCAGCCATGCCTGTGACCTGGGTCTGTGTATGTGAGTGCATGTTTGTGTAGACCTTGACTGTAATAGTGCCTGACACCTGCTTTAGTACCTTTCAAGCACAAAGAGGCTATAATCTGCCAAAGTTTTTGACTCGGGAGAAGAAGAACAATCGTCTTGGCACAAATGGATAGTAGAAGGGTTTTGTTTTCTCAGAGATAATTTGAAGCAGGTCAAAAATGAGAGCATCATAATATGATTGCCAGGTGAATTGAATGAGGCCCATGGGCCGGGGCTGTCTTTGTTTTTCCAGCAGCGGTGGCTGGGAGCATTTGATGGATCCTAATTGAACACATATTTATTGTGCTAGGTTCAGCTGGAGTGTGACGGGTATGATGATGCCTCAATTAGAACCATTAATAGGATGATTGTGCTTGCCTTTCTGGAAAGTTTTTTTTAGTGAATGAGTTTTTTTCCCTGCCACTATGATCTTGCTTTCAAAGCACAAGTGCCCAGCGGCCATCTGGGAAAATCGCCTCGTGCTTTGACGAAAAGGATGATGGCGGCTTGATTCGTCAGTTGTCGTAGAGGCACAATGCAATAACAATCCTTTTAACCTATGAAAGAAAAATGCCAGGATCTGTGAAACAGCCAAGAGAGTGAGGAAACTGCACTTTGCGATGTCTGTCCAGGAGCCAGCGACTGAACACAAAGTTATCTTCACTCCTGTCTTCAGGGCAAAATGTGAGCAGTCACGGGAGGCATGCTAGAGTGTCAGAGCCAGTGGAGAACTTATAGCTTGTTTAAGGCTTAGGAGAGTGTTGTCACCGTAGAGGCCTGTGTAGCAGCTGATAGGTTTGAGTGTGTCTAACCCTGTGATCTGTGTGCTAACATTGGCCTACTGGGGTAAGATCAGTTCCTCAACTCTCTGCCTTTGTCCCCGGTGAAGGGAGGCTTACCCAAGGACCCCCTGTTTACTCTGGCCTGCACAATGGCGAAGTCTAAACTCCCTTTGTAGGGAGGATTTAGGGTAGATTTACTTCAATTTGATCTGGGAGGGCCCCTTTTCATCAGCCTGGAGGTCTAATGCCTTTAACTGGCTTAACCTGGCTCCCCCTGTGAGCCTAGGACCCTCATGCCCACAATCTCTCGCCTCTTTGCCACTCCTACTTATCCCCCGCTCTCCACCTCACCCTCAAGTCCCCTGAGAATCCTCAGCATCACTGGGGTTTGACTGTGGCAAAGCATGCTGGGGCATGGTTGGTGACACCTGAAACTCATGTTTAACATGTCATAAGCATGCCAGGAATCAGCATAAAACATCAGCATGAAACAAATCCTGTGTCTAAACAATGTGTGAGGAACCTGCATTCTGGGAATTAACTGTTTGAATGGACTCAAATGTAGAAATGCCAGGATGCCTCCTCGCAGAATAGATGCTCTTTGGTATTCTTGAAACTGTTTAGAGTTTAATATCCACTGTAGTGGCTTTGCTCATGAATAAAGATGAGATCTCAGTATATTCTTTTAACCCCAGGACTCAGAGGTTTCTTAGATTGGAGAGTGCTCTCTCTGCAAGTGGAGGCTACTCTTAACGAAAACATGTTTTCAAGATACAGATAGAAAGTGATAAAAGTGTGTATTTTAGCATTCCTTTTATCACAGCTGTCAAGCGTCATCATGCACTCTGTATGGTGTTTGCCCCTCTACTATTGATATTCTTTTTCCTCCCAACCTTATCATCTCAGTTTGTAATAATCCGGATGGACCGTCCTTTTGGAACATGTAGAACTTCCTGTTGGCTTGAACTGGGCTTCCTGGTTGACAAATCAAATGGTGAACACGAGGAAAAGCACAGCACCATGATATTGTCATTTCCCAGATATGCTGCCAGTCTTTAGTCTTCATCTTTTGACACAGCCAGGGGTAGGCAAACCACAAAATGGTCTCCCGTTGTTGCTATGTGCAATTTAAACCCTGCCTCCCAAATTCTGTATTCATGAGACGAAAAAATATTCTTTTCAAAAAGTTGTTTTGAATTGCAAATTTTCCCAAATCAGCACCAAGCAGAACACAGTGGAGGAGAGTAAATGCAGGGACAGTGTGGCGCTTATCTCTACCGCTGTAAGCTTCCCCACACTGACACGCTGGCTGCCAGACTGTACTCTGACATATGTGCCCAAATTGTCATGGCATAATTATGTAACCTAGACCATCCAGATTATTCAAATGCTGCCTGAAAGTGTCATCTTCAGTGCCGGTGAGGCTCTTGAGACCTGTCACCTACTGAATTCGAAATGGTTAAATTTTGAGGATGGGTCTCTTTCTCTCTCGTTCCTCCTGCTCTCTTCTCGTTCTCCCCTCTAGCTTGGCCTAATCCAGAGGCACAGCGTCACTGCAGCATCAGTGTTACCTTTGATGGGCCCGGATTAAAGCAAATCTACATTCCTTTGGTGGATTTCAAACGCTGCCTGAACAATGATGCCAGCCAGAGGCGAGTTAATGAGGCCTGCAGTGGACTGGCAACGAGTGACTTTAAAATCAACCTGATTAGCGGCAGAGATATTATCTCTGCACCTCCCTCCTCCTTTTGCTCCTTCACTCTCACTCTTTGTGTCTCTCTCTCTCTTCCATCTCGCCACTTTTGGCCTCTTTCCTCCTTTCAATTTTCCAAGTCTCCTCACTTTTGCTCTCTTTTCCAACTCTACTCTTCTTTCTCTCCCTAGTCTCCCTCTCTCCCCTTTACTCCTGCTCCCTAGTGAGTGAGGCCTGACTTAATTAGTGGGCTGGAGTATGAATGTGCCTTTCACAGGGTGTTAATGAAAAGCTTTGCGCTTTCCCTTTCAGTGTATTAGTGACTGACTGCACACCCCCCCCCCACACCCTCTTTGCCTATCTCCTCCTCCCTCTTCTCCTCCCTCCACTTCTCCTCAGCCCGTCTGACCGGAGGGAGGTGTTATTACAGGGGCTGTTGACTCTGCGGCTTTAGGTTTTGGGTCTCTGTTGTACTGAGCTGATAGCTTAATTAAACATGCAAATCGGTTCTATCGAACACGTCTTAACAACCATTCTCTGTGTAAGTGGTATGTCGTGTCAGATGGTCTTTCTTTGTTTGAGCCTTTTTTTTTTTTTTTATGTAATTATACGATTTCAGCTCATGTGAACATGCTGTTCCATCTCAAGGTGAATTAAATTTAACATACCTGATTGATTTTGGTGAAACAATGTGCAGTAGTGCTGGTCAAAGGCCAAACATCGAAATTGACTATTAATCATTTTACTTCTAATATTACTCAAAATTCACTGTTAACCATATTATGAAAGCCCAAAGTCCATAACCACACAGTACCACAATAGTAAAATAAGATAACATATCCATCTGTCACCAGTAATTTTCATGTTTATGCACCTTTTGTCAGTGCTGCTGTCACCACAAGCTTGTGTAATAGCTGCTATGAAGGCATCATGAGAAGTATTTCACCAGGGGTTAAGCAAGTATTCAAGATTGATTGATGCTTTTTGACTACTGATATGGTTGCACTGCAAGTAATGATGAATTAGGAACAACTTCGGCCTCCTCTTGTTTACACCCTCCAGGCAAACCATGGCACAGTCATAGAGAATATGTAATCTTACATATATGTGGGAGAAAAACTTGGGGTGACATAAAAGGTTTAGGGGTGTAATAGAATTTATGAGGGGTGCAATAGAATATATGGTACTTGGTCTGACAAATGGTTTTCACAAGAGAGACACAAAGGCCGTATGTTTATGTGATTTTGGGTCAACAGGAGCTGGCTGTCTGAGGTTGTTGATAAGGTGGGCCTTGGGGTAATCTCCTAGACTCCTACTGTTCTGATTAGTTCATACTGAATACTGAATCAGTCTCGGCTTCACAGTTGTCTCCTGATTTATGATCTGTATGTACCTCCCTCTTTTCCTGTAAGTACTGAATGTATTTGGATGTAAGGCTAAGTTTTGTGTTGGATGTGCTTATGTGTACATGCTGCTACATTGCTTCTCTGTCGACAGATTTGTTTGTAATAAACATATATTCATGTAACGACAACTGGGGCCCATCACGTTATTCCTTTATTCAATTGGGGACATCTCTTCAGTTTTTCTTTAACAATATAATACAGGATAATTACAGTAATTACAGTAACATATAAGTAGCATCACCCATGCAATCTGTTGCTGTACCTATGTTTTGTTTTAAACTACGATCTATTAACAGTCTTTCTTGGCTATACTAACACATCTGTAAAGATGTGTAAAAATTATTCAGACACCTGTGGGGCTGCACCTCGTACATATTGTATCACCGTGCTATCTAATTATGGCAACTCAATACTGGGTTGGTCATTATGAGAGGAAAACAAAACTAATTTCATGAGGTAGCCGAGCAATATTTAAAATAAAAACCTTGTATGGTTTCTTCTGAGGTTTTATTTATTTGATGGAATAGATTTTAGTCATGTTTTGTAGGTAAACTCGCTGTAACTGTCAGACTTTCTATTAGCTTAAAAAGATGAAGAGGTGAAGTATTTCAGAAATAATAAAGATATAATTTAGTAAACAGAATGGGCTACAGACACAATCCATGGAGAAACAGTGAATACAAATATGTAAAAAAAGAAATGGAAAGCCACATGCGATTTTTATTTTTTTGTGTATATTGTTGATGTGTGTTTGACTATGCATTATTGTTTACTTGTATTTTTAATTTAAATAAGAAACATGTTTATTTCATATAGCTACACATACAGTGTATACAAACAGTGGTAGCAGGTTCTCTCTCCCTGGGGGTCCCAAACATCAACTAGAAACCATAATTTACTCACCTTTGTCTGCTGCATCATTGGTTGAATTGTGTTAATGATTTGAATATGCATACAGTTTATGTTGCATGGTGGCACATTTACAGTACAGCCTTATATTTAGCTATTTCTACTGTCATCTACCAGTTAGTCAAGGATGTTTGATGAAGCCGTCTTTCCCATAGACTGTCTCATGGAGCAAGCCCAGGGAGCCCAGGGAGCAAGCTAATCCTGTGTTGCAGGGCTGTATAATGATATCCCAGGGTGCTATAGGATGTTTCTCTCGGTATGGTGCCAGCTTCCTGGGCCTCTGGTGCTACTCTTTATGGGCCCTGGTCCAGCCCCAGCAACCCAGTGCCAGCCATATAGCCTTTAGGCGAGGGGCAGGTTTTGTAAGGCCTTGCCTTGTCACTTCCCACCAAGGAAAACACAAAGCAATGACACAAAGAGCAATTTCTTGGCCATTGCTTCTCATCAAGCTAATTGAGAAAGGAGGGTATGTTTGGAGTCTGGGTATGGCAGACAAGTACATGTGGCAGAGGGGGGACTTGATTGGCATTGGCCATGTGGGAGAAACGAGTACTTATGTGTGTTTGTGTGTGTTTGCATGTGTGGGTCTGTGTGCGGGATAATCCTGGAGAATCTCTCTCTTTGAAGGGGAACAGATGTAGATTTACATATGTGGAGGGTCCCCAGCCTGTGATGAGATTAGCTTGTTGGGATCCTTCTTCACAGCAACTGGAAGGTGCATATTTAATAAATGCCTGGAGCTAGGCTGGGGCGTGCGGGGCTTGGCCCTCAGAGAGCCACAGGACAAAGGCAAACGAGGCCCATGGCAGGCTGGCCCATGTGGGAACAGGGTTGCTTACAGATTGCACTGGCCTTTCATTGGTTGTGGGTCTAGGCTTTAAGGGTTTATATAAAGAGAGAGGGGAGCACTTGGCGGGCCACTTCTGCATCCTCTCCACAACGAGAGGTAATAAAGGGATTTTGAGCTTGTCGTGGCTCATCTGTGTGCTTGTTTGCTTGCTAGGGGGTGTGCGTGTCTGTGTGCGTGTTTGCATGTACCCTCTGTGTGAACTTGAGCAATAGTACAACCAATTGTGTGCATTTAAACATAACACAGTATAAAACATAATATACATTTAATATAGCAAAAACACAACATAAACAACAAAATGAAGAAAACGTAATATAAACCCAATATAACATAAAATGAACTTAACATAACAGTGGCTGTGAGGAAGATGTCAAAACTGATTTGCACTTGTCTGCTCATAACTATTTATTTCAGGTGTTAAAACATCTCAGTTGTTGGGTTTCTGCTGTACAGTGCATTATCCCTCTCTTGCGTCAGGTAAGGTTGTCAAGTCTTGTTTACACAAAGAACAAGTAGAACAAGTGTCCCCATATTTCTCCAACTTCCCAATGGACTACTACAAGCCATTTGAACAAGAATAGAGCTGCCTTCCAACAAACCACAATAGATGCGTATAAACCACCACAGACATTACAGCTCGTGTACATCTGTTATGAATTCCGACCTATTAATGGAGAAGTCGTCATGCGCTGATTTCAGTGTATTGTTTTGGCAAGTCACTGTTGTTCAAGAGTTTCCTTATGCAGAAACCCAAGTTAATAAGTTTTAATCCTGAACCAAAGTCACAAGTGTAGTACTTTTCTTAACAAGTATCATGACAACTGTGAAAACTTAACTTTATCTAGCCTCATTGTTATCTTTCCTCTTTATTTCCTCATGTTCCTCTATTGATTTTTTTTTCAATGAGAGCTTAAAAAAGATAAAACATATCCCAGAAATCCTCAATCTTGTTCTAAGACTATCCCAATGAGCTGTTCCCTATTCATTGGGGAAGCAGCTCATCTTTTTTGAGGGGTTGTGGAAGAAAGGAGTTTTGGATGAGTCTATAATTTCCATCTCTTTTTCTGTTACTCTCTCTAGGTTTTCCCCTTCCAGTTTGTGGAGGGACTGTGTCCACTCAGTATGGTTTGATCAGCTTTGTCTCACAGGGAAAGGGGAAAGTGAGTTGGAGTAAAAGATGAGAGAAAAGAGAGAGAGAGAAAGAAGCTGGACTCTCCCTGTGGTACAGTCTTCCCTGGCACAGCCAGGCATAATTCAAAAAATGTGTGTGAATACGTCGCGCTTTACCTCTCAAAGGCAGTCACTGAGGGTACAATATAGCACCAGATCTTAGCTCTAAGGTCTCTGGCTTGTTTACCCTAAGATCTAGTGTTGAGTGGAGCTGGGAGACATGTTTTTTTTGGTTCTCTTTCACTTCCACATCTGGAGATGCATTAGAAAGAACAAACAACATGCATACAGGGGGTTGGGAGAGGTAAATGGAACCTTATCACTATAGAGGAGGAGGAGGATGAGAGGATAATATTATAAAGAATTCACAAGACAGTAAAGCAATGTTTTGAGAGAATTTGGGGTTAAAGAATTGCAGAGAGAATAAGGAGGTGGGGGATAATGATAGAGGGAAGGAAGGAGAAGAGAGACAGAGAGAGTGCACAAGAGGGCTTGATTGGAAAGGGGTATGGTGGTTTGGGGGGGCTGGGCTCCCCTGCACTCTCAGTGGATGTGGCAGCCCTCTGTGGACCTCTTCACACAGACACCCCAGCTAATGAATCAGACCTGGTTTCTAGAAGAACTCCGTCTCTACGTCTCTGTGCTCACCAGAACAAAGCACACCTCCATTAATATTTTAGCGTTCTTTTTATCTCAATGCTAACACCGCTCAACATGATTTTTGTTAGGGAGACTGTGAAAGAGAAATATTGGGAAAGATGGAGAGGGGGAAAGTGAAAGAAGGAGAGACAGACAAAAAGACAGTCAGAAAGACCTTGTGTTCTCAGGATTTCAACTTGTCTGGTGTAATAGTCCCATTGGTAGAGTAGTTGCTTTCTCTGTGCCGCCCAGCAGGACATCAAAGAAAAAACCTGATATCCAAACTACTGTACACACAGTAGAAACATCTGGACGAGTCCAACACAGGCAAACCTGTCAGTATGATTGCATTCTAGCCAGATACGGTACTTGTCTGATACCTAAACTACAGTGCTTGTCAGTGCTGATATTTACATGGTTTTTCATGCAGTATATGGCTTCCACTGTTGTTGTCATTCTCAGCACTGCTCATGGCAGGGATTTAAACTGCCTGAAACTTTGCTACAAATGTAGCCTTAACAAAGGATACTGTTCTATTTTTTGAGGAAGCTGATCTGAGATTTCCCGTCACTTCCTCTGATCTCATCTTATGCTTTTCTCCAATCTTTTCCCAGTGTATACCTTAGAGGGAAGAGCTGATACTATTGGGACGCTATCATTCTCCTGCTTTGTCTTTCTCTCTCTTCACTCTTTCTCCATCTCTTGGCTTGGAGGCAAGGGAGAGGGTAGCTACAAGATTCCCATCTGGCCTCTCTTAGAGTGTAACCACAGGAACATATCATAATTTTCCCTTAATTGAATTATCACACTGTGCTCCTCTGGGATGGCACTCCGCCCTAATAAAAAGGAGCGAGGTAATCCATAAGAAACTATTGGGCAGGGCAGAGGAGACGCTTAGCCGTGCCTATTACAGCCACAGACATTTAACACACTTAATCTACTATTAAATGAAATCTATTATTTTTTAACATATCCCACGAGAACCTTATACCCAACCATTTGTAATCACCTAATAGGTAACATTAGCCAAAAAATATATATATAAAGAACGAAGTCATTACAATTCAACATGTATTCTGCACATTACAGTAATTACTGGGCTACAATGGACCCTGGCTCTCTGAGTTAGCTCGACAGAGAGAGATCCACAAACACAATAGGAAAGCCTTCCTAGACACCCTGTCTCAGACACGCAGATTAATTGCTTCTTTGTACCCCGAAATGGAGGAGCAGCGCCTTTACCTGCATGCTGCTGCCAGGGGTGGTTGGCCCAGGGGAATTGTGCAGGGAAGGATGAGGACCATGGTCGTGTGCAGGGGGGGCACCATCAGGAGGGGTTGGAGGCCTATTTTGGGGTGTCGCACAGAGCCTGAGGTGGAATAGGTGGTGGGGTGATAGTGAGGGAGGGGTGAAGGGTGCCGTCAGGAGATCCCGGGGCAAGCGGCCGTGGGCATTCGGCTGTGAAAAGTCATTCAGAGGGAAAACGCTGGGCATCCTTTATTTATTTGTGTCTGAAATATTTATCTGTCACGCAGGCCGTTTTATAATGGGGCTGTCAGTCTCTTCTGCCCACTCAAGGGTGCGGACATGTTGCCCTGAGCACCCGCTGTGGATCTCCTGTGAATAATTGCTAGAATTTCACTTTTGGGAACGTTGCACTCTGACCCTGAAGCTTGTTGTTTTTCTGCATCAAGAGAAAGGTAGAATGTTTTAAAGTATTTACCTTGGCTTGGCTTTTTCATCCATCACAAACACACACACACCCACACACACACTTCCGTATACTCTCTCACACATTCAAGTTGGAAAATAAATAATTCATCCCTTTACTCCAAGATGAAAACCCAATCAAGCTGAAAATCCCTGTCTTGCTGCACCTCTGAGCTGCCAGTGCTGCTGGTTAATGTGATGCTCACTGTTCTAATGCGCCGTTGTGTCGACACTCAAAGCAGAGGCCTCTTCTAAAGGAAGGTGCACTCCCCAACATTAATGGAAATTTTAATCTGGTGTAATCGCCTAAATGAAAGCCTACTTGTGTGTTTCACAGTGAGCTGTAACGCCGAGTGAACGACAGGAGCTGCCATCTTTCGAATTGTTTCATCACTGCTGTCTCTTCAGGGAGAGACGTGCAAGTTTGAAACCCTGTCAGGCGGATAAAGAGCCTAAGCACACAACAACAATACAAATATGTTTTGTCGAGGGCGGAAGTTAGCTCTGATGAGGGGTGGGTCAGGTGGGAGCCCTTTATGACACACTGCATCTCATCCGTTAACACTGAATGGGCTTAGCTAATGTAGGCTGGCTTTCTCAAGCTTTTTTGCACATGCAACATACTATACCACTATTGAATTGACTGCTTTGAACTTGTGGTTTGTTCACAGATAATACAGAATTTTAACACAGGCTCTGTTACACATCTGCACTTGTGGACCTGCAAGGACATACATGAAGATATTGTATTCAATATGTGCGGGTGTACACAGAGATGTGCCAACTATCTACATACAGACAGATGCATACAGAGACACACAAAGGTATACTGAAAATGCTTACACACATGACACTTGCACATGTCCCACATATAAATACTCACAATTAGGCATCTGAGCAAAAACACTACGTACAAAGACAGACACACACACACACACACACACACACACACACACACATACACATGCATACCAAAATGCAATGCCTGTAGTCTGAGCATGCATAATTAAGGTGTACCTTGTTTGGAGAGAGTGCATGTCACCTCTTGATGTGCACACCACATCCCCAGAAAGAAGCTTTGAATAATGAAAAGTGTCACCTATGCAAAATGCAGGAGATGAGTATGCCTGCCTGTGCCTGTGTGTTTTTGTGTGTGCATACTTGTGTGTGTGTGTGTGTGTGTGTATATATATATATATATATATATATATATATATATATATATATATATATATGTATATATATATATATATATATATATATATATATATATATGTGTGTGTATATATGTGTGTGTGTGTATGTGTGTGTATATATGTATGTGTATGTGTGTGTATATATATATATATAATGTGTGTATATATAATGTATGTGTATGTATGTGTATGTGTATGTGTGTGTATGTATATGTATGTGTATGTGTGTGTATATATATGTATGTGTATGTGTGTGTATATATATATATATTTATATGCGTGTGTGGTTGTATCGTGCATATCTGAAAATGTGTGCGCAGGTCTGTTTGTGTGTGCACATCTATATGTGTGCAGATCTTCCGACAGACAGAGGGGTCTGTAAAGGTGTGTCTGACTATGATGATGGAGAGGGAGGGCTCTTTGTCATTCAACATAATGCTACTAGGACACTGAACCATATGTGAGTGCACAGAGCTGACAGCTGAGGCCCAGTCTTCCCTCGTCCACCCTCCCACATCCTCAACCCCAACCCCCCCTAGCATCCCTCCCTCTTCCCGCTTCCTCTCTGACTGACGGCTCTTGTTGTCCCATGAAGCAGAGGCACAAACACAGACATGGTCCAGGACATCTGTCGGGAGCCATGTCTTCATCACAGTCTTTGTGCTGATGATGAGCTCTGAACGGGATAGGGTGGAGGGGGCTGACAGCCTTAGCACTCACATGTCCACATCACATTCAACGCTACTGATACTTACGTGTTATACTAATACTTGATATACTTGCGCTTTAATGACCCTCACTTAAATTAAATGTAACTCTTGTTCATGAATTTTACCATGCCCAGATGATGATATTGTCAACTGCAAGACACAATGAGCAGGATTAAATATCAATGTCTTGTTAACTGTGTTAAAAATGTAATATATTAAATACATTTTCCATCAGAACTGAGATACAGCCAGCATGTAATGCAGCTCCGAGTCAGTCAGTGACAAATATATCACCTTGTTTGGAACTGTTGTCATGCTCTTAATTAGCTAATCAGTGTGAAGTTGAAAATAATCAAACCAAATCATTGATAGAATCTGCCAGTGACAAAGTGAGTAAAAGCCCAACTGTGTTCATTTGAGGGCTACTCAAGATAAAGCCACTGCATAATTTCTTGTTTACATGAGAAAAATGAAATGTAAACCAGAATGAGGCCATCTATATATTCATGATTAATGGTAATCTCATGTGTGCCTCATGAATCCACTTGCAAATTCCTCATACAAAGATGCCGTTATGATTTATATAAATAATTTCCATTTGATATCATGCTGTTCAACCAATGACATCAGTGATACTCTTGTTACATACTGTTCTCTATGTTCTATATTTGTATCAAAAAATTCAACTACTTCTTTAAATGATCATTTACTTTAAGGACTAAGCATCACCAGTCATGTCTACTTGTAACTTCTATCGCATTATTGGTCCCAGTGGTCACTGGTCTTCTGAATGAACAAGCCTCACTAAGATTCCTTGATTCTGTAATTGGCCTTAGGCACACTAGAGTGTGTAGCTATATAATAAATGTTACATTTATTTGATGGAGGAATGTGTGCCATTGATAACCTAAAGGACAGGGCTGACACTGTAGAACAACTGCCTTAATGATGTTAAGGCAGTTGTCTTAATAGCCTCTTGATAGCGTGATGCGTATCGTCATATGTCTAATTGTTTGAAAAAAATACTTTAAAATCTGTTCCCCTTGAAAAGAAAGAATAATGCTATTTTAGAAGCAAGACATGAAGTCAAGTAGGTTAGATGGTTTCTAGGCACATCATTGCAGTGGGTTTCATTGTTATGGATGGAGCAGTGAACCCCACGTTGATGGGTTACCAAATCTGCTGGAGCAGAAGCAGGACAAGGGGACAAGACAATCAAATGGAGTGGATCTGTACTTTACAGGCACAAAAGCAGTGCAGATAAACTAGAGAATGATAAAGGAAGATAAGGAGATGGATTGTGCCCTTAGTGTTCAGAGGCTTAAGTTGGCCCATTAATTAGTAAAGTGGAAAAGTAGCTAATCGTGTTCAAGAGCTGGTTCCAACATGGCGGTATGATGAGTGTTGAGCAGAGAATCAGGTAGTGGCCAGTGAGAACTCCACTTCTCCACAATGTACTGACCTCATAGTCTTAGTCACTTTCAAAATAAAACTTGCAGTATTCTCACCAAGTGAGAGGTGATTGGTGTCATAATAGTAACATTCGTGAAACCATAGTACATGGCATTTGACTGTACATACTACACTTAATAGCATACAGATTCTCAAAAACTAAAATAAGCCAAGGAAAATAACATTGGGATGATTTTTTTTTTTGCTTTGAAAGAAATGATACGATACTGTACATAAGAGGAAGACAATACCGAGAGATTTGTACCCAGTTCATTCCACACCGTCAGCAGTAACGTCTCCATTTTTGTCAAATGAACCTGTCCTATACGGAGTCATCTAATTCTTTTTTGCCTCTGCTGTTTATTGATTAGTGAAACACTAGGTAGGCCTAATGGAAAACACTAATTCCTGCAGACCAGCTGAGCAATTTAACCCCGGGGGATCTTCATCTTTGTGACTGAATTGTGATTTTGCAGAATGGTATGGTGATAACCCGTGGTTGCTTACACCTCCCTAATGTGAACAGTTTACTCTTGGGTAAGGGAGGAAAAGACAGAGAAAGTCAGAGAGAGAAAGAGACAGGCTTCTCCCTGCCCAAAGCGTCTTTTTGACGAAAATGGAGGATAAATGTTTACTTTCCTTAACTGTGCCACAAGGGAGGGTAATTGTAATTATTCCTGAGAGCAAAGAAGGAATTTGAGGCAAGCTAATGAAGTGCTCTCTCTTCCTTGCCATTTAATAATAATTGCAACCTAGGTCATACATTCAGTCTGGAGACTATAAATCAGAAACACTTTAATCGCCAACTGCAATGAATATTGAGAGATTTCTTTAAGAACTAGTATATTCCCAAAATGGAAGCGCTAAATTTTGGAAACAAAGTATTTGCACAGTGATGTGTTCCTTCCCACCTCTTGATGTTTCCTGATTTAAGTAAGTACAATCCCCCCCCCCCCACTCACTGACAACAGCTACCTTAAAACCCCACCCCGTAGGCATGGACGAGACATAATATCTAATTAAGTTTCAGAGCTGCATTTTCATTTGTTAATCACTTAAGTGCTTCGAGGATAACCTGATATCCAAAGGTCTGGTCCCAGTAGCCCAAAATGTCAAAATGCAATTATATGCATGATTAGCCTGACCTGTTTCTATAGCACCCTCTCTCTCTGTCTCTCGCTGCAGGAGAAGCTGACAACTGCTGGCATGTTTATTTTGATGAGATTAGGTGTGGAGGAGGCCCCCACTTTGTGCAGCAGTCATGGCACCCCCATCTGGTCACTGGTGGAACTAAAAACGACCTCCAGTAAGTGAAGGGGAGAACTGAATTGAGGGAGTGGGAGGGAGGAGGAGAGAGCACTTGCTCAGGTGGGAAAGATAATCTTTCAATCTCTGTTTAGCCTTAGGAACTGTGGGGGAAATAAAACTAGAACCAAATGGAAAATAAATAAATAAAAATAAAACAATTTATGCTTCTTAAAGGATAATATGATCAGAAATTATTAATCAAATCATCTTGATCGGGGGGGGGGGTGTTGCGGTGCTTAGCAGAGCAGCAATCCTCTCTAATCTGATTGTGTAGAGATAAGGCGGCTTTAGCCTCACCATTGTGCCACTCTGATTAAAGGGGGCAGGAAGCACACTGCTTTCCATGGTGGTCATGGAGACAGGTGAAACACACACACACAGACTCACATGGAAATGCTGATACAGATACAAATGTGCACAATCACTTAAATACACTCGCAGACATGCACACACACAAATGCACACAAAAAACATGTACAAACTTTGATTAACACACATACCGTAATTATTGTAATTAAAGCATATAACTGTTGGAAAGTGTTTTCAACATTACTTCTATATGTATCTCTTAACTTGCTGATTATTTCCCGATAAATCTCTTACCAGAGGTGGGCACATAGATTGTCTGAGGGACCAACTCTAAATTCATTAAACTGTTACACAACACTCACACAACGCATAATCATAAGCAAACATACCCTTGCCCATACACACTTCATTTCAGAACTTTTTCATGCCATGTGTCTCATACAGTTCCTAAGAAGTTGGCCTGCTTAGCCTAATTGGGTGTGGATTTGAGTTTGGAGTTAATAGATTTGAAAAGGAATATCTGAGGAAGTGTGCATTTTGACAAAGGCTGCAGGCTGGGATGTATGGAGCCCATGTGTCTCTGGAGAGTGGTGTCAGGTCCCTAGGTAGCCCATTAGAGAGTGTACCCCTTCCCGACCACCACCCCCACCTCCAGCTACACGGCTACCCATACCGAGGGAGACCACAGCAGCCAGACGCAAAGCAGAATATTCATGTTACACTGCCATGTGCGTGTGATCCTTCAGTCGGCTTAAGCACACACATACATGCACAAAAGCATGTACACACAGACAAACACATCACTCACACAGCCACATCTGCACACACCCAAACATGAAAAAGCCTGAGCACTCCCGATGAATGTTTGAAATGAGGAAAAAAGGAACAGTCTTAGTCATTTTAAACATTGAAAATTACTGCATCAAGTGAACTTTTGAATTATATTGCACCATCTATTTGAAATAGTACACAGAATGTTGAAACACAGAGGAAATCACCAGTTGGTTTCATCTGGGTTTGTCTTCAGGATCCTTCATGGCAAAACCAGCATGAGAAGACTTGGACACACCAATGTAAGGGGTCTCTCCAACAGGAAACGCTTTGAGAGGTGTCTAAACGCCGACAGGCACTTTACAGTGCCACATCAGAGAGAAGAAGAAAAGATTAGATTGACCTATGACCGGGACCATTTTCACCTTGGCACAGACCACCTGGAAAAGCAATGAGTTAAAATGAACTATTTATGCAGCTTCCCCCTGCCCAATAACTTCGGAGCAATTCTGCTGTCACTCTACTCAAACAAACCTCAGTGTGCGTGTAGAGATTTACAGTGGACATGCAAGATGTCAAGTCAAGCTCATTTATAAGGTACAGAAGTAGCTGTTGGCCTGGGATTAGAAGTGTTGGTAAAGTTAAATGTTATTTGTTCATGAGCTGAACCAAAAAAATAGTGACAGTCACAGTTGTGTTTAGTCATTTATTTAGCTTCAAAATATGATGCTTGCAAGATGCCAATCTACTGTGTAGTCACTCAGTAAGAATACATTGTATAAGTCAGCTCTATAAGTGGAAAATCACCTGTCTACAAACTAGCTGATTAGAAATGTATTTAGCCTTAGCATTAGCTTGATTCTGCTCAGTGGCATTCAAGAAAAAACAAGGGTTCTTTATTTATCAACCCTCTGTTACCTTTCCCCATATTGGTAATGTTCCACTATTTATTTTGGCCCCCTTAGTCCTGGCTTATTGAACATTGCCGAGGAGTACAATATCAATATATAAACAGCCCAATACCTGAAAATGATGAAATTCAGATTAGTCATCATCTAGCCCCCCACCCCGACTTGAGTTGACTTGATGTTTGCTCACAGGTTGTTGGCAGGGCGAGCAGTTTGAGGTGCTGTGGGCTGCGAGGCTTTGAGTGTGACCTCATGTTCCATTCTGTTTCGATGCCGCTGTGCCTTGGCTCTCCGTCCTCCTGGGCTGACACTTCACTGTAGCTCCAACAACTGCTGTGGGACACTGAACATCTGTAAGCCACCGCTCCTACTCACTCAGCCGCCTCTGCACTGGGCTGGTGTGTGTGTATTTCCAGCACAGCTTGTGAGTTTGTGTGCAGCATACTTTGATGCTGGTCCTCCTTGATACGAGTTGTGAGCCACTGTGTCCGTGTGTGCACAGCATGTCATTGCAATGGGGACTTTTTATGTGCCGCATGACTGCAAGAGTAAACAAATTAGCAAACTAGTGTGTCAACTACAGTGAAAGAGAGAGATTCGAGTCAACTGTATGTGTGATGTGTGTTACCCACAAATTCCTCTGCGTGCATATACAGTGGTGTGAAAAAGTGTTTGCCCCCTTCCTAATTTCTTATTTTTTTGCATGTTTGTCACACTTAAATGTTTCAGATTATCAAACAAATTAAAATATTAGTCAAAGATAACACAAGTAAACACAAAATGCAGTTTTTAAATGAATGTTGTTATTATTAAGGGAAAACAAAATCAATCCAAACCTACATGGCCCTGTGTGAAAAAGTGATTGCCCCCTAAACCTAATAACTGGTTGGGCCACCCTTAGCAGCAACAACTGCAATCAAGCGTTTGCGATAACTTGCAATGAGTCTTTTACAGCGCTGTGGAGGAATTTTGGCCCACTCATCTTTGCAGAATAGTTGTACTTCAGCCACATTGGAGGGTTTTCGAGCATGAACTGCCTTTTTAAGGTCATGCCACAGCATCTCAATAGGATTCAGGTCAGGACTTTGACTAGGCCACTCCAAAGTCTTCATTTTGTTGTAAGATGAGTGGGCCAAAATTCCTCCACAGCGCTGTAAAAGACTCATTGCAAGATATTGCAAATGCTTAGGGTGGCCCAACCAGTTATTAGGTTTAGGGGGCTATCACTATTTCACACAGGGCCATGTAGGTTTGGATTTTGTTTTCCCTTAATAATAACAACCTTCATTTAAAAACTGCATTTTGTGTTTACTTGTGTTATCTTTGACTAATATTTAAATTTGTTTGATGATCTGAAACATTAAAATAAATTAGAAATCAGGAAGGGGGCAAACACTTTTTCACACCACTGTATATGTCTTTTTACTGACACTACAGTGTTTCCTTCAGTTGCCCTCACATTTCCGCAATCTAACCAAGGCTGGCCCATCCCAACAGAAAATTATTGGATTGTTGCCACTCTTCTCAGTCAGTCATGTGACTCAACATTTCTGCTTTTTTCTTTTCGTTGTGTCGTGTGAGAGGAAAAACTGTGAAAGACCTTTGTAGTGAATTCAGCAGAAAAAATGTTTTATTAAACGCCTTATGTTTATTGACTTCTCTTTCATGTCAGTTCTTTTGTTCTGCCTTTGTAGTGGCAAAAGATCTCTGTGCGTCATCATTTGTGAGCGATCTGAGATGTCAGAGGTGTCCTTTTGATGTGGAGTGCAGACCTCATACGAGGCACCACCTGTGCAGCTCTCGTAGTGCGCCTGTGGATCTTTTACTGTACTTGCATATGTGTGAATAGACACATGTGGGTGTAGATCTTTGTGTGTATTTGCATGGGAGCATGCCTGCACGTATAATTACCAGTGTCTGTGCGTGTAATCAGCCACCTCCAGCTCCTGTTCCAGAGGGAGCAGAATGGGCGTTGAAACATCACCGTTCTTCTTCTCTTACCTTACCTAATGACTCCGGTAATTGCGACAGTCTGATGCTCATTGGCAGTGTGTGTCACTGCCTTTGATCCTATTAATACCACACACAAGTTCATCAAACACACATTTTGTATCACATAAACACAGATACACACAATTTCAAAAAGGTTTTCTGTTCCTTAAACTCTGTGCTGTTTCCCTGTGTGTCATCATGCACCAAGCAGATGACCTCAGTGGTAGTCAGTGATTAGAGATAATGGAGTCAGTGTGCACAGAGTGATCGTGTCAGCGAAGCTCAGTAGTCACTTATGCAAGTCTGAATCAAGTCTTCAGTGTTTAATCATGAGTCTGAGTGAAGTCTCAATCTGCATAAACCGACAACAGTTATTTCTTTTAAAAAAATGCTGTTGATTAAATCATGTCTTATTTAGTTGCTGAATTTTTCCTCAAAACCCCACAAGTGTGCACTATCACATTACATTAAACTACTGTGCAACTTGGGGGGGAAAAAACTGTGAAGCTTTTTATTCTTGAAGTTAATAATTATAACAATTTCATTACTATGCAAAATCAAAGGAAGAGGAACCTATAGAATTTCTTAATCAGTCTTTTGACTGTCTTTTTCCAACCTTCCTATCTGTTGATTATGGTCTAAATTGTATCAGATAAAGTGGATCTTGTGAAGTAGAATGATAGACTGTTCCCGGTATTATAATAATAATAATAATAATAAACACTCAATATTTTACTCAATAGTGGGCAGTAAATTGAGATTTTGGGCATTTACTAATCATTATCATTTTGCGTCATCACTGAGAGGTATAACGTTGCACAGCCGTAATTCTCTTATATATAAAATGTGGTGCATTGCATTGTGGGATTGTTGACAGTTGTGTATATGCCATGGACACTACTTTTTTCATTCCATTATGAGATGTTTGAGGCCACTATATAGTGGACAAATTTACAAACTCAGTATTCACACTCAAATAAAACGGCATGCGGTAAAAAGTGCACATATAATAAATAGGGGGTGATTTCGGAAACAACCAATATACAAGATCAGGTAGGGTTAGAGTTTTTGGGGAAGGGTAATTGTTTTTGCAGTTGTGTTGTCTTTGCTTCAACGGGCTTAGCCAAAAGGCACTGTGATTGATTCCACACTGCTGTTGCTTTTGTCTATGCATCAAAATGAAGTTTGCGTATGTCATGTGCAACATAAAAATGGATGGTCTTTTATTGCTATGCATCACTTCTACTGTTTAGCAAGTGATTTTTATTCACAAGTCACAAATCGAGAATCCAGGTTAAGTCTTAAGATTATTAGCTGTCCAATTTAAACGAGATGTCTGATTGAACACATTTTGTGTGTGCCTTAAGTGCACATAACAACCTTGAGTCCCAGTTTCTGAACTAACACACAAAATCATGATAATTGGAAGTTATTTCATGTAGGGTTTTTTTTACAGTGAGGCTACAATACTTCCTTTATAGCCATTGCACAAAAACATTGTTCATAAGGCTTGAGCATCCTCAAGAATTTTAAGATAAAGCTCAGAAATCATCCCAGTTCTGTTGGTGTTAAACTCAGTCCATCTACAGTGTGCATCCATCCAGGGACCAGATGCTATCCCAGCATGAACTGGGTGAGAGGCAGGGTACTTCTTGAACAAAGTTGCCAACACATTCACACCTACTGTGCAGTCTCTAGTTCACCTAACCTGCAAGTTTTTTGACTGTAGGAGTGTGTGAGGTGACAAACCATGGCCCCACTGTGTTGATCATAATGCTAAATGAAAATTACATAGAAAAACTCAACATGTATCATAATTGAACCTAAAAATCAATTAGAATTAAAACACCAATGTTTTACATGTAATCATTATTTCTTGCAAAGTCTGGCAGTTTTGTTGTTGCCACCATGATAAATGATAAATATTTCAAACTCAAGAGAGATGCCATCCATCTATCAGTGACATTTGACAAGTTTGTTTCTCAGAGAAGGGTTTTTTAAAAGATTTTTTAAATTTATCTGGGTCAGCCTTTTAACCGCCCTCCCCCTTCAATGTCATCTGAAAAGAGGCAATGCGACAGCTTTTTCCTCACTTATTAATGCTTGTTAACTAATTACTTTTAATTATCTTAGAAAACCCAGATTAATAAGAATACTCATATATTTATAACATGTTTACACCGTCATGTTTACTCAAATGCTAACAAGCCCTACAAATAAACTATGCCTTAACATTTTAAATGAGGCTGGTTTGTTTGTGTTGAATATCTACAAATGATCTTTTAAACATGCCATTGGTAGAACTTCTCTAAAGTCACTCCAATAAACAACCAGAATGAGGCTACCTGGGGACAGTTCCTCGAGTGCTGCTAATGAACAGAGGAAGGGAGACAACAAACATGTTTTCTTTTTTAATTCTCGTGGCCTTGGCTGTTTGATATAAGATGTATGCCAAGACCTCTTGTGGTTTGGTGCAGTGCAGAGGGGAGACTATAAAAAGAGCAGCTATTAGCTGGAGCTTGTCTTTAGTATGCATGCCAAAGTAACACTAACTCTGTGATATAGTCTTTTAGCGAGAATGGGGACATAAAAAGGTAACAAAGCCTTACCCCATCTGACTTTTATCAAAAAGCAACAAACATGCATCGTACACTAGTCAGTCCAACTTATTGCCTTCAGCTTCCATTTTGGTCTCTGTAAAGATTTGGCTTTTTTGTCTCTTGCAACCTGCCCAGTTTTAGGGTGACTGTCAAAAGATAGAATTTTTGTTATTTTTTCTTGTATCCATTTATATGTAAATGTTTATTGAGGTTGATTAATTTTTTTTTTTACTTTTTGTTGTCAGGACTTTCTCATCATTTGTCAGATTTAGCCTGTGACAAGTCAACTATCCTCATCTCTTATCATCTCTCAGTATCATGTTTTATTGCTCTTGTTCTGATTCTCCATCTACTGTTTTAGGTCCTCTGTTAGAGACATTCTCTATAGACTCTTGAAAATGCAAGGGACCTCCCAAATACACACACATACACCCACGCACTCCTCCACCGTCAATCAGCCTTCCCCATCCTCTCTACTGCCACCTCCTCTACCACGGGGAAAAGGTCCTGCTGATTAGAACAGGCCTCTCACTGAGTGCCATCCATCATCATCTAACCTACTGGTCCTCCCTTCTGATTACTCCGTCTCTCTCTCTCACATACACACACATGCGCACATATACGAGTAGCATATACACACACACACACACTATCTGAATAGTTCACATTGATTGAATCAGGATTAATTAACTATGAGGTAATCATTGGCTGCAAACAAGGCTGTATGTCAGGAGAGTTGACATTTAGTCGACACGAGAGATCGAGGTAAGGGGGTTTTGTGTGTGCGCATGTGTTGGTATTGGGGGGCAGTACTGCTGCTGTTTGAAGCATTACACAGAGTCTGCTCCTTCTCCACTGTCGGAGAGAGGGTCTGACTGAGGCCTGTTTGGTTGTAAAAGCAAGCTGACAGCTTTGTTAACAAGTCCGAGCAGATGAGAGGGATTATTTTATTCCATGGCATGAGGATGGTATTGAGCAGACAGCCCTCGGTTAGCTTTGGATTTGTTGGCTTCCACCGATTCACTTGTGATTTTTCATAAATTTGCCTCTTACACAGTACTAGGTAGTCCTAGCTGTCATTATTAGAATAGTCATGTTGTCTTTCAGGTGTTGCTACGTCAGGAAGGCTGCAATCATCTTGTTCAAAGTTGCACCTTGAAACATTGAACACATTTTTGTATGAGGAGATGTTGTGAAAAGACACGGCCTCCAAGTAGCTTTGTTTACCCAGCATGCATCTCTCTAGAAGGAGTAGGGATGCACTGTGGCAAATCTTTATAGGTATCTCATCCTCAGTGCAGCCTGGTGACTGGATATTTACTGTTGTCTCTGGACATATTTTATGCCAACATGTTGAAATGTAGATGAATGGATTACATTTGGTATATTATTTGATCTGTTTCAAATAACACTGGGCAACACCAATGAATGTCCCCAAAGCAGTGGGTGTGGCTAAAGTGCAGAGTGACTCTATAGTAACAGAACAAAGTATAATTTCAATCATAACTTTCAAGTTAATTGGCAAGGACAGCAAATGAATGGCTGCTAAATCTGACAATGGCATTTACATAAAAAAAAATAGCTACTGTGTACGCTATTGGTCATTTTTGAAGTTTTTGATTCACACTGAAATACCAAAAGAAAAAGAAAGTCAACACTTTCGGTTTCTCACTGAAAAACTGGCTGTACACTAGTGAGGAGGAGAGTTCAAGAAATGGTTGGGAACAGTGAAGGAGTTACATACATTTACCTCCCTTTCAAACAACAAGAAACCAGTCTTGCCCAACATGACAATACATTTTGAATACATTTGTGTATGAATTCAAGTAAGGTATTTTTGACACAGGTCAAATCTTCCAGGAAAAAATTTGATTTTAAATTGGTTGTAAGGCAGCTGAGGTAGGCCTGTCTGTTGAGGATTAATAAAACAAAACCAACATTTGAAAAGCAGTGTGTGTGCTGCAACCTTCGAATGGGTCACACGGCATAATCTTCATTACAAACAATAATCACTTAATTTGCACTGACTGAGGTCTACATTTCTGTATACCATATATACAGTACACTATATAGTATACCTGTGTGTCTGATTCTACCCACCCCTGAATATTACAACCACATATGGACAGTGTAGTATGTAGTTTGGTCTGTAATATTCAGGTATCTATGTGAGTGTGTGTGTGTATGTGTGTGTGTGTTACTTGCACATATTTATTTATTTTATTATACTTAGATATTATATAGATAGATTTTATATATATATATATACAATATTTTCCTAAATTTCTTTGGTGTGCAATTTGGCATGTGTTCTACCCGTTACTTGTTACTGTGAGTCACAGCAGTGTCTCAAGTTAAAATATTGTCATCAGTGAGCATAGCTAGATGAAAGGTTCACTCACTTCTACAGTCCTGCTGTGCTTAAGGACTGGGATAAAGAAAACAACTTTACTTATGTTTTATCATAATTATTTTATCATAGTATTTGTTAACTGAACATGCAGCACAAGGTCAAAAAAGCATTTTTTAATACATTTCAATTATACATCTTCAGAGATCTCTCTGTGACTTTGTTTGACATTTTTCTTCATAGGAGAACATGCTTTGAGGATGTGTGGGGAACTTGCTAACACAATAGAGCACCAAGCTAATTATGTTGCTGTCAATTATTCATTGGTGACTCAGGTTCGCAAGCTCGCAGACACATACAGTTTCCTCGTTACCCAGTGTGTCTTAAAGGTTTGCTCACAGGGACCACAGAAGAAGTTATAGGCATCAATATTTCATAGTTAATTATGACACCAACGCCACCGACTTTAATATTCCTGGAGAGGCGCTTGTGGTGGGCTTCTGCAGCTCACTGTTGTTAGGGACACACCAGGCTGGAGGAATGTCGGATAAATTAATAAATATAGAAAGATATGGATAGTCAAACCACTCCTCCTGCCCAACCACACGTATGCATGCAAGTGAGCACACACACATGAATACACACACACACTCAGGGAAATTAGTTCATAACTTACTGGTTACACTCCCATAAAATTGTCCCTTTAAGACTTGATCTTGACAAACAGAAACATATTTTTTTCAGTTTTTTAAATTAATTTAGAGTTTGTTTCTAGCTGTGATCCACTTGCAAGACACTATAGGTTAGCTTCAGGAGCTCAGCCTTTAGATTTGCATTGCAGTATTTATTCTGCACCCAACTGCCAGGGGGTGGGGGAAATAACACTAATGGTAAACAAAAAAATAAATAACAAAATAAATAAATTCACAATCAATAGCTTTTGACAAAGAAGCTGCTAAGCTGTTTGTCCAACTAGCATGCCCTGCTGTTGTTTCTCTGTAATACCTATTGTGAGTTAAACAGTTATATAGGCTATATGTAGCTATTTGAACACAGCAAAAAGAAAAAAACTTTATTTCCTAATAATTCTCACTAGAATGATCATTTTCATGCATCCGAAATAGAAAACAATACAGAAAATTGCAAACCACTTTGAGAGGGAAAGAAAAATATACAAATGTCACCCAATTGTCTCTCTGTATGTATTGTACCCCCACCTGACTCCAGCATTACCCCAGGGGCAAAGCTGGGTATTTGGAAGTGGGCAATGTTAGTTTAGTCCTGCCGCTGGGACTAATCACCTAATGAGGGCATTAGAGGAGTGTTGGGGTCACAGTGATTTGTATTAACATGTGTGTGCATGTGTGTGTGTTTGGTGCAGGTGGTATCCCTTGAAATAGAGGGACCCCAGGGAGATATTGAGGGGACCAAAGCAGGCTTGAGGGCCTAAGCTGTGCCCAGTCAAAAACTGCTTGGAAGGTGATGGATACCTTGCCCCAGGGAGAATGGTCACAAGATCACTTAACCATAACCAGGCACAGGCAAACACACACACAAATGCTCCACAGACAGAGCAAGATCCAAGTCCCAGACAGAGAGCAGACACAGCGCACAGCGAGGTGGAAATGAGATGTTTAGCTTGATGATGCGTGACATCTGTAATGCATTCTAATTCTCCCCATCGGAGCACTAGTCTTTAAGAATGATTGATGATGTTGTTTCATCGTCTCAGTAAACACAGCTTAGTAAATGAAGACCATGTCTGATCATCCTTGAATGGAAAAAAAACACTTCAATGATTCAAACTGAATTCAGCATTGTCCTAAAACTACAATATAGCATCATGTAAACTTCACTTGTTTTTGAATCCCCCCTTTTCTCAGTGCTTTTTTTGTGTAACATAATTTTAACAAATTTTTCAATAATTCATACTAAGGAACATTTCATTTAATTTCCTTGTGACTATGTATGTACGTCTGTGAACGATGTCAATGTGTGTGTCTCTGTCTCTCTGATGTGTGTGTGTCATTGTGTATGTCTTTGTGACGGGGTTGCTTGACAGTAAAACTGCTTGTTTGACTGTTCAGTAAACGGTGCAAAGAGTAGTAATTTCACAATCATCACATCACACTTTGCAGACAGCATTATTACAGATGTGGTGTGGCCAACTCTGCTATTATCATTACTTAACCCCAGTGCAGTTGCCCTGAACATAAGCCTACCATTAACATTAAATGTTAATCACCCATGCAACCAGCCAACTTGCTGTCTAGGCTGGCTACAGTATCATATTCCAATGTATTCTACATACAGTGGTGTGAAAAAGTGTTTGCCCCCTTCTTGATTTCTTATTTTTTTTGCATGTTTTGTCACACTTAAATGTTTCAGATCATCAAACAAATTTAAATATTAGTCAAAGATAACAAGTAAACACAAAATGCAGTTTTTAAATGAAGGTTGTTATTATTAAGGGGAAACAAAATCCAAACCTACTTGGCCCTGTGTGAAATAGTGATTGCCCCCTAAACCTAATAACTAGTTGTGCCACCCTTAGCAGCAACAACTGCAATCAAGCATTTGCGATAACTTGCAATGAGTCTTTTACAGCACTGTGGAGGATTTTGGATTTTGGCCCACTCATCTTTGCAGAATTGTTGTAATTCAGCCACATTGGAAGGTTTTCGAGCATGAACTGCCTTTTTAAGGTCATGCCACAGCATCTCAATAGGATTCAGGTCAGGACTTTGACTAGGCCACTCCAAAGTCTTCATTTTGTTCTTCTTCAGCCATTCAGAGGTGGACTTGCTGGTCTGTTTTGGATCATTGTCTTGCTGCAGAACCCAAGTTCACTTCAGCTTGAGGTCACGTACAGATGGCCGGACATTCTCCTTCAGGAGTTTTTGGTAGACAGCAGAATTCATGGTTCCATTTATCACAGCAGATCTTCAACAGCCCCAGACCATCACACTACCACCACCATATTTTACAGTTGGTATGATGGTTCTTTTTCTGAAATGCGGTCTTACTTTTACGCTGTTAGATGTAATGGGACACACACCTTCTAAAAAGTTCAACTTTTGTCTCGTCAGTCCACAGAGTATTTTCCCAAAAGTCTTAGGGATCATCAAGATGTTTTCTGGCAAAAATGAGACAAGCCTTGATGTTCTTTTTGCTCAGCAGTGGTTTTCGTCTTGGAACTCTGCCATGCAGGCCATTTTTGTCCAGTCTCTTTCTTATGGTGGAGTCATGAACACTGACCTTAACTGAGGCAAGTGAGGCCTGCAGTTTTTTGGATGTTGTTGTGGGTTCTCTGAATGGCTGAAGAAGAACAAAATGAAGACTTTGGAGTGGCCTAGTCAAAGTCCTGACCTGAATCCTATTGAGATGCTGTGGCATGACCTTAAAAACCCACCAATGTGGTTGAATTACAACAATTCTGCAAAGATGAGTGGGCCAAAATTCCTCCACAGCGCTGTAAAAGACTCATTGCAAGATATTGCAAACGTTTGATTGCAGTTGTTGCTGCTAAGGGTGGCCCAACCAGTTATTAGGTTTAGGGGGCAATCACTATTTCACACAGGGCCATGTAGGTTTGGATTGATTTTGTTTTCCCTTAATAATAACAACCTTCATTTAAAAACTGCATTTTATGTTTACTTGTGTTATCTTTGACTAATATTTAAATTTGTTTGATGATCTGAAACATTTAAGTGTGACAAAACATGCAAAAAAAAAAAAGAAATTAGGAAGGGGGCAAACACTTTTTCACACCACTGTATATTGGACAGGTACCATGTAATTGGCTAATACATTTCAAATCAGGTAGATACTGGATGATGTTTAGAAAAAGGAAAGCATACACACTGCTTGCAGTTGACACACTGCATGTTTGTGTGAGTGTATATCTGTATGAGGCCTTTGTTGAAAACATTTGCATTTTGGCTTCTTGAAGCAGCTTGTGTATCTGCAGCAGGTAGGCTTCTTAGCACAACTTCAGATGCACTTTTGTATGATAAATTCACCTGATACTGTATACAACTTACCTCTGTGAATTTCCTCTATAGTATTGAACTGCTGTATTGCATGATGCTTTATCCATACAATATATTCTCAAAATATTGATGGTAGTATGTGTCAGTACCCCAAGACATGAGTTGACACACACACACCAGTACAGTGAGCTACTATAATCCTCTGGGGAGGAGGGCATTGAATACATAGCACCGCAGACCTACTGTAGCAGCCAATGACAATAGAGGGTCTTGTGAGGTTCCTCCACAGGGAACCATCATCTCATGGGAACCAGAAGATTACAGTTGGGGTGTATTATCTGGGGTAGAAGAGTATTTTCTCCATATGCTGCATTTGGAAGGAGGTTTTGGCCTTTAGATGATTTTCAAGTCAGCTTTGCACAGAAAAACCATACCGGCCTAAAGGAGGATCTGCGCTGACTTGAATCTATGTAGAATGATAACATGCTGGTAAATATAATGTATTTGTAATTTACACTTGTTATTAACAGGTAGCATAATAGGAACAACTACAACTTGTGCTGCAAATTTATTAGGAAAGAAAACAATGTAGCATGGCACCATACAGCAGTATTTTTTATTTCTGTATGATCCTCTTCCTCCATCCATTTCATCTACTGTGGTTTCAATCAGATTTCCCTAATGCAGTGTTGACAAAGGCATGATCTGCTTTTGTTGTTGTAAGCTTAAAGAAGGAAACTAACTGTTTAGTATGGTGCTAACAGCTTTTAAACCTACATAAAATAACCATAACTAAGCTAGTTCTTCCGAGCCACAGCTCTGTGATTGCCATAATAGTGTGGCCCATAGCATGTCCATAGAATTTAAGGTCTCTTATATATGTCTCAACAATAAGGATTGCCCAATTGCCCGGAGCAAATAAAATGCCACGTCGGACAAGTGAGTTGATAGCAGTGCCCGATCGCGCAAGTGGTAAAAAAGAATTAGGCCTTAAACACATTGTGTTTTTCTGGAGCTGATGATGGAAGTAGCTAAGGAGTGAGCCATCTCACTTCCTTGTCATCTCTTGAGAGTTGCACAGTACCGATCGGGCACTCGTGAGTAGGGATGGGTTCCGAAACAGCCCCGGGGCTAAATTATTAAAGACCGTAATATTATCATGCTCACTGCAGCCTCTCCAGCTGTCTGTGTCGAGGCTGAGCTCCTCCACACACACACTGACACATGAGTCGCTGTCAGCGATCATCAGATCAGAGAGTTGACAACAACTATGCTCGTTACTGTAAGTAAGTGGAATAAAACATATGCGAGTAAAAAGTCAATACTTTATCAATACATTTTTTCAACAAACAAACATGTCAAGTAGGAAGCGCTATTTTAATCTACTGTCTGCAGTCTCATGTTTTACGTAAGCACAGCAAGCTAGCTCGGCTAATAGTGAATTGTTACAAACAAGCTAAAACGAAAGCTGTCTGTATGTAGTCTAACTGTTCAGCTTAGTTTGCCACAAATCTTAAATTTAATTTGACAAATTCTTGTAAACTTAGCTGCTGGCTGAGACAAACCAGCCCCTCCTCCCTCTACCAGCGCTAACTTACCTGCAGTGAATCACAGCAGCAGCAGCAGAGAGAGGAGGACAAGAGGTTTATTGCCAGTAAAGTTCTGTGGTCCTTAGTCATTCACATCCTAATCATAAGCCACGACTACATAGCTGAATTACAAAGCCTCCCTTCTATAACAATGTCATGTAGACTAAACTCTGTGTACTGGTATTTAAAAAAAAAAAAAGTGCCTTTTTTTTCTTTTCCTCTCTTCACCTGTTGTAAACCATATTCTCAGTAACCATTAGATGAACTTGTATTCCTTGAAATTAGGATTTACAACCACCAAATCATAGTTCAGGTTTAGCAGATCTTTATTCACGCAGGTGACATTCCTGGTATGGGTTTTTGACTTGACATCTCTTGAACAGCTGATATCCATCTTCCAGTGTGTCTTCATCTCTGGGCCTGCAGTATACCATTCACAGAGACCTAAAATAAACATGGACCTTTCTGTTTGTTTACAAAAAATGTGTGGATTCACATGCATATTGTATAATCACTTCTCATGAAAGACTAGTTGTGCACAGTGTTATACTTACAGTACATAACCACCCACAATGTAATCTTATAATTAGATTATATTTAGGCTATAATACAGCCTGTGTATATAGAGGTTAATGTAGTAGCTAGAAACACACATGCATTGTAGGGTTTAACATCAACTTTGTTTGACTGACACTTCGGTATCAATGTTTAAGTTGCAGCACAATGAAGCACTTTTGCTCACAGAATGTGACAACTTTAAAACCTACATAGAAAATAAAATAAAAAAAATCCTCTGGGTATTGAAGTGAAGACTAAACCTGTAACTGACTTTTGGAAAAACCTATGTAGGATGTTGTGTAGTTCAAATGCCATAATGAAAACTTAATACTGTGAATATGCAAGAGTTTCACCTTGCACAATGTTTTGATTGACTTAATATCTGCACTAAGGAATAGAGACATTGATGTCTCCTGGCTGTAGCTTGTAGGGCTGTAGCTTGTAGGGCAGACAGAGAGTGGTATCAGTCCTCTCATCTAACTCTTGGCAAGAAAGCAAATAAACATTCTTCCTAAAATGTCGATCTTTTCTTTAATAACAATTTTGCAAACCACCAACCTTATGAGTAACATATTCTTCTTAACAGCACAACATAGCAATGTCTGCCACATTTGTGCCTGCAAGAGGGACTGACAAATGATGTGAAGACACAATTAATACCCTTGGCTAAAAGCAAAGGAAACATGCACTATATATGAGAAGAGAGAACAGTTCTATTGATCTTGGGTTTCATTAGGTAAAAATGCCTCCCCTGGTGTACAGCAGCAACTTCTTAAGCCCACTGGAGTCTGGGTAAACCTATAAGAGGAACACTCTGAAAATATATTCCTCCACCTGAGATATTCTTCAAACAAGGCCTGAGGAATGGAAATGAAGTGGTGTCTGTGATGGAGCGATTGCAATAGATTCAGAGGCATCAGCAGCAGTGAGGGTAGCATGTACCAAAAGAATGCTATGAAAGGAGCAGCTAGTTGATGTGGTGTACAAAACTGACACTGTTTAAAAAATCAGCACTTGCCAGCCACTGGGACATTCTCCGCTACAAGGTTTACAGACTAACAAATTAAAGGAATAGAGAATGACAATGTGACTACACATGCTTGCCTTTAGTGTCAGTTTCTTGGCCCAAAGCCCAAAATGAAGAAACCAAGGAAAAAGCATGACATGAAAGTTCAGGTTTCGTAGAACAGTGGGTAGCTTATTAAATCCTCTTTGATCCCACTGTCTTTGATATCTGTGCTCTCATAAAGAATTCACTTTCAGTAGTAAATATAGGTAGTTCAGAGTTGTTCATCATGACACACACCCCTCATTCCCTTACAGTCTCTTTAAATTATACAAAACAGCCTGGGAAAATATGCAGGTCATATAAAAAGAAATCTGCAAAAAGGAGTGGGAATATTCAGTTCCTTAACTGTTACATTTGGGATTTGGGAGATTTGTAGGTTATGAGGGTGCTGAGTTTTCGTGATATAAGTTCAGAACAAGTTCACAAGTTCAGCATTTGGGAATGCTTTCATTTGGACAGTAAACATGTCATGTTAAAAACAGTAGTTACTCTGCTCATAATAAGAAAAAATATAATGAATGGTTCCTCATTAGGTCTTAATTTTCTGCTTAAATTAATATTTTCAGAATGTCTGGGTAGGTCAGATAGAAAGGCAAATGCTGTGAAACTATTTGTTTCATGTTCTTGTCCTCCTGCCTGTCTTTACCTCTATCTATGAAGAAGGCATATACAATACTTTATATTCCTACCAACAAGTCTTATTTTTAAGAATCTGTATTATTATAATGCATCTCATGTGTGTCAAAGTCTAACTGGTTACACAAGATCACGCAAGAGGTTGAACATGATGATGTGACCACTGTGATACCACGCCCACAAAAGTTTGTTGGTCAATCAAATGTTAGAAACTCCGTGTGTCCTTGTATATTTGTGTCCGTGTGTGCGCTCTTGTGTGGCTGAGTTGACAAATGTGGCTGGGTTAGCTTGGATGAAAAGCCCTCTGCCTGTGACCACATATCCCAGTTGCCATGGCATCTCTCTGTTTGTAATTGTCCCAGTTTTCTGGGGTGAAAATAATGACCAGCATCTATCAGAGGCCTGCCATCCCATCTTGTCCTGTCCCAGGCTATACCCTGACCTAGCAATGCCACCCCGCTGAGCCCACCTTGCCCGGAGGCCAGGCCTGTTTGTTTGCCTTGCCCAAAGGATGACACTGTGCCGTGGAGACGGAAAGGTCGTGGCTGCCCCTGACCTGACCTCTCACCCCTCCTTCTGCTTAATGCCAGGGCACTGGGGGTGTGATGACTGGATAACACACATTTACTCACAGTTAGATAAATGAGTATGCACACACATATTTCAGCACAGATTCACACACACAAAAAGAAACCACATTAACCCACACAGTCATGCAAACTTTAAGATGTGATATTTCTGTGTCTCAGTTTCCCATTCTGCTACATTTTTAAACTGTTTGATGGATATTGATGTTGTAGTCGACAAACAAGGTTTCCACAACAAGGAAGAGATAACTCTACTTGATGTCTCAGTGAAAGTTTACTTAATTGGAGCTGTAATCTGCCATGTTAGTGGAGCCAGAAAGATTCAGCCCCCGCGTCCTCATTAAAAAAGTACAAACCTACTTTTGAACAGTAAGTTGGAGAATTGATTAGGAAGCTTACGCCTGTTGTGATATCCATTTCTTTCATTGTTCTCTGCTGGCTCAATACGGCAGGAATTTTCACGGCGCATTCCAATTACCTTAGTGCAGATCAAGAAAGGTGCCAGATTAACTAGAGAAACCTTACTGACACAAAGAGAATTCTTAACTTAACAAGATGCCATTTCTCATTGATAAGGCCTGTCAGAATTTCTGTGGCTTCCCTTTCTGAATAATTAGGAGGTTTGGATTTGAATACATATACAGAGACTTCAGGAATTGTTAGATACAGTGTGCAATGCTCTGTTTAATATTTCACAAATTTCCTTTTTCAGTCAAACCCATGAATATTTGTAATGGGTTCTTTCAACCTCCTTTTTCAAGCTCTTGCTCAAAAACATGTGAAGTATAGAAAGTTTAATTATATTCAGATTAGATAAAATGTACAGTATGTTGCAACAGGTAGAACTCTTCTTGACATTAATAATTAAGCTTAGTTCATATGCTGCTATGCAGTTACTTAAATGGTGTGTCAACCTTTTTGTTTTCATGGGAGTTTTTAATGTTAATATTACAGTGCATGTTTTAAGATTTTGTTCAAAAAGTTTCACTAAGCACTTAATTTCTGCACACTGCACTTCCTCTCTGATCCAGGTTTATGGTTGTCCCTGCTTTGGTAATCATTGTACTGTATTTATTATCCTTTGTGGCCACTAGTCTATAGCTGAGTTTAGACCTTCTAATGGGCATCAGGAGCCTACAGAGGCAAAGATCCACCTTATCGGGGCCACTTTCATGTCGTTCACCGTAGACTCATCTACACGGAAGATTTGGCCTCACACAGTGCCTCAGTAGTGTACATTTGCTGTGAGTGCTTAATTTTTGTGGAGCTCTGTGGGCATTTTAAGTGTCGTCATTTAGGCTTCAGCAACCTTAGTCGAAATGAGGAGGGCCCTTATGATAATGACCATCACCCTCCCCTGTATGCTAAATGACATTACATCTTTTCCCCTCTATTTGAGATTTAAAATAGAGTACTTTCCCCAAATAATGTCTGTTAGTAATGGAAACTCTTCAGAGGCTGGGCTGAAAATACACATTCACACATAGGCCCACACACACATACATCATGTTATGATCACACTCCAGGGGAAGTCTTATTAATCTTCTGAGGTTTTTTTTGCCCTTCTTCCTCATTTGGAGGCAGCTCATGAACAATTCAGCTTCTGCCTGCTAATGGTGTTTCACAAGGCTCTGTGGGATATCTTTTATACATCAATAAGGGCAATTATCAGCTTAACTGAGAAAGCAGTGCCACCAGCTCAGCCATGCCCTTCTCTTCCCACACCAGTGTGCTTTCTTGACATGCTTTAGTAAAGCAATGCACCAGCACTTCCAGAATTAAGGGTTTCACTTACTGCTAGGCTAACGATTAAAAGCAAAGCAGAATACACATCTTAGTTAGGCACTTTTGTACAAGTTAAAAAGTGTGACAAATAGCAAATTTAGCAACTTTAACATGACATACACGAGACCACCATTTAGAGAATTTTGCTGTTTATAAGACTGTTAATTTAACCAGAAAGATATTTATTATTTAATCATTTATCCTTGGTTTTATTTATTGATTTATTTATTGTTTTAATATTTCAGTTATTTTCTGTTGCTACTCTCCTGAATAACACGTTAAAGCACTTGGCACAAGAGGGCACTACATCCACGCATACCCCCTGGGGATCCCACCCCATCCCAACTGCCCTGCCTCCATGCTGTTCCATTGTTCAGAAGAGATTGGTGTGGAGGGGGCAGCCGTGCACAGCTGGCAGCATTAGCAGCTTAACCCTTGATGCTAATGCTAATATAGGATTGGGCATGGAGCAGACATTGTGAACCATACGACCACTGGCGGGCAGGAGTTGAGAGCGGCGAGGGGTTGCTGGTGGTGAGCTGATCCATGCATGGATTAGTAGGCAACATGGCAGAGTTAGTCCACTGGAGAATGCCGCCAGTTCAGCTCCTACTACGCTAATTAGATCAAGTCTAGGAGATGTCGTGTGTTTGGGATTCAAGACTGTTATCACAGTCAGACTCTGCTCTATTGGGTTGGTCAGCGTTATTTCATGTAATATCAAACAAGTGATTGAGCTCAGAAGTCCTGGATATTGTATTTTCCTTTGGAAAGGATACATCCACTTTCTTCCACGCTTTAATTAGTTTCTCCAAACTAAGTCTGTGCTAAGTAATTCTCGAGCCTCATTTCTTTTAAACAGTGCAGCAGAATCTCCCAGTCAATTTGAAGCAGTGCCCCGTGGCCTCTCTCCGCTCCCATGCTCCAACCCTCATATCTCTGCCACCATCTCTCCCGGTGCCAATCGTTGCTTTATCCCTCTGTTCTGTTGTTCAGTCCCGTTATTGGCTGCCCAACTGGCCTCATCTGGTGAGACACCAGCAGCTGGCCAGACAAACCTGAGGAAGTGCAGTGGCTGTGGAGCTCAGTTGCCCTCAGAGGCCCACAAACCTTTGTGCTCAGTTCCCACAGCAGCTCCAACCTCTGTTTATGAACAAGAGGGATCAGACCAGGGCTTATATTTATAACCACACCACCATGACCGCCGCCGCACCATCACAGTAATCACCACTGTGCATTGAGCCTGAGTGGAGCAGACACTTGGCCCGCTCCAGATGGGCACCGGCCAGCTTGGCCCCTCAGCCCAGCAGCTCTGAACTGAAATCATAGATGGGCTTTGCCCCTGCCAGCTCTGAACTGGCCAACCAGTTGTTGTGATCTAGGGGAGGAAAAAAATATAGAACATGATGATAATGTTTCAGCTTAATCATTTGAAAGGTCAGTTTTGCTTTGTTCCCTGTTGTGCTTTGTACGGTGATTTGTGAGTGCAAGGTTTCAAATTGCTGAACTAATGTTCTCATGGATAGTGGCTGTGTCATACATTTTGGCAGACTGTATGATTTTGTTTTAGACTGATGAATTTAAACGACTGTCTGAAATGGTATTTATATTTCCAAACCAGAAAGATTAAAAGGCTTAGTGCTAGTCAGCTGTTTTTGTTTGTGTCTCTTTGTATGTAGTGCTACTGATCTCTTCCTTTGTCAGCTAATTCTGGTTTTCTTTCTCTTTCCAAAATCTCTTTATCCAAGCCTTATTTGAGTCACAATTTGTCTCCAGACATGGGTGTTTTACAAGGTCTTGGAAGAACATTTCTTCTTTTTTTCATTTAAACTGATTTCTTTTCCTGTCTTGACCCCTGGAAAGATGCAGTTGTGGTGGCTAGAAGTGGGGGAAAAGTGAAGACCAGTCTCACCACACAGCTCGCCACAACAACCTGACAATACATTTCCTCACTGTTAGTGATCTAGTAGACACATCTAGCCAAGGCACATCAGCAAACACATCCCTTAAACCATCTCTCTGCATGTCGAGGTCAGCTTCAGTGGTCCCGAGGTGCAGGAAAGTACACTCCACTGTGCCAGTTTAAACTTAGCCTACACTGACATGCCCATTTGAGGTTTTAGGTTGCGTTTCAATGGTTTTCTGTGGCTATCTTAAAAAACGCCCATGGGGAGAATTAGTGGGAGCTTTGGCAGTACAGCAGAGCCACAAGTAGGTGAAAGGCAAACTGAGCTCGCGGATTGGCCATGTCAGTCAAATGGCTGTCGAGCAATAGCTATTAGCTCATTAGCAGACCCCAGCTCTACAGTAGGCTACATGCTGGGTTTGGCTGGTGTGCATAAAGCTGAGGAGATGATAGCTATTTGCTGTCCAGACCATGGGAATGAGAAATAGGGCCACACTGAAAAAAATAATGGACATTGTTTCAGTTCGACTAGCGGAGTTCATAATTATGTCATGTTATGGGCTGATTGATTCAGTTATACATGGATTTTAAAGTCAACAGTGGGCTCAACAATATAATCAATACTTAACCTTCCATTTTCTCTGAATTGACATTTTTTTCTCTTGAACCAGAGTGCAATAACATTTTAAATTGCAGAAACAAGGCCTGAAAACCAAACCTGTTAAGGATTAGATGGAAGGCCTCAGCATAAAGAGTAAATCCCCTGGGATTGACTGACATCAGCCAGACTGTATTGCTGACTTTCTGGATCTTTGTCAACACAGTTCACATTGACCATTGTCCATGTGACAGGTGGTGTCTATGTAGCGCAGCTCTGCTTTGAGGAAAAGTTAGCCTGAGAATACAGTTTGCATATTGTGACTTTCTATTGATGGTTTCATTGAACATTTTTGTGAAAGTTCTAATCTCTATAAGCAGGTCTTTTGATCTAAAGTTAGATGTTTTGTTTAAATTGGTAAAAGGTGCAAATACCTGGAGAACAGAATGTGAGCTTAGTAATTCTAAATTCGGTTGAAACTTATTAGTCTCAATTAATTAGTAAGATCAGCGGGTAAATTGTGTAATTCAAGTATTATCAAAGGTCCTGACCGTGTTCACTGAGAACATCTGACCAGTTTTTGTAGAGCCAATCTTCAGTGAAAGTGAGTTCATTTGGAACTTAAAGTTCCAACAACAAAAGTGATTGTTGAGTAGCCATCACCTCTGGCATTCACTTGCCTCATATAGTAGCATAATAACCGAAAACACTGCAAAATCATATTTCAGTTCAGTTTGGCATAAACTTATCCCCCAAGAAACAGATATGTTTGTACATGTTTCATTAAACTTTTCATTGTAATAGCTCCACTAAAAAAGAAAAAAAATATAGTGTTTAGAAAATGCAATTTGGTTACAGGGAGGCTAGAAGGTCAATAGCAAAGCAAGTGTTGGCAGAGCTACTAAAATGTGTGTGTGTGTATATGCAAGCACAAGGGTTGCAAACAGCCCTTTATGCCCTTAGTCTGTAGATTTGAATGTGCCTCATCACTGCTTGTCTGGGAATGACAAAGGCATGTACATGAATGCAGCCCAAGGCCCAGTTGTCTTGTCATCTGCCTAGTGTGTGTGTGTGTGTGTGTGTGTGTGTGCGTGTGTATATGTACAAAGTTTGCAAAATTTGTGGTGTCAGCTCCTGAATTGTGTGTGTGTGTGTGTGTGTGTGTGTGTGTGTGTGTTTGAGTAGAAGAGAATGAGATCAGATTACGCTAGGGATAATCCTCCCAAAGCCGTTTTGTTCAGGCCTAAATCACTGGATATTACCCTACCCATAAGTGATTTTAATTGGTTGTCTCATATAACACACACTCCCGCCTAACGCTAATGCCGCCCTGTAATTGGCTGAAGGCTGCCTCTGCCTGTTAAGTTCATGGGACAATAATGGTTTAGGTGGCAAAGTTACTGGATATTGGAAGTGATCAAAGGATCAGACTCTTAACCATCTCGCAGTCATTGTCTGGCTTTGGTGCTGTTTTGGGCCTACAAGGCTGAGGGTGTTTGTGTGTGTGTGTGTGTGTGTGTGTGTATATGTGTGTGTATGTGTGTGTACGTGTGTGTATGTGTATGCGTGCACGCGTATGTGGAATTTTTACAGGACATGCATGTGTGAACATAAGCATGTTTGGGAAGGGCTTGTGTCCATTGTCTAATTTACTGCTGTCTCGCCTGGACTGGAGATAGCACATATTGTCCTCTTGCCTCCCACCTCCCCTAATTGAAGACTTGGCTCTCCAGATGATTCCAGATCTCTCAGTTACCATAGTGATCATGGTGGCTTTGATAACCACGGATGGCTGTAATGCTGTCTCCTGCAGACTCCATTGACCACAGTTTGGCTGGCCATCTGGGGTTCTTGCTGGCTGGCTAGAGGGACTTTGGTGCATGCTGGTTGGCCGCTGGCATGTTCAACCTGCCACTTGGCTTGTCCATTATCATCTTTTAGCAGGGGGATTCCAACACAGTCTCAATTTTGTAATTTTGAGCACAAACTCTGAAACATATGTTGTGGACACAAATAATGTGAAGATTACATGCCTTTAACCATGAAATGATTATGAGACAATAAAAATTTCCCCTCTTTCCTGTCTAAAAAGTTAGTTATGTTCAAGTTAATGGAGTAAAACCAGTTGGACATGGCTTAGGACTCTCTTTGGGCAATGTAAAGAGGTTTAAAAAAACACAAGAGGAAAGATTGTCCTACACACCCCTCTGTGGTCTGTTTTTATATGTACTTTCTTGCTGTCAGTATCTGAATTTGTGACATCCTATTTCACAGATTGAGTAATTTTACCATAACCCCTTCACTTTTTGGAGAGTTGTTCCAAAGCGAGGGTGTCCCTGAACTGGTAGGAAGTTTGGATGGGAGTGTTTGAAGTGTTCTACCACACTCTTTAAATCCCAAACAAAGTGTTGTTTTATTGGCTGCAAACCAATTAACCCTTTTGGGGTGGCATTGTTTGTCTCTCCCACATTTATGCATTGAGCTCATGTTTTCTTCATAAGAAATGGTCACTGAATGATATTTTGAAATGGTTGGGTGGATTTCATGGAATTCAACATACTATACAATGCATATTCTTAACCACCTGAAAAGGTTACAGTTTATCAGTTAGTCACTTATGCTGAGACTCATGGGCAGACAATGACACAAGACAGTTTATCCCTTCAACTCTTCCCACTGTTCTACCTCTAGCCCTCACACCAAACCCCCTTTCTATTGTCATCTGTTGCAGCAAAGGCTAAAGCTATTTCTCTCTAATCCCCTTTAAGAGTGGTGCACAATTTATTTTTGCAAGGCCATTTGTCCCAGACGATATGCACTAACAGGCTAGACTCTTTGTTGCTCACTTGCTCCCACCACCCACCCACCAACAAAACCTCCACTCCCATCGCACAGGTGCATGTGTGCATGCCCTGACCTTGGGAGCAATGCAGAGCTTGTCTTTATGAGGCCTTGAGACATGGCATTTGTGGCATTTAACCCCCTCATCACTCTGTGACCCCCATTCACCCCCTCCCTCTGCTTTGTACTGTCATTCTCTTTTTCCACCCTCCTCTCTGCCCCTCTCCCTCACATTCTACTCTTCCTGCATATTCATCTTCCTTGTTAAATCTCCTTCTGTCACTGACTTCAGCCCTTTAACCTGGCAGGTAAACCGCCATGGTCCAGGTGTGTGTGTGTGTGTGTGTTGGAGGTAACCAGACAGCCACAGAATGTACCCCCTCCTCCCATACACTGGGCTAGCTTGGAGAGGGTAGAGAGATCTTGACAAGGGCAGTGAGCTTTGTAGCTCATAATTACCCAGCCTGGGTCTACAGTAGATATGTCATAGCAGCTGGACCATGCAGGGTTCACGCAATATAGAAGGAAAATAACCTGTAAGCCAAAAATGGTTAAAATTGATATGTAGATGAATCTTAGCCTGTACCCTGTGGGACCCTCTCTTTACAGTGCTGGTTTAGTTTTCCCTTTGGTTTACAGTAAAAAGAGTCACTTTGTTAACCATGAAGGTCTACAGTATATTTCAGATGAAATCAGATTGAGTTCTCTTGTGTGCAAAGCAGCAAGTCTTCCAAATTAAATGACAAAATAGGCCGTTTGCCATAGCTCTCCAGAGTGGCACATATGTACGTCATCCTGTCGCCCCTATCGGCAGGACAACATCTTTGGTGAGCACCTTCCAAAAGCGTTATAAATTGCAGTTACAAAAAATTGAACTACAACCGGTTTAGGCACAAAAAACAACTTGGTTAGGGAAAGGGTTAAAACAGCTACTTAGTTAAAGTTTGGGGACCTTTGTCATCATAAAAATAATAGCTGGTTTACAAGGTTGAGGAACAATCGTGGTCATGGTTAAAAGAAACCAACACTGATTGTCTGTTGGAAACAGGAAGCGAAAACTGGTCTCCCATTCAAAAGTTTTGTTGACCCGTCCATCACCCTGAACTCCTCCTTCTGCAGACTTTGTGGCTCCATAACAACTTCATGCTACCTGCTCCTTTGATCTAAATGAACAAGAGTCATAATTCCTACAGCAGCTAGAGATCTTTGTCACTTGAACGCAAATATATCTCATTTTGGGTATTTGCTGAAAGGGCTGATTCTGTCATACTTCTTGTTAGGACAGACATTTTGGCCTGAAGGTTAGCACAATAGGAAAGCATATGTCCTCGGGTGTCGTTGTAAATGTAATGGACACCTCCCTATTCGATTTATATATTTTTTGTGTGCAAGCAAAAATTCTGATCTAGTAGTGACTTGACCTGCCTTAGTGGTGCTACAGTAGACGAAAGCTCAGGAGGTCACCAATGTCATTTGAATCATCCTCTGGGGAATATGAACAGCCAAAACAAATTAAATGGCTATCTGTGCACTGTAGTAGTTGTTGAGATATCTTTTTGTGGTCCAAAGTGTTAACAGACAGACTGACCATCTTTAGGTCCCTCACATAGTGGAGCAAAAATTAAAGCTAACAATAAATACTAGCAAATGATTAATATGCTTCAGATGAATTTTCAATAGTTGCATAGTAACTGCACAATCCATATATCGTAGTGCCATAATTGAATCTCTTTCTTCTCTTTACAATATTGATCCCATTACAAAATCAGTACATAATTTATGTTTTTTTCCCAAGAAGACAGAGGTGTCAATAAAAGGCTAGGTAAAATAACTGTCCTCATTGTCATTTCTATATCTGTGCAATATATGAATCTTAAACTTATCAAAAAGTAAACAGATTGATGTTGTGTTAAGTAAACATTTACCCTGTATGATCTTAATTATATATATTTGTTTATACTTAGTCTTTCTCTCCCTCCAGCTCCAGTACTTCCCAAGATTAAGATATTATGTTGATCTAAGAATTTAATCCTCTGCTGTTGCCATTATTGTAAGTCAGTCCAGTCAAAAGTATATTGACAACAATACAAACTGTAAAAATGAATTATGCAAAATGTATGTTTGCTTGACTCCTTCACTTTCCACTGCTAGTGAACAACACTCATATGTTAAAGGTGTCTTTGAAGCAGGTGTTTTTCGGGAGAAAGTTTAAATTAAATTCATTCATTCAGAGGAGGTTTTTCTCACTCTGGTAAAGGTTAACGTCTCCATAGCTGCTGTGTCTGTTGGTGGTGCTATCAGAGATGTGTATCTGATTGCACACACCTTCACTCGCTGCTGTCCTTTGTGGATTCCCAGTAAAACAGCCCTCAGTCACATTGATGATTAACAAGATTTAAGATGGAGGAAGCCACATGGGGCCTCATTACCATCGTAAATACTTCTCCCACTGTTCCATTTTTTCCCAATTTTCCATTTTTCTATGGCATAGTGAGGAGAGGAGGCGGTAGAGAGAGGGTTAGGAAAATACACAAGACAATATAAGAGGAGGGGAGTTTATGGGGTTTTGGGAATGCAGACCCACCCGTCTCCTCCTCTCTCCTCTAAGGTTGATTCCCAAGATGCAGTTTTTCTCTCCTATGCAGGATCCTCTGTGGGCCCTACAATGGCCCCTTGGCCCACTGCTTCCAATCTCACTCTCAGGTTTTTACAGCAACTGCAATTACAGTCATCATCCACAGACACAACCACTAATGAGGAACTATGGAGGCAACAGAGGAGGCTGCACAGACAGGGAGGAATAGTAGAGAAGAAGAATGATTGAGAGACCCTGAGCTATTCATAAAACCTTGTCAATCAGAGGCAAATAGTAAAGTATAATTTTCCACAGCTTTATACCGCATTTTATTTTATTTAAAGTTGTTTCTTAACACAACAATCTTTTAAAACTATCTTACTGTCATATATTGTTTGGATGAGGACAGAAAACCCTTCTTTACCCTGTAGTTTTGCAGACTTCTGATTTTATGTCACAGTCCTGTAACTGTAACAGCACAAAAGGGAACAGCGTGAACAAGCTGACACGAAAAGTCTATGAACAGATGAGTGAAACAATAGAACTTTAACGACATGTGATACATAGTCTCCTGACTTCTTCTGTGATTTCACAAGATGCCAGTTCTCCATTTTTCAAAGGGAATACTCAAAGTGGTTATATCAGGATGAATCAAGACAAAGCTACGACATGACTCCTGTATCCAGTATGCCACTTTATAGACATATCTGGTGTTTTGATCTCCACTTGTATCTATGTCTAAAAAAAAAGAAAAGAAAAGAAAAGGGATATGTTTCATTTTAGTGTTGCTGATAGATTCAACAGACAACCCTCATTAGACCAATCCTTTGAGTTGCAGGTCACACAGGAGTCACTATACGTCAGATGGATGTTTCTTTTCTTTTTTCTTTTTTGGTCATCTCCATCGGAAATGTTTTTTTTTTCCCCCTAGGTAATTTCTTTATATATACACTGTCACGTTGTAGGTCAGCTTCTCCCAGAAATTTCTCCCAGAATTAATATTAGGTGACAGTACAAATATATAATGACACTTACCTGGAACGTCATGTTTCTTGATACACATTCTTAATACTCGTTACAAGGCTGTAGCTCAGGCTTGTGTGTGTGGATTCGTGTGACACATCAACACAGTCATCACTATAAGCTTCAAAGGACCTACAGCCATTGTCATGTCAGTCAAGATACACTTGCAAACCACATTCAAAAGAAGGTTCAAATTTGCCTTTATTTATAATACACTGACATTACAAATACTCTGTATCGTGTCACATTTTAATAAAACAACCTGCGTGTTACACATATATGTCGAATCTTTTTGTCACCATCTTCACCCCAGTGTAATCTTGTTGAAAAGTGTGATAAACCATAAAATACATGATCTCCTTAAATGATACCAGTGCAATGCAAACATTTCATCTCTTTGGGGGATAGAAAGCCTAAGGCTGCATCCTGTTTTGGCAGCTGTAAAGATAGAAGTGCCTCTTCTCCGCTCCTCTGGCACTTTGCCTTCTGGGGGAAGAAGCTAGGGGACAGGTGGGGACCGACTGGCCCATGCCAGCTGACCTGTCAGCTTTAGACCCTGTGTGTTTGAATAAGAGGAGGGAGGTGAAGGGGGGGAGTTTAGTGAGGGGATGATGGGCCTTGGTAGGGTATACTTCCAACGTCTGGTCTGGTGTGTGTGTGTGTGTATGAGAGAGAGAGAGAAAGGGAGAGGAAAAGAGATGGAGGAACAGAGGATGACAAGAGAGGGAGACAGAACAGGATGGTACTGCTGATGGAGATGGGATGTGACAGTTCTCCCTGGGATTGTGTGATTAATTGGGATCAGGTCACCTCTTCAATGTCTGGACAGTAATGCTATGCAGTCTCATATGGCTATTTACATACAGTGGGCTCCCTGGGCTCCACACACACACATGCACGTCCTGGGGAAACAAAACACACACCCCTCTATGTGGGATACTGTCATTATTTTTTAGCTCAGATACTAGTCCAAGTTGTTGTAGTAGCAGCAGTGGAGCTTGTTGGTTTCCATGTTGTATTCAGATACAACTTTTTTTTCTTGTTTTTCTTTTTCATATTTTCCTTGTGCTGGAACAAATATATGTACTTGACAAGAGCTCCTACTAAGAAAGTGGTTGTCGGTGCTGAAGTTCCTGTGTTACCTTTTGCAAACTCTGTCTCAAAGCACCAGCCCCTCTTTCAGAAGAGGGGATAAGATAGCATCCCAATGGAAAGCGCAGATACTAAGAAGACACATGGCACTGAATAATTTATGGCCCAGCAAAATAGAGACAGCCACTTGAAGTCCTGAGTAAGTAGGAGATATAGACAGTGGTGACATATCAAGCCACAATAAAGACACAGGGAACAGTGGAGAAGGCAGGGGGAACACGTTCTGTGAATTTCCTGAGTTAAGAGTTTGTTTTGGTTTCCCTGCACTAGCTGCCTCTCTGTTTGAAAGCTGCATTGCTCTGCCTTGTTTACCAAGTCCTCTTGCTGCTCGCTCTGTCACACCGGGGATAGTACCCAGGTGAGCGCTGCTACACACAAGGAAGAGAGAAGCCAGTGGCCCTTTGATTCCGGGCTGCTGGTTCCCTCAGATTAGCTATTCTCTCTATATCCTGAAGAATCCACTGGCAGAGCAGCCTGTGTAACGGAAGGAGGCATTTCCATCCCAAATGGGTGGCAGAGGCATGGTGGCTTGCTGACTGGCTGGCTGACGGGCTGCCAGGTTGGGTGCTGGCTGTTTGCAGGCAAGGTGGGTACGACGTTTAAGACTTGGCCCCTGTTGGGCACAGAGACAGACACCCCAGACGGCCGTTGGAGCTTCCAGGCCCCTCCAGTCTCTCCCCATTACACCTCAGCAGCACTGATGATGGCAGGTCGTGGCGGAGAAGCTGTCCTCATGCAGTCCGTCACATCCCTGCCACTTTCATCTCCTTGCTCACTTCAAAAGTGACATCTGTCATCACTAAGAAGCTCAGAAGCGCCCTGTTTCTGCGATGTGCTGCTTTGATGGTGATTTGGCCCCAGGCATTTGTCATACATAACTTAGGTGGAGAACAATGTGAAATCAGACTTGGATTTTAAAGGGGGAAAAAAGAGTCTAAGTACACTACAGGCGGGTAAAATCAAAATTGCTCTAACCACTGGAGGGAGTGAATCAAAGTACAGTGTGAGCTGGAAGAAGTATCTTTTGTTGCTCGTATCACAGCCTTGTCAGTTTTCTTCTTGTTCGCCTCGTTACTGTGTCCCCATCTGCTGAATGAAGCAGCTGCCAATGGCAACCGATCAGCCTGGTGGTACAACTATGTGCCATTTGGAGAACTTTCTGATTGCATGCTTTTGCTCTGCAATACTTACACCCACAGCATACTTGTAGCACACGACTGCAACCGACAACAATATTTTCAACAACAACACAGCTTGTCAACAGGGTTCACGAGGTACAGGCTGCAGTCAGACATACCACAAGTTTAGTGTGAAGCATATTCGTCTGGGTTAATTTAAGTGTGTGTTGGATGCTTGTGGAATGGGGACTGTAGTGTGTGTTTGTGTGTGACACAGAAAGATGGTTGGGTGGTTGTGTAGCTCTCTGCAAGGTTCACTGTGTTTGGTTGATGTTTGCGAGGAGCTTTGCAAATGTGTGTGTGCTTAGCTGTGTGTGTAGGTGTGCAGCACAAAGAGCGATGTGTGTGGCTATTTGTAAAACTGAGATATGATGACCCTGACAGTGCTTTTCACCAGAACTGTCAAACACACGCCTCTCTTACTGACCTTGTTTTGGCATCAGTGATACTTGACCCCCCATCTTTAGCAATGTCCAAATCAACTTCTGTAGTCTTCATATCTGTCAATGTAACCTTTAGACCCAACTTCTCTCACTGTCTTTCTCAACCTCGATTTCTCATTGTCTTTCACTTGTTTTTTGTCTGTTTGTCTCTTGCTGTCTTTCTCTCCCTCCTTCATTCTTCCTCTCTCTGGGGTTAACCCAGAGTTCAGCCATCCCTCTTTCTCACCTCTCTCTGACTGACAGGCCTGTCTTCCAGATGGCTGCCAGATTGCCAAGCTCCTTGTCAGTTCATATTAAGCTTTGTTTGATTAATGCATAATTTAAGGGCCCGTTAAGTTCTCCACAAATATATGTGTATCCAATTAGCGCTGTTAGGCTATGTGACATCACTGCCTAACTATTTATTGTTTTTTTGTGTTTTTTTTTCCTCCATTGCAATTTTTTCTGCTTATAGCCTCAGCTAGGGTAAAAACTCTGGTGCTCCACCCTCTCATCTCTTTGTAGTCTGTTAACATAAACTGTCAGTGGAACCGACATGGAACAGGATGATTAAACTTGTTTACCTCTCACTTTCGGATACACACGTATATTTGGAGGAGACCAAACATTTTGTGTGTGTGTGTGTGTGTGTATTTGTATTTATGTGTTGCTCTGTGTGTGTGTGTGTGTGTGTGTGTGTGTGTGTGTGTGTGCCAAGCCGCAAGTATTTTGAACAAAACAAGGGTCAGACCTGGAGCTTACTAACACGGTTCTGTTTAAGTTTGTTCAACTGAATGATACTTTTAGGTTATGCTATTAATACAGCTGTACAAACAGACAGGACATTGTGCAAAAACTGTGTTGTTTTTCCTCAGCCAACCAAAATACAGCTAGCGTTTTGTCTGCAGCAGATGGATGTTGTATACATACTATAAGCCTAGCAAGAACCCAGTGATTCGACTTCCGATTCGATTCATTATCGATTTGTTTAGGGACATTTCTCAAAGAACTAATGTTGTAAATTGTACAAGGAACCCTCTAACTTCTTCTTCTTCTTTTCCTTTCGGCTGTTCCCTTTCAGGGGTCGCCACAGCGAATCATGTGCCTCCATCTAACCCTGTCCTCTGCATCCTCTTCACTCAAACCAATTAACTTCATGTCCTCTCTCACTACATCCATAAATCTCCTCTTTGGTCTTCCTCTAGACCTCCTGCCTGGCAGCTCCAACCTCAGCATCCTTCTACCAATATAGTCACAGTCTCTTCTCTGAACATGTCCAAACCACCTCAATCTGGCCTCTCTGACTTTATCTCCCAAACATCTAACATGAGCTGTCCCTCTGATGTACTCATTCCTGATCCTGTCCATCCTCGTCACTCCCAAAGAGAACCTCAACATCTTAAGCTCTGCTTTTCTTCAGTGCCACTGTCTCTAAGCTGTACAACATCGCTGGTCTCACCACCGTCTTGAACACCATTCCTTTCATTCTTGCTGTTACTCTTTTCATTATTAAAAATATTAATGTTTACATTAAGAATTGACCCTTTAAATCACCTATAACAGAGCTGATATTTCCACTCAGATGCCCCAATATTTCCCCAACCATTATATTATAAATAAATATATATTAAGAAAAAAACGATTAACATTTAAGGTAGAAATAATGTCCCTTAATCATATACAGTTCAATTATTGCGTTTCTAAATGTTGTGGTGTTATTTCCCTGTTAAAAGAAAAAAAATACATAGATTGTTAGAACGATTGGCGATGACTGCTCAGAGGTCAGTCAGGTGAGCCCAGGAACCTGTATACCTGTATACTCGACTCACAAAACCTCCATGATACATGTAAGTTAGCATAATATGTTGTAGAATTTTAGTGTTATTCACGCTTTAATACCGTGTGGTTATGTATCAACATTTATACGCACTGTTTGTGAACTTCCTTCTCCTTAGGTTTGGCGCATCTGTGTGCTGTTTTTAGCTCAGAGAAAGAGTTAACCAAGCTAACAGCACAACACGTGAAAGCAGCCAAATCTGTAAAGTTTCCCCAAGTATTCCAGTATTGCACCCTTGGTACGCTTCTGCACTTTGCGGCCGGAGAAAGATTCTCCTGGAGAGGAGCAACTAACACTTGTGGCTGGGGTCCCGCTGCAGCTCGGGGGAAACCGGCTATCCCAGCCTCATATATCGAAAAAATACAGGTAAACACCACTTTCTGACCCGGGTTGGGGTTTTTTTCATTCTCTTTTTAGCTACCTAGCCAATGTCAATCTGCTTGTCATAGTAACAAAACCCATGCGCAGCCCAACCTAATTGGTTGGTTGTTTTGTTTGTTTGTTTTTGGCCTTTAAGCTTTTTAAAAAATAATTTATCAATAGTGAAACAGCTAAATACCATTGTTTGACATTGATGTTCATCTCTGTATACATTCAGTACATCAATACTTTGTGGTCAGATGAGAGATCAAATACTTAATGTCAAAACATTGTGACAACAGACATCTGTGGTCGTTTTATTGGGCAAATGCATTTAAACAATAATTGAACGCAGCTAAGAAAACCTCTGAATGTGATCCACTGTGACCCACCCAAGCCATCCAACCAATTATTTTATTAATAAGTCACCTTGTTAAAGACAAATGTGGCCTTTACAGAAAACAACAGTAGCCTAATGGTTCACCACCTACTGTTACCCGAGTTGCCTATTCACAGTGAGATCAGATTGGATTGTACTTGAACTGCAACTTAATAAAGCAAATTCCTCAGCCCTCGTTTGACTGTGAGTGTGCTCTTATGTCTCTCTGTGTGTATGGTTTCTGTGTGTGTTTGTGTATCCCTTAGGCATTACTGTGTTGGAGTTTTGTAGTTCTGTGCTTTAGGCCTCAGTGCTATGTATGATTGATGGTCTCCGGACTCACACCCACCATTATGTTTAGTATTCATCTGTTCCAATGCAGTCACTCTAGGGTAAAGAGAAGCTAGAGACACAGGGCTGACATCATCAGCCTGGCACACACAGAACACTCACGCACATCAGAGAGCTAGAAAGATGCTTCTGTCTATCTTTCCATTTGCCTGTTGGCCCATCTATTCATCGAGCTATCAATCCGGGGCCCAAAATGTGGGTATAAGTAATGCTCTGCTCTACACCTGCAATTAAAGTGGAGTGATACTCAACCTGAAACTAATAATTAGCCAAAAGTGAAAGACTGTTGTAGGACTGGTTGCCTCCCTGGGTTAGATTATGCAGGAATATCCATGGATGAATAAAGGCAAATTGTGAAAAATAAAAAAGAATGATATGAGCGATACATTGATAGAGAGTGGGTTGGTGGAGTTCTTCCAGGTTTTCAAGCAACAGTAGCAAAGTGATGGCGAGGGGACCAAAGCTAGGCCAACGTAGACACAGTGCCCCTGGGCTGACAACACGCTGGTATCTGGTCAGAGCAGAACAGCCTGCAGGTAGTAAGGGGGAACAAAACACTACCTGAGCCATCACACACACACACACTCTTTCAGCCACACTCTCTAATACAGATACACTATGCTTAACTTACTGTACCCTCTCACATACACAGATGTTTATGCGACTGGGATGCATGGTTTTCTTAAGCTCTATTTGATCTTAGTACGGTTTCAGGACAATTCCTGTGTAGTGATGGTTATAGCACGGTATCTTTAGTATTAATGACAGTTTCGTAAGACAAAAGATCCTTGTAATCAACCTGTGAAAATACAGATGTATGAGTATCTGCTTAATTTATGTGTTGTCGTCACAGCAACTTTCCACGTGTACAATCCCAGCATGATAATAGGATATTTCTGGACCAAATTTATCTTCTGAATAATGTTGGTACAAATATTGGCCTGTACCGTACTATTATTCAAAAGAGTTCTAGTGCCTCAATGATAGGGAAGAAAAAAATGTAGAAAAGACCTCCCTTCCCACATTAAATGGCCTAATATTTACTAGGGGATTTGAACAAGACTGCTCTAAGGTATTTTTAGTGGGTGTTTAACAGGAGTTAAAAGAAGCTGAAATCTTTACTGGCACCGCAGTGCTCAGTCCATAAAAATCCCTGACATGGCCAATTCAGATGGGATTAAATTCATAATGCTCTGGTAAAAATGACATTACACCTCACCTCCTTGTGTAAAACTGATCCTATCTGACTAGGACTTTGGCTGTACTGTTATTTAGTGATGATGTTACTGTTATAATTTTTTTTCGTTTACTTTCTTAGAGGTGAAGTACTCCAATGTAACTCTACTTGCTACTGCAGTATAATCACAGTGAATCCAAAATGCATCGAAGACAGATACACAAAAAATACAGTTAGTGTTATATAATCACATGACAGACCACTGATACCACACCAGCTTTCTGCTGCTGAAAAATAAACACAGTTATGCTACATGTGGTAGCTGAATGTAAATGTCACATTCTCAAGTACTAGCTCATCAAGTTCAGCGCCGGTACACGAAGGAGGCGGGGGCCCACTTCAAACAGAGCCTGCCGAGTGTTGATGAAAGCGTCGCCTCGATGGCACAAGCTGCAACTTTCATTTGTTTAGCAAGAGCGCTGACAGATCTATCAGTCAGAAATATCCTGGAGAGAGTGATGGAGGAAGGAGGAGAGGAGAAGAAATAAGGGAATAACAGAAAGGGGGGGAGTAAGACCTTCAGACATTTATAGTTGTGTTTCTGTGTGTGTGTGTGTGTGTGTGTGTGTGTGTGTGTACATATTTTCCTCTTCATTAAAACAAGATTCAGGATTCAGGCATCCGCTTGTCAGTGCCTGAATCCATCAATGTATCTCCGGTAGCTGTCATTGAGATGTGGCCTTAAGAATGAGTTACACACCCACCCTCACACATCAAAATTGTCATATAAGATTCATTTGTACACATATGTGAGAAAACCTCCCGTACACACACATAAGCACACATATGTCCCCTGCCTCTTTCCATCCGCCACACACCCATGCCAACTACACAGAGCATAGTGCTGCGGTTTCATTCGTGCACCGCATGCATAAATCATCGCTCCTCTTGGGAACAACATATTAATCAATGATAGAAACACGAAAACATTCTTTTGCGCTAATCATCAACACTGTGTTTGATCTATCCAGAGCTTTAATCTTGTCTTATGTGGACAGAACCGTGCCTGTTGAGCACGAGAAGCATTGTTGTAGGTGCATTACAGCACTCTTAGCTGTGGACAAGTTTACACTGATTGTTTCATGTATCTAGGCCTGGGCTCCTGACGCCTGCAATGCTTTTGAACCTAGCCTTTTGTGTCCTCCAACAGAGCTTTTGTTCTAGATGAAACAGACTATGTATGGTCAGCACTGTGAGCTGTGTCAGCTCCACCATGTGCACACACACATACTGCAGGAAACTTGGCATGTAGACCCATACTTGTGTACAGCAACATGTAAACCCATGCTCACACATATTCATGGAGTGTGTGTGTGTGTTTGTGGGGGTGGACAGGGGCATCTGTTTTTTCTTAGCAGTACGACATCCTACAAGAGCAATCTCAATTACAAGAGAGACTTCAGAATTAAAGTTTCATCTTACTGTAACACCGTGGCCTCTTCCAGGTACATCACAGCACTGTTGTTTTCTTTCTAACAACACCGCCATGTTTGCTCTCTCTGAAGGATTAAGTTTACTTTTATTTAAAAAGAAATTTAAAGTAGGGAGGAACTTGCTGAATATATATGCAGTTGTCCACACAAACAACCAGGCTTATATAACGTTGATACTCAAATCCTCTGTTTGCACTGACAAGGAAATCTACATTCCGTTTTACAATTCGGGTATTTTGCAGAGTCTCTCATCCAGAGCGATTTACAATGAGTGCAGCGGTAGACTGAGTTTTAATTTATTCATGCAAACAATAGTAAAGTGTGTTAGGGTCAAAGCCACCAAGCATCAGAGTTGCAAGACAACAATGTAAACGCCAGAGAGAAAAAAGGAGTTTTTCTTTAGAGGAAAATAGGATGTTATAAAATATGACATTATATGATTGTACTATTGAGGAAATAAATAAGTCCTTTCAAAGTAGTTTAAGAGAATCCTGTTCTTGTGACACTGACATGCCAGTGCAACATGCATGCAGAGTTTTCACTTGTTTGTGTTTCTAAATAAATATATGCGCCTTTAATTCTGGTGAGCTTATTCTGTCTAAAACATTGTTAAATATCATTCTTTAAACAACAATTTGAGTGCCTCAGAAGAAAATGTTCCTGCACTGTTTCTGCAACATTTAATTCACCTGTTTTAATATTCTGAATCAGAAATCACGGAGTCAGCATCACAACTGAAACAGACAGTTACAAAATAAGCATACTCGTTGCCCTAAAAATCTGTTTCTTTAAAGCTGCATGTGCGGCAGCGACAATGCAGGCCTTTGGTTGTTCTCTTTTTTGAGGTGGCAGAATCTTGGTCGCACATGTTCTGATGGCAATGTAACAAAAGCTAATACCAGATGTCTTTGTGCTTGGATGTGTTCAAAATAAAAGGAAAAAAGGGGGACAGCAAGATTTTCTCCCAAATACTAGGGGTGGCGCATGAAAAAGTAAATCAGCATCCTAATATCGGGGCCTCTTAATTTTTCAGCAGACGTGATGAAGTGAGTTTCGACTGATGTTTCCTGAAAGTGGCAACACGTGTCCCTCTTACCCGGCTGGTGCAGTCCTCTCGTCTACAGATGTGTCGCTTGATGTACCCATCGAATGGCACACTGCCACTTAATAAAATATCACTCTTGCTTTGACAGGGAAGCCTTAATTGAGTCCCTCGTCAGTTTTATCAAACTGTGTGTTATCATCGTTTGAAACTTTTTCCTCTTTCCCCCTCAGTCTCTCTCTTGGTCTTATGGAATATGCTAGCAGTTGAATCCTCTGTAACCAGGAGAGAAGAGGGGTTGAGAAAAAGAAAAAAGTGAAAGCGAACAACACTGGGATTGAAAGAGAAAAAAAGAACAAGAGTAAAAGTGAGAGAGAGCCAGAAAGAGAGATTGGGGGGGGAAATAGCCAAGAGAGATGGTGCGGAGAAAGAGCCTTCAGAGGCTATCTTGTCATTGGATTCATAATTCAGGTTCATGATTTTAATTTCCCTCTGTTCTTATCAAAGGCCGGTGGAGCAGCAGGGGGAAGGCTGGTAGTTAGCTGTATACCTGCATATGAGATGAGCTGCAGCGATCCGTCACAATGCCTGGACGACATAATAGGGATGGAAATGTGCCAAGAAGAACAGAGTATCCACTCACTCAGAGTGACTTTCTCTTTCAACCAGCAAAAGCCCACAATCATGCGTTGTTTACAAAAACCCTTTTTTGACATCATCTCCCGTTTTCCTCAGAAGCCATAAGCAATCTGTCATCCCCCAAAGTATATTCAATCACACACACAGAGAAAGACAGTATGCTTGTTTAAAGCCCAGTGAAAATACAGATGAATAATGAATTTTGACTGTTTGGATTAAGTCTTCCACTTATTTGATAATATTCTCTTGTATGTCTATAATAAAAATGCTGTTATATCAAAGTGTATGTGTTTACTGCAATGTAGGAACACTGTCACAAACTAATACAGCTGCTGGGCCAATGTTTTAGGTTGGGAGTCAGCTTTTAGATGCATGTAAGAGTTTGGTTAAGCCAGTTTGAGGGTCCATAAAGACTTCAAATAGGTACAAACTAAGTAATATGGTTAGTGTACGCCGCCACTGCGTTGTCTGTCTCTCTCTCTCTCACACTCTCTCTCTCACACACACACACACACACAATTGAAGATGTTTTGATGTCAGTTTCTTTTTCAATTTTTCCTTCCTTCCTCATCTTCATAGTTCCGACTCTGATATTCTCCCTCTCCTTCCTCTGTTTTTCCTTTTCTCTACCCTTACCTTCTCTTTATCTCTCTCATTCCCTTCTCTCTCTCATTATTTCTTTCTGTCTCTCACCCTCTCCCTTTCTCTCTATCTTTATTTCTTTGGCTTTGGTGCTTACAGGACTCAGGAGTGCCACTGTACTTCTCAGTCAGCCATTTGATCATTAATTTATCACAGTTCCAGCAGTTTGTTTGACAGGTGCAAGGGCTTTCATCTGACTAGTGCTAGGCATTGCTGAATGAAGAAGGTAACCCACACCTATATGTTGAGTAAGCAGTTGAGCTTGGAGTTGAACGAACCAATAGGTCTGTATGCAGGATGAGCATGTGCGGCATTGTGGGCCTACTTGCTAACTGGGCAAGTGAGCTGGTCCGTAAACCAAGTCAGTCATCAAGTCAGTTATGTAGGCCTGCCGTGCGGCATGTCCAACCTAACAGCAGCGAGGGGAGTCCAGTGAGTGCTTGTCTCTTCCCCCCCCCAGACTCCTTTAGATCCCAAATGGCTCTAGTCCAGGCAGGTGCAGGCAGGATCTAGAGATCTACTGCTGTAGCATCTGCACTTCCATGAAAGGCCCTACTTGTCACTTCCATGCCCAATTACAGCATTCCCAAGCGTAGTGTACCATGTGTCACGGAATACACTGAATGCCTTGATTGCCAACAACGAGAAAGGATGCAGGTCTTACCTGAACCCCATTGTTGAGTAGCTGGAATAAGCCTCATGTAGTTAGTAATAAAGTTGAAAGTAAACATGTCATTTGTGAGTGAAGGACCCAACAGTATATGTTTCTTTACAGACCTGCATTTGGATGTTAAACCCCCTCAACACCTCATGTTGTCTTTCTGTCTGTCTGATTATGTCTCTCTGTCCTCCCACTCTCTCTCTCTCACTTCAGCTGCAGATCATTAAAAACAGACACTCTCCTCTCAAATATTGAATATTTCTTCTGCTCTCTAAACTCACCACCAATTCTATTATTAAAGCATTATTTCACTTAGATGCTACGAATAGCATAGTTTATGTATTATCAATATAAATATGGTGTGTACTGTATGCTCTAAAATAATCTTGAAGCCACGGGCCTCAGAGGAGACCAGTGTTGGCTCTCCCTTAAGGGCCTTTCACACCTTTCTTCTTCATCCTGTCCTCTAGCACCAAATCTGTCTGAATTGTTTTAATGCAAAGATTTATTTTCTGGTGAAGACTGAGCAGTTTGCACTATACTACAGTGTTGAACAATCGAAACCCATACATTTTCCCTCTTTCTTTCTTTCTTTCCTTCCTAGTAATACTCTAGTTCTCCTGTGTTTTCTCTCTTTCCAGCCTCTTTCTTTCTTTTCCCTCCCTCTATACTCGGTATCAAGGTCTGCTGGGGCATTTTTAAGACAGAGGCTTCCTGGACTATTTTGGAATCAAAGCTTTGAGGCAGCAAGAGGCATGCTCTCTGAAGTTGACATGTAAGGAGGGGAGGGCCTTCCTCTCTCACTGGTTTATTGGAGGGGGGGCACTCAGTAACCCTGCCAGAGCGATCTCTACTGGGGATATGAGCCTCAAACGCTCCCCTTCAAGCCCAGACCCTCCTGAGCCATTTGGTAGGCTTATGTTTCATATGTTTGGTGCCCAGTTGACTGTATGTATGGATGTATGGTGTAACGGTGGGTGCCGGTGCATGCACACATTTATATGTTTGTGTATGTTTACGTTAGCAAGGCTGTGGTGGTGCTTTTGAGTGTTGTAACATAATGCAATTGTTTCCCACATTTTACATTTTCATTACTGTAATAAAGCTTCACAAAGCAACTTCACACATTGGCGGCCCCAAATGGTAGCAGGATGTAACTGATTTTTTTTTTTTTACCTTCAACATTTAGAAACATGCATTGATTTTCTGAATCTGATGGCAATAAAATAGACCAGTCTAAACTAAATTTGTTTTAGCAGTAGATGATGTTGCAGATGTCTGTTTCAGCCAGTCCAGCTTTCTCCAGGTTTGTACTTATGAACTCCTAATCAGAAAACAGTTTTGTATTTGAGTCCAGATGCTCAGTTTATCACTTCTGTGTGTGAACAACCTATTACTGGTGATCCTACTGACTGAAATTAATTTTGGCAAATAGGGTAAATTTCAATCTGAATGGGAATTTTGTCTCTGTGCAGCTTCATTTTTACAGTGATTAGATGTTGTATTTTCACATAAAAATCTTGCCTGCAGCCTTAATGTGAATTTAACCAGCTCCAGCCCTATGTGGTAGGCTGTTGTCCAGATGACCTCCTCTTTTTTCTCTCTATGTTGAGGAAGTCCAGCATAGAGAGAAACTGAATCAGTCTGACCTGGCTAGTTTCTCTACCAACTGGCTAGTTTCTCTACTAACACACTGCTCCCTGATTCATCTGCTGCCAACCCCTTCAAGTTATTCATCTGGAAGAAATATGCATTCATCATTGTATTTTTAATCACACCAAATAGATAGACAAAGAGAATGCCTTAGGGAGAGGGGGAGCAATCTACAATTCCCAAAGCTCAGATGGTATTCCTGCCCTGCATCGCCAAACATTCCCCAAATTGACTCTGAATGAATTTATTTTTAATGTGTGGAAGATGCTCTACTACAGAGAATAGAGACGGTGTGTATGTGAGTTTGTGTGTGTTTGTGCTCTTGTCTGTTTTCAGTGTAATAACATTTTTCTTTTTGCCTGTTTTGTAAGTTTGTATGTGCATTTATCAGTAATGCAATCGCACATTGTGTACACATTTACCTGTGTTCATGTCTGAATGTGTGGTTTTGTCTTTATGTTTGTGTTTACGTGCACTTGTGTTTTTCGCATTATGAAACTTCACTGTTCTGAAAGTTGTCCTCACAAAGCTATTAAAGTCTCCATTGCATAATCCCTGTTTGACCCCTCTTCTTCCCAATCAAAGCCCTGTATTGTAGTGGAGCTGTTTGGCCTAGCCAGCCCTGAACAAATGAGCAAGCTCATCCTTCCATTCTCCATTCCATTGTATTCATTAATAAATTAATTTATCAGCTCGTCTTGGTTCCAGCCTAATTGAGTCCCATTGCAGCCTTCTAAGTAGGACATGTACGGATCCGACAAATGGAATGGTATCCGGCTCTCAGTCCTTTGGGCTATGCTTTGGCCCTGTACCCTGCAACGCACTGCTTTGTTAGCTGCTCCACGTGTGTGTGTGTGTTTGAGTGTGGATAGATCTGATACCTCTTTCATCTGCTTTGAGCTATCTGTTGATTATCTCAGAGCAGTGCGGTCGTATTCTGTGCTAGCTGGGATGGATTGGAAGGTGGGGGTTGCTCTGGGAAGATAGGAAGAAAGAGAGAAGAGCAGAGGGAGGAAGGGGGCTTCCTGTTACCCCATCAGAGATGAGCCCCTACAGTGTTGTGTCTCTGCATATTCACATACACAAATGCACAAGTTTGTGCACACACACACACCGCAAACAGATGTGGGTTCACAGAAAAGGGAGGGTCTTCTATAGCTTAATGCCATTACATTAAATTTTAAATAATGTTATGCAAATCAGAAATGACAGGAGATTATCTCCTTGGGACCTTGAAAGGGATTCGTCAGTTCTTATTCCAGTAGCCCTGGAAAATAGCCCAGACGTCCTGAGTGGAGAAATATGGCAGGGCGTGACGGAGCCTGCCGCTGCTGAAAGAGGAGACCGTGAGAAAAGGCCCCAAATGTTGGCTATTAAAATCAATTTACCCAGGAAGTCAATGAAGAGAAATCCCTTAGTAAAGGCACCTCCCAGGACAGCTCAGGGGTCCTGGAAGAGGAGCACAGACGAGGATTGAGGATAGGGTCACCGCATGCCAAAGTGAAAGTAACACACGCCAGAGAAAGGAGATAGGGGCAGGCAGGGAGGGTGAGGACTGTCTTTCATGTTTTCCCCTTGTGCCTGTATTATCTCGACAGCCCTGCCGTATGTGCAAGATAGTTTTAAAGAGCTTGACCTGGCGTGGATGCTTCTTGCCTGCAACGCTTCACATGGTGATGGAGAAGTTCTCTGTTGTAAGAGTTGGATGTGGAGGAGATGGAATGGGTTTACAGTGTTGTTAGTCCTGTGGTTTGTTGTCCTTCTACCAAGTGCCAGTATGTACTGACATACTGTATGCACATCATGTTGGGAGATGTAGCAGGGTCCAGTGCTCATCACATGACTACTCCATTTTCCTCCCCCATTTCTACTCTCACAGGTCTGGCCAGGAGCGTGGCAGCCATGCTTGCACAACAGCCTGTCTCAATATTGTGTTAGGGACAGAGCCATCCATTACTGAGAAAACAAAGTCTTGTCTGTCTCCAGTGCTTTGGGCCAACAATTAAGACATCACGTCAGCACAGGGGCACTGGGGGGGTGGCTTATCAGAGTCATTCCATCAAATATTGATGAACCTAATTGAGGTTCTTAGGCACTACAAAGCTTCCTGAAGAGTGTATCTGTTTTTATGGCAAAGTACAGTCCTGGTCTACTGGAGCAGACGGCGAGAAGAGTGCAGTCTTGTGTATAAATTGCATGTTATGTAGACTAACTGCAGGCAATTGCATGTTATTGAGATGGAAGATGAGGCAGAAACTTGTACCAATGAAATCCTTCTCCCACAGATGGAAAGTATGTCAACACCAAATTATTGTAACAGACACTTTATGTTATATCTCAAAAAGAAATGTATGAGGTACATTTGAAATTGTGATCATGTCATGATATTTTTATTCTTTTCTTCTTTTTTGAATATTCTTCCCTATTCTGTCAGAAAACAGAAATAGCATCTGGGCTCCCTTTTGGTGTATATGTTTTCCCGTCTCTCTTGCTCGCTCTCTCTTTCAGTCATTTTGAGATAATGCTGGATTACATTTCAATCTTTTTTGCTTGAAATATAAAACTTTACTGCTGCAGTTCTTATCCCTTTCTGTCTCTCAGTGCTGGTCTCTGGTGAGACCAGCATGAGAATGGCAGCTTTAATTTGCAGGAAAACAAGTTGAGAATATTGATTTCAAAAAGTGCTCTCTTCTCCCCTTGGAAAAAAAGAAGAAAAAAACGGTCTGCTATGTGAAAACCTGTAGCCTTCAATTAAGTGGGGCTTGTAGGTGTGTGTGTTTTCATTTGGGCACGGTGTTCACTTGAAATGACACATTAAAGGCTGTGTTTTACTTCAATCAGACTGTGAAAATATACACACAGACCTAAGTGTCTCTTGAAGGGCTCCGATGTTGGCACACACATCCGCCACCATACAGCACCAGACAGATGGGCGGTATTTATCTTAGAATAAGAACCATGTTCTCCTGCTCCAAGAAGGGGAAGCACTGCCTTTCCCACTTCTGAAGATGACACGTGTCCTGGAATTCATGTCAGTTGATGTTCACAGGTCTCAAGTCTTCCCCTCCCTAAGACTTTTTGTAAAGCACAGTAATCTTATACAGCCTTTTCTCCCCATGCACAAAACAGAAATCAGAGCTTTGCTCCTTGGCTCCAACCTCAAGCTGGACTGTTGAACCACTGCATTTCTATTTATTTTGACTCACAATAAACCTACAGCGATTCATTTGATCTTATTTGGTGAATAGTGAGTCCCTGTGGTAAGGCTTATCCCCTTTAATGCAAGGCCTATTTGGGGTTCTGATCTTGTGCTTAGGGCCAGGCAGAGTTGAGTATCAATGCAGGGGCTGACTGGAGCTAGTGGTTGTAACACGCCATCCCAGAGGCTTTGGAAGTCATCCCACTAATACAGACATGACTAAAGCTCCCTATCATCCCCCACAGAATGACACGGCATGGCTCCAAGACTTAACTCTTACAAAGAGCTTAAATATCTTAGATGTGTAATGCATAATGGAGGTGTATTCTGTACTTTGGGGCGCAGAGTATTCCCATCACTAGGCTGTACTACAATAGCATGCTGGCTCGTTCACTGTATCTCACAGGAGTGTCAACAGTGAGAAGTGCATGCGGATGGAGGAATAATGAAAGGATGAAGGACAATGAGGATAAAAAGATGAAGGGCATTGCCAGGTGTGTCTATGCCCTTTTTTTGTGAAAAGAGCAATTTATACTGATAGCAATGTCCTCCTGTGTTGAGTAACATAAGATCACATTCGTTCTCCTTCTCTCTTTACCTCTACCACTATCCCTGTGTGTGTGTGTGTGTGTGTGTGTGTGTGTGTGTGTGTGTGTGTGTGTGTGTGTGTGTGTGTGTGTGTGTGTGTGTGTGTGTGTGTGTGTGTGTGTGTGTGTGCGCGCGCCATGTGTTCCTCTGTGTTTGCATACACTGTGTGCTCAAGTTTGCTGAAAAGGGGGTTGGAAGCTCCCCTAGTGGCTCCTCCAGAGAATTACCGTAGAGAGTACTGCTCTGTTCAGCAGCAAACACACTAATGGCATGAAAAATAGCAAACATTACTTTTTTGTTTCCATATCAGCAGTCCAGCTGTGTACCTTCTATTTTTGCTTGCTTACATATATATGTAGAAGGAAATGCTTGTTTGTGAAAAATTGTGTAAGCTCAAAAAGGGTGTAGGTATTTAGTGTTTACAATTCAAGTACAATGTTCTCATCAACTACTACTAAATAAAATAAAAGTGTTAAGGGAGAGAGTTGTTTATTTTCATATACATGATTTTCAACTTGCAAGATGGTAATTTTTTTGCCTTCACAACCACTATGATCCACCCTAATATATTCTGTTTAGCACTGAGGAAAGTAGGCTGCAGGATAGAGCCTTTGAGAGTAGCAAATAATAATATGATCTGCTCTTTTTTTAACTTAATGTTTTACTGTGTTTAGACATTCAGTCTAATCCATGCAGTATTTTTGGGACACAAACATACTTTTAGGCCAAGACAAGAAGCACACACCTACAAACATACTTGGTAGTTGCTTAATTAATGGCTAGTCTTTTAGACTAAAGTGCTGCAAACAGAGTTCCCATTGCTGTTGGTCAGGAGACAATGAAATGGATTTCCACACAGACCTGAATGTGTGTGTCTGATGACAGTAGATAACTTCCCATTGAGCCTGTAAGCAATCCTGCTCTCTGATTAACGAAAACGAGATGAGATATATGGAAATATGCAGGAGGTTATATGTATGTCAGCGTGTGTTTGCATATACAAATATGAGTATAAATGTGTTCAGATGGATGTGCACACGTGTTATGCATGTTAATTGAGTCTCCAGCTAAACATGAAGTGGTCCACCTCATGCTATTATGAGCTCAAAGAAAAGAATGGTCTCCCTTGGCAGGACAATACTGATAAGCCTATGATGACTTGTTATCTACACTTCACCTTTCATTTGTTTTGATCTTTAAGTGGTCTTAACATTGTGTGTGTGTGTGTGTGTGTGGGTGAGAAGAAGGGAGCAGTGAGAGAGATGCCGTCCTGATGTGTTTGTCCTAAATTGATTACCTGCTCCCTTTTTTTTTTCATCACCTTGTTCCTCCTCTTTGAATGTGCTGTGCTGCTGGCCGGCTGATTGTATCAGGAAGCGGTCAGCAGCCCAGGATATTTCAATTTCATTGGATTTAAAGAGGACTGGGAGGAGGTGTGCACATTAGCGCCTCAATACAATCACATTTGTCAGCGTGATCCTTTTTAAGTGCATTTCAATTAAGCCGTGATTCTTTGATTTTATTATGCCCCGGCCTTGCCGGCAAAATGCTCACTGCTGGTTGAACAAGGCTCTGTCTAATGTACACAATTTAATTTTCTTAATTGAGCTAACGTGCTTTTCATATCCTAATTCCTAGAATAATCTTTGATTCCTGTATCTGCTGCGGCAGGCTTTTAATGAAAGAGGGCAGCCTAAAAACATCTGTTAGACCTGTGATTAAATCATCCGCATAACATCTGCATTTATAACGGTGTTAGCATGCTGCCTGGCCCTTTATCTATTTTGGGCAATTATCTTGTGTGACTGTAGTAATACAAGATATTAATATAGATGTGTTTGTGTGGGTACCCCCTCTCCGTCGCGCTGATGACTGTCATCTGGCTTTGTTTCCACAGAGAGCTCTGGCTATTGATACAATGTACCAGAAGTCTCCTTTAAACAAAAGGAGGGGGAGATGCTTTGTTCTTTGTTTGAGCTGTGTGCGTAAGCTATTTGTGTAGACTCCTCTTCTGAAAAGTGGGAGGCATGTTGAGCAAATCCTGTTTCCTCTTTGGCAAGTGGTAAGGTAATTGATTAAGCTGTTAAATACACACACACAGATGCACACACTCGCACACACACCGTGCTCATATGCATCCTCGATCGCACTAACACATGGATGTGTTACACAGTGTTTCCATACCTGCTGGCTTCACACAGTGTCGCTGGAGTACCAGCAGAGAGCCTTCTAGCCCACTGCAGTGTGAAACAGAGTACCTCTTCTTTCCGTTCCTCCCTCCTCGTTCCCTCCCTCATCACCTTACATCAGACCCACTTTTATCAAGAATCACATGAAATGGGGTATCAAATGAAAGCCATCGCTCTACCTCCTTAACCCCATCATCCTTCCCCTTCTCTTCTTCCTCCCTCCCCCTGTCCTCCCTCCTTCTCCTCCCACTCTTCCTGGTGGCGTGGTCATCTGTCCATTAAGAGAGGGTGAGTCAGTCACCTGCCGTTTGGCCCCCTCATCGTATGACACACGGTGGCACAGCACGGCTGTCATCTCCTCCACCGAGCCTGGATCATGTGACCAGATTATCTCCTCGCCGGCTTCCATTTCCCATATTCTCATGTGCTACACTGAAAACAGATCACACACAATCAGGATGAAACCAGCCAAATGACCAACCTGTCCACTTCCTGCGATTTCCACAAGAGAAATGCTCAGGTCAGGCCTTGTTGACTCAAAGGTCTTGGCATTAGGTTTAGAGTTTGATGGGCGATGTTCCAAAGTGTGTAATGCTGCTTGTCAAGCATCCACCTCTCTGAGCTGAAAACCATGTTGTTTGGGGTGTTAGCGTGGCCTGGTGGTTAGAGAGATTGTTGGGTATCTAGAAGAACACAGGTTCAGTCTCAGGCTGCAGCGACCACTGTGACCGTCCTGTTGTATTGTCATTGTTACCAAGGCATGACAAGCCACTGCCTTCCCATGGGTGACATTTCTCCTTTCTGCTGGGATCCCTTGGAGGTATATGTGACAAAACATTTTTTTAAAGCTTAACTTCTCTAGCTTTTGCTCTGTGATGGTCTCTAGGGTTGCAAAAGCTAAGCGAAATTATTTTACAGCATCCAGAGTTGTACTTGTGACATCTCCTCTCAATGTCGTTGTGCGTACTGTAAAGAGCTTTCTGAAAAAGTCCTTGACTGACCACGTAATTCATCACATAATTCATTTTCTAAAGTCTTGAAAGTATACATGACGAAGCCTGGAATTTTGACTTTTATGCAGCATTTATGACTTTTTGACAACTCTTGCGTGATCAGACTTTGGTATTGTCAGCCAGAAAGTTCAGCAAGCCACTACCCTGAGCAATGCTTCTAAAAACCCAACCAAGGTAAATGTGTCAATTTTAACATTTAAAAAATAAACCTTTGACTACAGATGACATAAAATTATATTTTAATTAAAAAAAAACATTATTGTATATTTCAGCTCTGATTGCAGTGTGCTGTTGATTAAAGCCCGCTTTGTGGCTTATGAAAGGTCAAAGGGTCAACAAAGAGGAAGGGAGTTGCCTAAGTTCAGCCAGATGTTGTTTATTTTATTGTGTCACAGCAATGTCATGTCATTCATTACACGCCTCTGTGGTCGTGGACAGATGAGTGTCTTCAGAGCATAGCCACACCCAGGAATAAGGCTAATTGCTGCTATACTGCCATTGTCTTTAAAGCCCCATTTTGTGGCTGCCGCGCTAACTGGTGCAGCAACAAGGGACACATGGATGCACACTAGCAGTGCCCTTCATGTGGTGGGTACTAGTTTTGTTTCTGATTATGGAACATGATTTTGTTTTTTCCTTCTCTCATCTTGTGTTTTTCTTGCTGTCTCTCTTTGTGCCTGGTCTGTTTTAACTGCTTGGGTTTGGCTCTCCATGGGCGGTGCTGTGTCCCCAGTGCCGGCATGGAGGTTCTCTCTGCCTCACTGGTGCCCACATTAGGAAAAAAAACTTTCCCTAACCGCTGAACCCACCCAGAACCTTTCTGCCTCAGACTCATTTTCCCCTCAGTGACTGACTTTTATTCAGGGCGCACAGAAAACTGGCAGCCAAATAATAATTGAAGGAGTGAGCTTGAAATTCTGCCGTAAGAATAGTACAACAATATCACCTCAAGGTATGATGATTGACATTTTTAAACAACAATACATCATTCAAAAGAATTCTCATGAAATGTGTTTGGCTCTGTGAGGTTAGCATTGCAAAAGGGGAATTATCTGCTCCGTCTGGCTGTGTTCGATGGTGCACATTCCCCCAGGACCAAGCCTGTGAGAACTTCTTGTCTAGATACTCATCACTTTAATGTGTAAAATGTTTCTGACAGATGCTCCAGTAAAAGTCCAGTGCCATCAACTCATTCTCCCTCTTGTGATCTCCCCATAGACAAATCTCAGAGCCAGTTTGTGTAGAGAGAGCTCAAATCCTTGACCTGCCCCCTTCCTGAGACCTCTCCTGGTGGAGTGGAGTGTAGTAATCTGACCAGTGCACTCCTTGCAGACACAGTTGAGTCCCCTCTGTTGTGCTATTATCAGCTGAGTGTTATTACCCCTCTTTGCACAGGAAAATATGCCTTGATTTCCATCGACCCGTCCCTGAATCAATGCTTTTAAAAATCTGAGACACCTTTTACTTAAGAGCAAAAGCATGCATTTTATGTTTTGACATGGTCATATTGATTGGGGTGCTGGGGAGACGGGTGGAATGGGATGGAAAGGGGGTGTGGTGGTGGTGGGGGGGTGTTGACCTCTCTCTCGTTCTTTCTCTTTCTCTCCTCCAATCTTCGCGCGTCTCTCTTTTGCGCTCTCGGTCACTGCCAGTGTCTGGTAACACTGCCATCCTTAATGGCTTTCCTATGCTCCATCTAAGTCCCCCCACCCCACCTCCCCGCTCAGCCAGCTCTTTCTTGCATCCCCTCCACCTCCCCGCCCTTCCTCCCCCTCTCTTCTCTTTGGAGCCCCCTTGCGCTGTGCACTTTTCCCCCCACTAATCAATACTCAGTGCACCCCCCTGTCCACACCCCACGTCACTCACATTTGGCTCGCTGATAAATTATGGATGGGGGCCTTACACATCACATCTAAAATTTCTATTGTGTTTGTCAATGGATGATCGATACTTCCCTTTGCCTCATCCTCAGAGCGCTCCGTGCTTCTGTTCTCTGTCCACTTTCATCCCCTGTCTCTTCTACCATTTTTTGTTTGTTTATGAGTTTGGTTTGCTGGAACTGCTTCTGGTGCTGGGGTCTCTAGGGCTGTAACTAACAAAAATGTAATCATCAAATAAATGCATCCGCCCTGCACTCTTACCTTGCCTTCTCACTTTGCCACTTTCATCCCTTACCTTGCCTCTTCTCCCACTCTTTTTCTTTCCAAACGTCGTTAACATGTGTCGACACTGGCTTTCAGACAAAACAGCAGTTTGAAATCTGTGGCTTGATGCCATTTTTTGGATGAGCACTCACATTTGACAAAACCACATCGGCCTCCATCTTCCATTCTCATCATCAGCCTCTTTCCACCCCCACACCCTGATAGCTGTGAAGGCAAATCGACTCTTTGTTTGAAGTGAAAGAGAATCTGAAGAATGAGAGGGACTATAAACAGACAAACATGCCCTTAGCTGTCATTCCTGACTGGACTTTATTTTTGCTGTCAGTGTGTTCTGTTTAATGTTCTGTATATGCAGTATGTAGACACTCGTATAACCTTCACCATTAAAAGAAAAAGAGAACCCACACACCCATACACTTTGACACACACTCACATACATCCACATGTCTCAGCTTTTGTTTCTCACACTTCATCCTCAACTCTCTCACTTTCTCTCTCTCGCACACATACAAACCAAGCAGGGTCAAAGTGGTGCTGGGGGTGTAATTTAAGTGGCATTGGGCTTATCACAGCCTAAGGTTCAGCTGTGATCTCTGGCCCTGAGCAGCACCTGCTCCTCACACCAGATCTCACCTCCCACCTGCTGACGAGAGAAACTATGCTGCCTAATAACTTCAGCGGCGGCTCCCTGCCTCCTTTTCCATGACCACTTAACCCCTGACGCGGCCTTTTAAGTGAAGGTCTGGTATGTGTCTGCCAGCCTCGGCTTGGCAGCCGAGCCTTTGTGCCATTACCTTAAGTAACATGCAATCTCCTGTCAGCGGCGAGGCATGGAACTACTTCAAACTACTACTCTTGAGAAGAGTTGTTTGACGTTTTCCACATTTTTGTCACTATGGATGCTTTATCATGATGTGATGGTCTGGCCTAGGAGTGGTCAATTTAATTTTCGCATTTCATTTTCTGGCCTTTGTTTTTACTTATTTGGCCAGCAGAGAATTTACAGCAGCAACAATAATGGCAAGCAATAAGAGAGGAAAATGGAGTGAAGCCAAACCACCGGCAGACAAATTCCATTCAGAAAAACTTTAGGCAAAACTTACTGTTGCTTTTCCTTGTTTGTTTGCATTTTCTACATTACATGGAAGTAAAAGGGTAAATAAGGTTTATCTATATACCTATTTGAATTACGGAGCAGGATCATAGTAGCTCAGTGCTCACAGGGAGGGTCAAAAAGGGCTGACACTGTTGGGGCTCGGTCTCTCAGACTGTGATCTGCTTCCTGTCTGTCTGCACCTCTGCACCCTCTTCATCAGTGGCAGGGCAACAGCCCCACCCCACACCCAGTTGTCCATTCCCATAATCCTGCCATGCCCCCCCCTTGCAAACCATGCGAAGTGAAAATCTTTAAGACCAACCTCCATCTCCAGACTGCCTCAGACACGCCTTACTGGCTTACACGAAGAACCCAAGTTGACCTTTGCTACATAGATAGACACACACAGACATGCACAAATTATCTTATATAGACTTGCGTGCACGCACACAGCCCCACTGACAGACAAGCCACAGAGCAGCACGGCATGCCAGGCAGGAAGAGAATCTCTCCCTGAGCAGAGGTCAATGGCTTTTATCTTTAGTATGTCTGACCTTAGTGTGGGTCTTCATCTGAAGGTCTCACACACATGAGAGTAGCTGCTAGTAAATGTTGAATTATGGGGATCTATTTCTGACTGTGAAAATCAGTATATTATGTGTAACATAGTAAAAATGGCAGGAGGGTGGGTTGAGATAAAAATGATCACCATGTACCTAATATATTCGGTAAGTTTGATCCCCAAAAGCCATATTTTAATGATCAACCTCATGCACATGTCCAAGTGTTCTTGAGTGTGACTCTGAAGCCCTGCCGGTCACTCACTGTACTGTAAGTCACTCTGAATAACAGCATCTGAAACAATAATTCCAAAAATGTAGAAATGTTTGTTCAGAGATAATATTCCAGTTAATATTTTATAGTATTTATGAATTCCAGTTCAGAAAACCTACTCACACAATAAGAGGTAATGATTGGTATGAATATTGTACTCACTGGTGTATCTCATCTATTCAGCGATGATTGGACCATTTACTTGGTGAGCATTTCAATTGTGTTTGACCTCTCTCAGAAAGGCTGACATTGCTCCCTTTAACTCTTCCTATCTCTCTTTCTCTTCCATTCAGCTTTCCATCTAGCACACACACATACATGCACTTCCTCTCTCACTTTCTCACCAACTGCTTCCGTCTCAGCCCGAGTTCTGTGGAAAAGGTGGTGTCATCCTCCGCTCTCAGCCGTCGATTCAGATTTGGCTCCAAGCGCAGCGAGACTTCCTGATTTGTGTGACAAACACAAATGCCTTTAAATTCCCACAGCCCCGGCTCCTTACCAGCCTCATACCTTGTAATGCATTATTCATCCTCTCGTGTGCCCCCCCCCCGCATCAGGAGAGGGACAGCCACACACGACTTCCCTGGCAGAAAATCCATACCGCCTTGACGTCTTTTCTTAAAGTGGGCAATTAATAGAACCGCAAGTCGGATCTATTTTCTCTCATAATTGTAGTTAAAGGTAAGGACATAATGATGCCATTAAATGACAATGTTAATTTTTTTGGTGAATATGTGTTATTGATGATTGTGCTGAGTCGGTTATGGCCTCTCCAGGGTGCTAGTTGTGAGTTGCCAAGACTAAGAGAGAGAATATTTATACCGGATAGTGATGGATGGTATATATACAGTATATACATTATATGTATATGTGCTATCCTGTCAATCCCCCCCAAGCCATCCCACCATGACCTTAGGGATCCCAGTGCACTCTGACATAATTTATACTGGTTGAGACATATTAGATGTCAAGGCAAAGGTAGCTATAAACTCCAAACTACTCTGCTGAATGCTTGACATGCACTCACTGTTTCTCATAAATGTCTACTAGGGTTACAGTTTCTTATATAGCTGCTACCTTTCCTACTACTCTTTCTAACAGCACAAAAAACATTTATGTGAGTGTACTTGACATGTCAAATTGCTGCTCTTGTTGACCGAGCACAATTTCAGCCATTTGCGTGCGGTTTCGTCAAGATGGTAAGTTTCTTAACGTCACCAGTGTGTCGTGCCAACACATAAGCAAGCTAAGCACCCCATGCTGCGGCCGTGGCCCTCACAGTATAACCTGTCTTCCTGCCGCCTCACTCCCATGTGCTGACACCCTGCTGCAGTTGAGCAGAGGCCCGTCTGCTTCTTAATGGTGAAAAACGAGAGCTGTCATGTCGTAATCGTGTAATAACCGTGCATGGTGTCACTTTCAGCAATTAATGGAGACGCTGTGACTGGGCTGCGTAAATCCTGGCTAAGTCGGCTGCAGCAGGGTACAGCAGTGGAGGAGAGTCAGAGAGGCTTATGTTAGGGTGTGTTGGTTTATTTGTCCCTGTGTTTCTATATGTGATTGTCAGAAATAGACGGATTAAAACTTTGTGTCGGTGAACATTAGGTGATTAGTTGCATCCATCTGTTTGCTTACACATTTGTGTGGGTGTATAGAAATGTGTCAGTGGCTTAAAGAAGAAAGAAAGCTGAACAATTGTGAAATCAGTGGCGGTTTGGGACATGGTGATGACCTGGCAGAGTTTTTTGCTGCTCTCACTGTCCTGGATGTCTTGTCATTCTTCACTGTGTACTGTGTTATAAATGAACAAAGCCATGAAAAATTATCTTTACTGGAAGGTCACAGTGGAGAAAGATGTTAGAGGGTTGAGAGGTTAGGTATTTTTGCTCTTATATGATTTTCCTGGGGATACAGGGATATTTTTTTTACCTCTACTCTCTTGGAATTGTGATTTTAGTTCTTGAGCTCCTTAGTACTGGTTGTTTTTTTGTGTGATTTAAACTTACTCTGCTGCTGCAGTTATTGTAAACCTGGGTACATGGGATAAACGGTCCAAACAATACGGTCCCAACATGTAAAAAAAAAAAAAAAAAAAAACATTAAAAAAATTAAATTAAGGTTAAAAAATGTTAGCAAGATGATATATTATTTGTGAATGAGAGATTTAAAAACTCTGCTAGGTTTGTGATGTGTTTGTGACGTGTGTTGAAAGTTTTTTGTATTAAAGTTACTTTTGAAAGTTGTGTGGAAGTCATAGTGCTGGGGAACAAAAGTATCCGCACCATGCCTAAATTGTCAGAAGGGGATGTAGGGGCCAGTGTCTGAGGAAGGGTGTGAGAAGGGGTCGGGGGGCTCTGAGCCTGCCCATGAGGCTGGTCTTTATAGAGGGCAGACAGATGAGGTGAGCAGGGCAAGCTGTCGCTGAAATCAGAGTAATGACTAGAGCAGTCTGCTCCTGCCAAACCCTCTGATTGTTTTATGTTTGTTTGGGGGTGGGCGGTCTCTGACTTTATGAGGTGTTGGGATAGCATAGAGTTTGTGTGTGTGTGTGTGCGTGTGTGTATTTTTCTGTAGATAGACCTTAACCCTCTGTAAAGAGACCTAGATTTTTTTTTTCAATACATGTGTTCCTAACAAAAACACACATATGCCCACTGCCAAATTAAATCATATAGTCTCAAAAATGCCTGCCTGTATGTACACTGGCACTCACACTCCAATTCACACACACACACGCACACACACTGGTCTTAACCTCTTGTGGTTGGCTTGGTGAGAGGACAAAATTAGAAGTCAACATTTTCTTTTACTGGACTTGACACTTTAGGATCTATTTGAATCTTTCTCTCCCTCTGTCTCTATAACACACACACACACACACACACACACACACACACACACACACACACACACACACAGACAAATGCCAAATCTCTCTATAGCCTACATTATACCCTTCTTGAGACTTATCACAATTTCTCTTTCTTCCCTTGGCTCATCAGTTTACTTACAAAATAGATTTTGTCAGAGTTATTGATGTATAATTCATTGGCACCAGTGAGCTTATTTTCACTTTAATAATACTGAAATCTTTTTTAATATTATGTGATTTTGCATAGATCTGTGTGACAGAATGAAAGCGGTATGGAGATGATCAAACAGCTGCTTGTTTCAGGTCACGTCTCCTTCGTCTATCTGTCAAAGCCACTCCAGAGATGGTTAGGGAATGAGAGAGCACTATGACTAGAGGGAATTTCTCCAAAACAACACCAAATCACTCACTTTTCCTGCTCCTCCCTATCCACCATGGAGATGTGTCAGAATCCAACGTCTGTCACAGTATCCCAAGGCAGCCTCTAGATCCAACAATGAACTGGCGCCTCTTGTCTTGTCACCTGTTATCTTTACCATGTCTTGGAGTTCTGTGTCAGATCACTCACAGCTTTCTTAAAAAATGCAGGGTGGGAGTTTTACAACACGGAACGTGCCGTGGCATCTATTCGGGTCTATTAAATGACTCATAATGGCTGCAAACAAGTTAAATAGAAATAAGTCACTCAGAAATCATGCTTCTCTATAATCTAGTCAAGTTGATGGTCTAGAGCGTGTCTTAATTTAACAACTGGATGTAAAATAACTGCTTAGGAGGGATGGCAGATGACACATTTTGCCATTAGCAAAGCAACAATGTCTTCTAGAAATTATGTACATGTGCAAATAATATGCAATAGTGATTTAGATTCAACATTTAGTGCCAAAGCAGAAAGTAGTGAGATGTTCATGTAGCAGAGTGAAACGGAAAAGTGTGTAGAGGTTAGGTTGGCAGATTAATGCATTTCACCTCAACACCAGACACCAATGTTTGTATCCCATCCTGTACTTCAGATCATTGACTTTTCAGCATTGAACAGCGACCATGATCTTTACCTAACTTTTACCAAGTGGTTTTAGTCAGTCCAACATAAACATGTGCTCACAATACTGTTGCAGCAATGACTGATGTTTCCCTAAAAATCACCAAGTGCTCTTAGTTGCCTGAGCATAACCATAAATACCTTAATCATGCTTTAGTTGCCACAAGCAGATATTGTAGGGATGACAAAGGAAACTGTTTCCAATTAACATTTTTGCAGGTATATTCAAAATAATCATTTGTTTGATGTTTTGGTAAAAACTGTAATCCACGTGACATTATTTTTCCCATAGAATATGTTTCAAGAATGCGAAATAGCTGCATATTAGCTAAAGTGAGGAAGCAAACGTTTATTTCAGATTTGTTTTGACAACATGTAGATTCATGTTTAAGACTGTAAGTCTGTAGCACTATTTTGAATCAAGAGCAGAAACTTGCACTCACTGAAAGCTGCTCTCTGCCTCTAAATACTCACTGTCTCCCCATGTTTCAGCAGGCAGCGGTCCCTAAACAGCAGTTAACAACAGGCATTTTAATGCTGCATTAATTTGTGGCTACTAGGTGACAGAAAAACATCAAAACAAGCTACAAGCATATCAGCAACCTCTCGTGTAAAGTTGTTAAAGATAACTGGTTAGAAAACAATTGCCTACTTTAACATCCAACAAACGCACAGTAACATTAGTATTAATTTGGAGTGGAGTTTCTGACTAAATTATATATATTTATATATATATATATACAAGTGATATAGTCATGCATTTTTATCCTGGAGAAGGGATCATGTGTTTGGTCGTGTGTGTGAGTGTGTGTATCTGTCCGCAGCTGATCTTGCATACAACTGGACCTGGATATTTTTTTGTGCACATTTATGACTATATGCTCAAGGACCTCTCGTGGTTGCGTGGATTCACAATGTTCATGTGTCATTTAACGCTGTTAGAGATGGCACATTTTATGAGTTTTGGACGTGCAGGAAAGGACAAAGTCAGTTGACCTTTGTCAGGTGATCTTTGTCGTCATGGTAACAATAATAAACACATGGTTAATGTTATGAACGGTCACAGTTTGGTTAGGTTTAGGCACCAAAACTACTTTGTTAGGTTTATGAAAAGATCATGGTTTGGGTTAAAATAAGTACGTTAGATACATCAGTTAAGTTATGTAAGTTAACTTACATACGTAAGTTAAATTAAGTCAATGTTGACGTTTGGTTTCACAGGGGACACGAACAGCAGTCTCCTGGGTGAAAGTCCTGTGTTTGTTTGACCCCTCCATCCACCCTGACCTCTTCTCTACATGACTTTGTCACTCTTTATACTACATCACAACATTTTTGTCTCTATGACATGTAAAATTAGTCAGTAGAGACTAAATGGCGTGAAATGATATGCGAAAAGCAAAAAAGGCTCTTTTTTGTTTGATCTGCACCAGCTCCTGGCTCGATGTTCGACTTTTTTCACCAGTTAGTTGCTAACTCTGTGTTTACCGCCAAATGCTGGGCAGGTTGTGTACAGTGGGTTTATCAGAACTTTTGTTTTGTTTTTGTTTTTTTGTTTTTTATCTGGAAAAGGCTTACAGAGTTGATGAGAGCAACTGAGACCCAACCATGCAGTAAACGTGTGGTTTATCTAACCAAAACAGTGAACTTAAAGCAAAAAGCTCAATGGAGTTTACAGAGTTATTAAGAAATTTCAGTTCAAGTTTTTGCCCCCACTCGAATGTTCTGGAGGTGAAAAGCAGGGGTGCTTTCAGAGATTCCTGCAGGGAAGTAGACATCTTTGCCTGAAGAGCTTGTCCATGACTCCCCAATGTGGCTTCCTCTTTTGGCATCCCGTCTGACAGGCAGATTACATTTGCTGTAGAAAATCGTTGTAGGTACAAGCATACCGTATGTACTTTGGATTAATAGGGAGTGATATATGTGTAAAGAGTAGTGTACTTTATAAACCCTGAGAAGTCCTGTGGTGAGTGCATGGTGCTCAAGGTAAGGATTAGTAGAGCACTTGTGGCAACATAACATCTCTTACTGGTGTTCTGCAGCTGAATTGTGTGTGTGGGTGTGGGACTGTGTGGCACTTAAGTATTATAAATTACTCTAAATAGCAATAATCATGAAATAATATGCTATTTAAATTATTATACGATTAAAATGTATTTAAAATTTTTGTCTGTCTGTGTGTATGTGCATGTTTTTGCATGCAGCTGTGGCTTTGTGTCAGACTGTCAGCATTTGTTTTCAGAGTTTTACACAATGTCACATTCCTAAAGTTGTCATATTGAGTCCACTGAGGTACGCAGTAAAAAACCCACAGGCATACCAGTGAGCTTAGACACACCACAAATATCCACCCTGAGATATGACACAGCCCTCAAGTCAGGAAATAAAATATCTACTGAGTGATACGATTTTGTTTCATTGTTTGCTTCTTTGTCTCCTTTGTTTTTCTTTCTTTTTTGCTTGCTTGCTTTCTTTTTTCCCACCTCCCTCTTTCAGTGTTCCTGCAGATTCCCCTGCTGTCGGCTCTCGTCACATTACCCAATCTGTTAGCCTTCTGATACCGGGGCCAGACTTGAAAGGAAGTCTTAAGGACGAGAGCTTATACACTGTGCCAGATTTTGTTAAATAACTACGAGATGTTGGTGCCAATTCATCGGTAATTGTCCCTTCTGGCACATTCTGTTGAAAGTCCTGGAGAAGCCTAAGCTCAAGATCACTGCAAGTGTTAATCTTCTTATACTTAAGGTATCAGGTTTTCTTTTGATGTCGTTAAACATGTTGACTCCTATCTCAGCACAGAAGGCAATCCAGACATAGCTATGAGCGAGATGGGGGTTTGTCTACCTTCTTCCAGGAATCTCATGGTTTATATGTTCCTCTTCTAGCATTCATTATGGTGCTAAAATAAAACAACAACAAAATGAGAAGGGAAAAAAGGAAACAGGAAGAAAGAGATTGATTTTGCGCTAATGTCTTTCCTTAGTGCAATTTGGCCTGCTCTTGTGCGGTGTAAAATGGCCTAATTTATTTTCAATAAGGCAAAATCCTATTTCTCAGGCTAGTCAGTATAATAGCCCAAGGTTATTTCCAAGACCTGCTTTGTCAGTGGGATCCTTTCAAGATAACAGAAAAGACACTTGTCTTGATATATAAATGATTTAGTGTCTAATTAATTTTCCTATCCCCAGGGTGTACTGTTTATGTTTTAGGTTGGTATGACGCAGTCAGTCGTAGATTGCTGGTGATGACCACACAGATCCATGTGCTGGGGAATCTGCCCCAGGGTGTCAGGTGGACAAACCCAGGAAAGGTGCACACTCTTGGGGCCCGCAGTCCTTGGCATGCTGGGCCCCCTCAGGTGCTCAGGTGAGCCTTGGTGATCAATCAGTTGTGCTTTTTGTCAGGTGAGATTCTCCCATCAGTCAGTCATTCAAGCAGGGCCTCAGGTGGTGGGTGACAGTGCAGAGGCTGCGGGATCAGGGCGAGCTCCCACATGTGCAACAACACTGATCCCACACACAGGTGGAGATTTGTCATGGGCTGGTAGGAGCTCATCTGTGATTGAATACAGTGTTGAATGTGACATGCGTGCGCACACACACACACACACACACACACACACACACACACACACACACACACACAGTAGATCCTGTGTGTGTATGTGTGTGCATTTAAAAATCTCTAGAAGTCCTCACTTAAGAACTTTGTTTACATTTGTCTGTGTATTTTACTATGTATGTTAACACACAAACATGTGTGTGTTTGTGTGTGTGTGTGTATATATATATATATATATATATATAAATTCATATGACACATTAAATAAAAACTTAAAAACCCAGACACAAACTTCTTTCTTTCTTCTTCACACTGCAATCAAAAGCAAATGTCTGCTTGCCTGGAGGGACTCTTTAAACATGCATACTGGAAGATTTATGGTAGAGTTTAGAACTTAATTGTGCGCGTTTGTTATTGGAAAAAGACAGGTGGGGACTGAGCCGAGACATGTTTTATCAATTTGGCTGTGTGTCGTTTGATGTATCTTAAAGTACTGGCGTAATACAACCGGTGTTTTACTGTAATTCCACTTTTGATTTAGAGGTGTCTCTGACAGGCAGTGTGGGGAATGCTCCCACTGTAACGGCTGACCCTGGAGAAAGTGGCTGGAGGTGATTGGGTGTTTCTGTGTACTGGTGTGAATCCCGTGTCAGAGACGTGTTACCAAGCATGGTCAACAAGTTCATCAGGAAAAGAAAAGGTGGAGCACGAGGCAGTGATGAGCTTTCACATACACACACACACACACACACACATTCCATTATGTGTTCCGTCCACTTGGTTAAAATACTCAAGGATCATCCGTTTTGTGTTTGTTTTATATAGCTTCTTGAGCACCAGTTCAACTATTAAGTTAAAGCTTCTAAAACTTTCAGACCACATAAAAGGATTTGGTACTTCCAGGTCCTAAACATATGAAAAGTTGAAGCAGCATTTAGTCCACATACGCACTTGAAGGTCCTGATACCCTAAGCCGATCTAGGCCAAAGTGAGCTGGACAAAACCCATTACAGAGCTCAAATGACGCTTGGTGGGTAGACTGGCATCAGTCAAACCCACAGGCTGCCCCGGGGTCACACCAAAGCTGGCACTTAGAGTTTTAACACACAGACAGCACACACATTATCCAGCTAATGACGGAATTACAGCACTGACTCACCATGTAGCTACATGTAAGCGATGGGGGGATGGCAATAGATTATCGTCTGAGAAAAGAGGCACTTTCCTAGGAAAAGCAGCTGTCAGTGAGAAAAAGAGAGGGAGAGAAAGAAAGAAAGGTGGAGATGGACATAAACTCCCCAAGAATGGAGGTTTAGATGATTGTAATTATGACTCTATAAAACGCTCAATACTGTCATTATCATTGAGTCATATGTCCATGCAAGAGAAAGGGATGTTTAAAGGGATGTGTCATCAGTGTCTGAGGTTGAAATGGGTAGGAGAGGTTTACACTGGAAAGGAATAATATATACGGACTGTCCTTTAAAACTGGCACAATCAACAAACATTTATAACATATCCAAGAGGACGTAATGGATTATGGTAACTGTCTGCGTGTGTGTGTGGGGGTGTGTTTTTCATGCGTGCAGATATGTGCATGTTTTCATTTATTACTGAATGCTTATGTTCCTCATATGGACACATGTGGATATGTTTAAATGTTTATATGCTTGTATGAATCTGTACTCATGCTGTGGGTGGATGCGTGTGTGTGTGTGGAGAGCCCAAAGTGTCTGCGCCTTAATACCAAGAAGCTGTAAGTGCGAGCGCAGTGAATATAGGCCTCTATGTTGCGGTGACTCTGTATAAACGCTGTGGTCGCTCTGTTTTCTTACTTTGGTTTCAGAGCGAATGTCTGAAAAGTTCATATTTTCAATGGCAACTCTGACGGAACCATAAATTCACAGGGTGTTGTATTTTTATCCTCTTCACATAATGAAAGTTCCAGAGGACAAAACAGTCCCAGCGAGGGTGGGGTGGGTTGTGAGAAAGCAGTGTGGGGGTTGGAGGGCGGGGGTTGATTGTGGTTTTGGGGACATAAGAGAAGGGTGCAACTGTACTGGACATTTAGCCAATTGGGAAAAGCGACTGAGTGTTCCCCAGCCTGTGCTCCCTGCTCAAAAAACGAGCCTCTGAGCAAACAGTGTGCGGGATGTCTGTCGGCTTTTCCAAGTGAAATCCAAACGAGCCGGGTCTGAATATTCTCAAGCAAAATGGCTCCAAGTTCAATTACACATTACAAGCCGCATGACAGTTTCCATTGTGCAATACTCAATCTAACAAGGCTGCGCTAAATCGGCCAGGCACCCCTGTTCACACTGGAGTCAGTGTGCCGAGACAGGAGGGAAAGGCCCTCGACAAGAGGCCCTCTTAACTACTCTATTATGGTAACACATACCTGTAGAGAAGCAGACACCTGAGACCCACAGCCAAGCAGCTAGAGGCAACTAACTAACACAGCTTCCCTCTGGTTGCACCCTCTTGTACTTGACTATTGTCAAACTGTTATGGTTCTGAGGCTTTTGTGTTGATTGTGGGAGTCTGAGTCATGAGGAGATTATCTGGTGGCCCTATAGCCTTGGGCTTAGTTCTTGTAATGAATCCAAAAAAGCCCTCTGTTTAATCTCTGCTTAGAGGACGTTTCACTATACTGTATGCAGATGATACAATGCTCATCTTGATAAATATCATTTAATCATCAGTGACACTTCACAGGTCCTAGGCATTCAAGCTGGTTTGCTTACGCTGTTCCAGGGTGTAATTCACAGCTCATCCATGTAACCTCCTTTCCCTTTGGTGGCTGAGAGGAAAAGAGAAGCCCCTCTTCATAGTTAGATCACTGTGGTGGTGGGAATGCTGGAACCAACCCTATTAAAACTTGAAAACATTCCCTCTTCAAACCACCATGACTGAGCAGATTAGGCCCCCATCCGCAAGAAAACAATCTTATTTCCTGAAGATATTTGGGGCGTTTAATTCCGAAACAATGCTGGCTGGCGCGCTGAGCCTCTTTTATTGCATGCTTTTTTATTACCATTCTAGAAGTTATTCAAATAAAGTAAATGAGTGGTTTGGTGAAACGTGTTAAGATGCACACCAAATACATTGGTGTCAGGCTTAATTATTCCCCAAGATGAGTCTTTTCTTGTGTCTACACCAATTAAAGTCAAGGGAATAGAATCAGAGAAACATGCGTTCCTGTGTACGCGCTACAGCCTTTGTAGAAGCCATGTCATTGATGACACACAGCTATATACATATTTCATTGGGACATGCATATTTTACAGTGTAATCCTTGGCACATCACTGCTTTGTTCACAGTATGTGGAAAGGCCTGAAGAGTAGGAGGTTTTCTTTGTGGCTTGTGTTATATCAGTGAGAGAAAAATTAGAAAAACCTAAATGCGTCCTGACAGTCAGAATAATTTCGCTGTTACTGTGAAGTCTTTGATAATCACACAGGAGTCTGCAGGTAAAGAAAGTGATATTGTGTTCACATCCTTACAGTGTTGTCCTACTGGTCCCTATACTGTTTTTTTAAACAGGACCTCAATGTTAATACATACTGACTTTTTTATACTAATTATCAAACAAGGCAGAATGCATCATCAGTTTACCATTATAATCTACGTATATTTCACATTATTTCATAGCCTTCTAATAGTTTGACACTATTGACATTACTAGAAGGATAATTTCTATAATTCAATTTACTGTCACTACTGAAATGAAATAGCATCTGCAAAGAGAGCATACTCCCAACCCAACACAAAGTTAGAGGCTGTGGCAGACTATACAGGAGCCAAGCGAAGCCAAATGTGCTTGTGCAGCAAACATGATTGCATGTGGTAATTTCCTGTGCTCTGTCTGCATGGTGTTGTGGTTGAAGGAGTGATTATACTGTGCCAGAGAAATGCTAATGTATGTGTTCACAAGAGACATAACATCCAGACACAATTAAAAGCACAAACAAGTGTCAGCCAGTGTTTGTGTTAATAACTGGGTTTGGTGGAGAGGGAGTGAGAGGGTGAAAGGCAGAGGGAGAGAAAGAGAGAGTGTGGTCACAAACACATGTTGCCTGTGCTCAATGGAAGAAAGAATGGCAGCACTTATAAGTAGAATCCAACTGGAGACAAGGACTGGAGTTGTGTGGCTGCTGGGATAAATATCGACTGTTAGGCCATACACCCCCTCATACCCCCCAACTCAAGTGGTTCCCCCCAAGAATTCCTCCCCCCTTAAGAGTACCTAGCGTCTAGTCACAGCAAAGTTCACAGGAGTAACTTCAACCGTATCACTCACATCTAATAGCCCTGTGTACTCTGGCTACTCATGCTACAAGCACTTGCTGTGTTAGGTGCCTCTGGTCTTGCTGCCTTTAGATTCAGCCTCATTCACCCATAAGACTTTGCCACAGCCGCTGGTCAAGAAACGCCTGCGGTCAAGAGTCTGCTTGAGTGGAAACATGAGATTCTGGACAAGTTGATACAATAATAATACTCTACTGGATAACCTACTGTATATGACTGGCAGGGAGATCAGAGAGGTTGAAATGATTTTTGTATCTTAATCACCACTTATCTTAAGTAAAGTCTTTGATGTTTGCGTATCCCCAGCATGTTTCAAAGTGTTCATATTTATGTGCAAACATGTGTATTGTTGTAAAATACACATCCCCATGTGTATGCAAACACATGTAGACATTCACACAGGAGATTTGAGACTAGATCTCTATCAATAACTGATTGACCAGTGTCAAGGTTTGCTAATTTTCTTTATTGATCGGAAGCAAGTACATCTTAATTGCCTAGGTTCCCCAGAACCTGAGATGACTCATCAGCGCTTGTGTGTATTCACACATACCTACGCCCTGACGTCCATTTATAACTGTGGAAAGATATGTCATAGCCAGATAAGAGAGATGATATACAGACCTGAAATATGTGCAAGCAATGCAGCTACTTACCTGTGGTGTTTCTGATTTTTAGTGCCATGTATTATCTTACAGTGACATTTTTGTTGGATTTCGGGGTGATCATGCCAGATGTTGGTGTCTGATCGCCTACGGTAAAAACATGACACAACACGAATCAAAAACAGATCCCTCTCTCTTAAAACACTATTGCTCATTCATTCAGGGGGAGATCACATATCGTGTTCGTCTGTTGCCAAAACACAAAGTGTCTCAAACTATTCCAAGATTACAGCCTGAGATAGCTCTGCTTATCCATCTGTCACCATACAAAGAGTTATCTTTTCTTGTTTAAGTCACTCAGGCTCAACGTCTAATCTGAAGTGTGTGTGCGTGTTTTTGTGTGTGTGTGTGTGTGCGTGTTTTTGTGTGTGTGTGTGTGTGTGTGTGTGTGTGTGTGTGTGTGTGTGTGTGTGTGTGTGTGTGTGTGTGTGTGTGTGTGTGTGTGTGCGTGTGTGTGTGTGTCACTTCCATACACGGCGAAGCGCTCTAAACAGGCCTTATGTTGAGAAAGAATGTATAGGCCAGAAGCCCAGCCAAAGCCTCAAATCCCCCCCACATCATTACACCATTTCTCCTGCCTGCATGCTTTCAATTAGATGTCACTGAATATTAATTGTTCCAAAATCCAGACTTATTATATTATACCTGGCTGTACAAAGCCCTTTTTTAATGTTACAAGAGACTCACTGTGTGATACATCTTTAAAAATGTGAATGTTTGAGGACAAGGGTGGCCACAGTTTGTAAAAGTCACATACAGATAAAGTGTATCTGTCTGTCTTGTGTCTACAGTATATACCTGCCTTTGCAGGCTATATCCTTTGTCCTCCAGCATCCATGTGCCCTTTGATAGTTTCAAGAACAAGGAAAGAGCTCTTCCTCACAAGGTCAAACGCTTAACTATCACACTATGCCATCGATGGCTGGTGACTTACAAATCATAAGTATTGATCATGGCAGCGATCATACTGAATGTAGGGCAGACAGTAAAATCATATCCACTTAGGCTTAATAGCCCACATTAAAGCAATTATGCACACAAACTAGGACTGTCTAACTGTACGCATATTATGACGGTCCCATATATCTTTTTTCTTTTCTTTTTTTTACTTAGCATTTTTATCCATGCACTTTTTATAATGAATCAAGGTTTTACTTGCTATTGACTGCTTCAGGTGGAACAGTTGTAATTGGTTGGGCGACCCCTCATCATCTCTACTCCTTGTAGCCTTGTAGGTAAAGCTGCTCTAGTCGATGACATAATGTGCATAAGGTTTTTACTGTATATGTGTGTGTCAATACTCATGTATTTACTAATGTCAGTGCAAGTGCCGACTGGTGACCTGCTAATGAAGTTGGTGCATTTGTGAGTCAGTCAACAGGTCAAGGACTGAGGGAGATCTCGCAGTCGTCCTCTGCTAGCGCGCTGGCACATGGGTAGGCAATTAAACCATTTTCAACATTTCACTTGAAATTATGGCTACAGTGTATAGTTTCAAACTGCGTTTATTTAGGAAACATTGGCTGAGCACCTATGGTCTTTTTCACAGCTCTACTGGAGCAGATGGAGGTTAAATGCCTTGCTCAATGGCATACTGATTGTGCATAATGAGTTAAACATTTTATAAATTTTCCTTGAATTTAATATTATATATTTTGATTCCCTTCTCAAATTTTTATTTGTGCAGGCTATGTAATACACATACTCAAATTGGATACAATTGTACTTTTTTTGTGTTCTCTGATATGTAGAGTTTACTGCATCAGTTAAATTCACGCTGTGTCAAATAAGTTGTCGGTCAAAAAAAAAAAAATACAACTCACTTCTTTTTTTCTTGTGATTCAATAAGTATCCTCATATACCTCTAATCATCCTATGTGGCGAACTCCACCCATCCAGCACCTGTTAGGCTAAAAGAAACCCTGAAAAGTATTTGCGAATACTGTTTGAACAAGGTCTGCTCCACACGCATTCACCCCATCCAGAGAGACTAAAGCTCATGTGTATGGAAGCTGAAGCATCATTCATTAAAATTCCAGGATTCCCACAGGCGACAGACAGTGTGATTATAACCTATTGGTGATATATGCAAGTGAACCTGCTGACCGTTGGTTCAGTGTGTTTCCAATAAAAGAGGAAAAACAAAACATTTTTAACTTGTGGCACAGAAAACTCATATAAATCCTACCAAAAAAGAAGCTTTTAACTGTTCCCATTTAGCATACTGTATGCAGTGCAATAAGTCATACTATATGCATACTTGTCAGAGAATTGAAACAGCTTGTGAAGCAAAACACCCACTTAGAAACTTCATTTTTAACGCCATTTTTCACTCTGTTGATTCCCTCTTTTGTTTAATAACCACTTTCCCCTTCTTCCTTTTTATCTGCTTTAAGATGAAACATGCTCATGAAAAATTTATCGCCATGATCTGCATATGCCGATTCCCCTGATTGGGTTGCCGTCTCTTGTTTTGAGAAAAAGGAATGAAAGCAATATCAGGCAGCACTGAGTGAATCTCAATTCCTCATTTTGACAAATGCATTTCATCTCCGCCATGCCAGCGGAAGAGGTTATCAGAGCCAGAACGGCCTCTACCTAAACCTCTCCACTCCATCAAACAGAAAGAGGCAGCGAGCAAGGGAGGGCAATGAATATTTAAAGAACTTTAACTCGTAACATTTAATGTTAAACGCATGAGAGCCAAAGCACCACTGTATTTGCACGGGCTTCTCACTATACTTGCAAAGACTTTATATAGCTTCTAATTTTAACTACAAATTCGGGGGTTATGATATATGGGCAAATTACATGCATGTTACTTGAGGGGGAAACTGTGGCTTGTGCTATTTTGCACTGCGTGCTTAGAAAGAACCACCATCAAGTGGAAGAGTATGAACACTAGAAAGAGACAGAAAGTGAGCTTTCTCAGAAAACTTATGTCATCAAACTCTTTCATTATCTAACGTTTACGCCCAAGAGATCAACATTGCCTAGAAGATATGGGGTTATAATTGCTTTTATTGGTTTATTGTGTGAGCGAAGGAGCTCTTTGATGTATTTAAGGGACCAACCTAATGAATCAGTGAATGCAGAAACAGCCTATCCAGGGAACTGATCCCAAAGAGGGTGATGGTGGGGGTGGGGATGTGTGTGTGTGTGTGTGTGTGTGTGTGTGTGTGTGTGTGTGTGTGTGTGTGGTGGTGTTGGGGGGGAGTTGCAACAATGCGTTCTTTAGTTGCCAGCAATGGTGAACAAGCAAGGACTTAATCAAGCTCAGTTGGCCAAAGAGCAGGGGATAGGAAGGCATGGGGTGTAATCAAGTGTAAACATCCAATACAATGTTGAACGGAGAGATGCGTGACCCCAGAGTTATGGGAGCAGGCTGTATGGAGCGGGTGGGCTTATTTAGCAAATATGTAGAAGTGCTTTTGACCCCATAGTGACCGCTTCACAAGCCCACCGGCACACACAAACCCATCAGTCGTTAATCATCATTTGTGATGAGAGCAGGCCTTGTTTGAAGAGAATAATGCTATGCACAATCACTGCGCTTTCATATTTCACCATGGTTGTCACTTCCTATGTAGATTGTGTACTTGGTGATTTTTGTTGACTTATTACTAAGACTTTATAGCAGCTTCTTTTTTTCTTCTCTTGCTCTCTTTGAGGCCGGTGCACGGGGGGCTGTGAGAGGTTGTTGTGGTGGTGGAGGGCAGAAGAAGCTGTGTGGATCTGGTTACCCCCTCTGCTTTTCCCACAAAAGTGATAGAGACTGAAAGTTGAGAGCATGTGTACCTTGCAGCAGGTTTACTCAGATTTCCAGTTTAACCTTTTATTAAACTGTCCATTGTGCTCCCACTCTGCCCACAGACCCTCCGCTACATTCTCATGCCCATCAGCTCAGTCAGGTTAACAGCCAAAGGGAGGTAGCAGGGAGGAGGGCAACACTATCTCATCTCTGCCCATCTCTGTCGCTCTGGAGCCTGCGCAACACATTGGAAGAAAGGGAGAGAAGTATATACTACAACCGTTAGATGAGCAGCAGGGCAATAAATTCATTAATCATCATTATATGCCTCATCAAACTCTTTGCCAGCCTCTCCATGGGAGTTACACAAATTAGCCAGTGAAAAAAGCAGTAATTTTAGAGGAGCTAGGTAAGTGCTTTTTGATTGCTTTCTTGAACAATGCTTCCCCTGACAAGCTAATAAATCAGATCTTTCTATACTTAAAGTGCAGCTACTGTGAACCCAATCTGAGCTCCCCAAACAAAAAAAAAAAAGGGGAGGCTGTGTGGGACAAGGGGTTTTACTACAGCCAAAGCTCTTTCACAGATTTGTTTTGGATTCCTCCTCTTTATTCTGCAACAAAGAGGCCCGGGTACAAAGCTTTTGATAACTGAATGAACTGCTGTTATGTCTCCAGATGCAACCAGGGATTTTCTCATATTGGATCAAAATAACCTCATGTTTGACTTGAGGTGAAAAAACCTGAGCCAATAGTGGCCATATGGTGCAAAATTCAATTAACTCTTATTTTTTCCTTTCTTTCATTCTTTTAAGCTAGTCTGGGTTTCACCATATTAACCCAAGTGAGATGCATAGACAGACGCATAGCTTCAGCTTGCAAGCTTTAGTCTCTACAGAGAATCCTTGCTGGCATGTGATGCATACCTACTACAGCGATCATATCCTTCCATCCAGATGGCCATTCCATGCAAGACCAACAAATCATCCATCAGACTGGAAACTGCTCCTTTATTGAAAATGAGGTCAATAGAAGATTTGAGCCTGGTTTGTGGCTGGCCATGTTTGCCTCCTCCAGGTATTAGCAGCTTTCAGTTAGTGTGTTAGATGGGAGGTCTGTGCGGGAAGGGATGCAGTTGGAGGGGTTGGTGAGGGGAGGGGGGCGGGTAGTTAGGGGTGGTCTTTATCTGTTTAAAGCCCCTCTCTGATGAGATTACCTATTGGAGTTGGCTGTAAACCACCCTGTTAATCAGGGTGCAGCAGCCAACACACTCCCACTGGCATGCAGCCATCGTTTGATTTATTTATTTATTTTTTGGATGGGTGGTGGTGGTGGGGTTTAGGAAGAAAAAGAAACTACCAAATATGTTTTGATCTGTAATCATCTGCTATGTCTGGAACATTCAGGTGTCAAGTGTAACATGAGCAAGCATGGACATGAACTAAACTGATTTCTTTTCCTCCATGTTTATGTTTAGTTTTGGCTGCCATCTAATTTGTCTGTTGAATGACAAAACCCAACAGCTTCCTGCATGTACCAAAACCAGAGCAGCCAGTGTGGTTCTTCTTGATTGGACAGTTTGCGAGTTGCATCACTAGCAGGCACTAAATTGGCATTGAGACACCGTCGCACATGGGGACCATGCAGCTTCCTACCCTCATTGTGTGGGAGTGAGAGCCAGTCTGGAGCAGAGAGTTTTGAATGAGTCCAGCAGTTGCGATGTCTCCTCGCCCCTCATTAACGTTCTCTCCACACACCGCTGAACTGAGCACGGCTCAAAATAACTTGTAGAGGGGGGAAAAAAAGGCAGTGCCCCGTTTATCTCCATCTTGGGGACTGATCCAATTAAGTAAGTGCCCATTTGCATCCATCAGACCACACCAAACTGGGAGGAAAAGTGGAAAGCTCGGCGCAAACAAAAGGGCCAGCAGTGAGAGAAGGTCCATTTGTTGTGCAAGGTGGTTTGGAAAGGGTAAAGTGTCCCAGATGAACAGTGGATAATGGTAATGTTACAGGCAGTGTATGTGAGTGCTTATGTTGGCACAAGTGTGTGTGAGCAAAGGCATTATAGCGGTCATTAGGACAGATATCTGTGTGGTAATGTGAAGCAGATGTTGAGAAGAAAGGGATCATTTAAAAAGGGCAAATGTAAATAAACAGGCAGGCAGCTTGGTACCCCTCCTCCCTCCTGGACCCTCTGAAGTCACTGAAAGAAAACAGTCCATCAATCTTCATCACAACCATTAATATTGTAACATTAGAGGGCCTTATCGTACATATATTGATGGCCCTCACAAACCACATCTACCATATTATTACCATTTAACAGATTTACAAGTTACATTTACAGAGATACTGCCCCTGGTGTAGCCCTATAGGAAGAGATCAATACTACATGGCTGTTATGTTATTTTATATTATCTTTAATACGCATGTGTGATGAAAACTGCTGAGGAGGATGCCGCATTGTGGGAGGTAGCAGGGTTGTGTCACAAAACACAGGCATTAGTGAGTGTTTCAGGAGTGGGTGTGCTGAACTTGCTCACCTTGTGACCAGCGTGAGGGAGGAGCCAGGCGAGGACACAGACAGGACCTGTACAGAGTCACAGGAGGAAGAACCTGCCGGTGTCTCCACCTCCAGCCTGGATGCACACACTTACTGCTCTGTGGCGGTGCATACCTGAGGGGTTTGGCGTAGAGTATAAATGCCTCCTGCGCATATGCGTTGTAATGTGTGTCTGTGTGTCTGTGTGTGCACGTCACCTCCTCCAGGGCAGGGCAGAAACCCCCAGTGTGGGCGCCAGTGAGCCCTTACATGGCCACTGAACACAGACCCTTTGCAGTCACAGGGTCAGAAGCTCACGCCACACTGCTGTCAGAGCAGATTGGTCAATGAGCAGCGCCTTTCAAGGAGTCAAGGTGCTTGCATAGGGCTCTGTGAGTGTGCATTTGTGTGTGTTATGTCATTTATATATTAAAATTAGGCAACTTGTTTGCACATTTTGAGTTTAAATGATCACCTTTTTAAAAAAAATCAATCAGGTTGTATTTTTATTTTGCATAATGAGCAGATTTTAATAATCCAACCATAACTAAATAGACTTGTTATTATTTGCCACTGGATCTGAATCCCTCAATTCTCCCAAACTCAACCCCTGGCCTCCTAGGACTTCATAGTTCATCACTCTTCATTAATGTTTCCCCCCCCTTTTTTTCCCTTCCTCATTGAAATGTTTTATTTATGTTGGGGGGGACACACACACACTTAAACCATCTCACAGCTGAAAATTACACATGTAATCTGTCCCAGAGGAACTCCACGGAGAAATAGAAAAACAGTCCTTGAAGTGCAAAAAAACAGTGGTAAATCACTCTCTGCCACCTTATCTGGGTCGCTTTACAGTGTGTTCAAGACCGTTTTATAACTCCACTTAACATGAACATTGGAGATGCCAAAGGCTTGAGACTCAAGTTACCTTGACAAGGTTTTTTTTTTTTTAGGATTTAGGATTCCAAAAGAGGGTGGATTTACACACAGTTCAGAAGTCAATTTTTTGATTCAGAGTAAATCTGAATTTGTTGTACAAATTGTTTTGAGAAACACAGTGCATGTCCTGTCAACTCCAGTCTCAAGTCTCATGTGCAGTCTGGTCAGAAGACCAAAGCTGAAAGTGTCCTAAGTTGCCTTCTCATTTAGGATATGATGATGATGATTAAATAGCCTTGAGCAGTTACTGAACTTCTTACTGAACCTCACTAAAGAAGAGTAGCTCACTTCTTTACGTTTATAACTTAATGAAAAATAACTGAATGCCCATATTGTTGTGGCACATTATGCAAGGATTGCAAAACTGAGAAAAATAAACAATGTGTTAAAGGGATATTATAGCAACCCTATAGAATATATATGTTTTAGAAATAAGAAGTCTGCCTGCCACGCACAGCTGGTCTCTGTAAAAGAGTGATTTATTTTTAATTTTTTTTTTTTTTTTTTTTTTTGGTTGAAGGCTATTTTTGAAGAGGAAAAGTGAAAATCCGGGGGAAACAAATATCTCAGCAGCCGACTGCGTTTCAGTCACAGATATGAACGACGCCCTCCTTTTATTTCAACCCTCTTTTACATTTGGCAACACTCATGTTGCCGGTGGTACCCCCAAATAATCTGTACAGTACAGCGGGTGTCTTTTTACACATTTAAGCTGAATTTGACCCCAACCCGTATGTGTTGTATCAGTAGGCTGTTTATACTGTTCGGTCCGCTGAGGAGCCTAATCCCTCAGTGATACTGGGAGTGTGTTTATCAACAGGTTTTGGTTTCACCCTGTGGTCTGACATACAGTAGCATTTGAGTGGCCTTCACAGAGCTGTCCAGTGGCAGGTGTCTAATCTGTTTGGTCCACAGCTCCAAGTTTCTTCACAAGTCTGCCCCCGCAGCAAGTCTCTTGCCAAACTGCTTGCAGTTTGCAGCAGGTCCGTTTTTGTAGTGTCGAATCCAAGGCGGGGAAACTGACCTCCTGTAGATTACCAGGCGGTGGCATTTAATATAAACAATTTTATTACACATTTTAAAGTGTCTTAGTGTATGTTTCAATCACCTTTCGTATTTTAGCCAGAATGTTGGCGTGACTAACCGTGCCAGCCTTAAAAGATGCGTAAACTTCTATCAGAGGAAAAAGCGGATTTTAGGGATTAATCTAACACCATTAATGTTGCATCTTTTGTTTTCTAAATATCCCTACACGTACATACTGGACACCAGTGTTTAATGGTTGGTAAATGTTGGATTACACGACTTTACCTCTGATAAACCTGCGCCCTAGGCTGGTTACATTAATAAAGGGACTATACGGGGGCACAGATGCCAGACTGAACCATCACTTCATTAGATCTTACCGTTCCCAAAAGTGTCGAAAACAAGCAAGAAACCAACGTTTGCTCTTGTTATTCATTCGTTTTCTATTAGCACTATTTCCAGTCCCCACTGAAAGGCCGCCCTCATGACACCAGCACGCTGAAGCACACACGTAAATCTACTTTTAGAGTAAATATGCATACATAATCCGACTGTTGCTGTTTTTCTGACAGTTACTGCATCCCCCCCTTGTATTGCCAGGCCCACTCAGAGCAATACACAACTAGGCTAATAAGTATGCATTCATTCGATTTTAGACTGTTTGGCGAAAATGTACATTTTGCTTTTTCAGGTGTAAACAGGGATATTTAATAGTTAATTCAGTATATTTAAATTAACCATGAGTCGCGGCCTTCAGACTTCATGTATAGCCAGTAGCTTTTATTTTCACTTTTGGGGGGGGAACTCGTTTAATTGATATGACGACAGTAATACGAAGCATTTTTTTCCCCAAGCAGCCCGGATTCTGCCTCTGAACGCTCAACAGTAACAAAGTCGGAGTGAAGGGTACAGACCTGATCCCCCTCTTTTCTCTTCTGCTTCTTCTCCTGTCGGATTATTTTCCCCATTTTCACACGTGGGAACGGTTTCACCCCTACTTAGTATTCTCACATTGTAGCAATCCCAACAATGAACCGACACGCCATTCAGGCGGAGGGGAAGCCAGGGACCGAGTTGTATAAAGTTGCAGAGAGCATCTCCCCTGCAGGCTACCATGGCTCTGACGAAGGGTTGCGAATTCTCTCGCTCCGCTTCCTCAAGTAATCTGGGGTTAATTGACTGTCTTTTATCACGCCCAGAAATAGAACAAGTATAATCAACGATCAAATATATATGTTTAATTAGTGAGAGGGTACTCTTTTCTTTTTTTTTTCTTTTTTTTTCCCATATGCAGCCCTATAGTGAACATGGTGAGCTGAAATACAGTGACATCAAAGCTGCCTCGGTTTCACCCTATATATGCTATAAAAATATAATATCTGCTTTAAACACTTAGTTTAAACCCCTACCTTTTCCTCAGGGACATAATAATAAATAATAATAATAATAATAATAATAATAATTATAATAATAATAAATAGGCTATATAATCAATTACAGTGCAAAGGATTAATGCAGACTACATCCAGGACCTGTTGTGCTTTTCCTCCCACTGGGTGTGATTTGATAAACAACAGTTGGGGGAGACAAAGCTGGATGGTACATTTGAGCATCCTTGGGGGGAAAAAAAACAAATAAAAAGTACCGTAAAACAGCATTGTAGCATTGTACATTAAAAAAAAGTCAAATATTTTAAACAGTTTCAATAGCAAGAAAGAAGTCAGACGTGTTTTATCACGCCTGTCCCCTGTTCGGGATCTAGTTTGGCAGGTTAGATGATCATCCTCCCATTTCCCGTGTATTTTGAAATAAAAAAAAATTTAACTGGAATAATATTATTAACCGGCTCTGCCCCCCCCGACCCAATTTGACATACAAACGTCACAGTATTCACCTAGTGTCACACAGAAGACTTACACCGCAGAAATAGTGTGTGTATATTGTTCTGAGAAAACAACGCGATTTCTAATAAAACTCTATTACTCTCTGGGGGACATTGCATCGAACAGTTCAGTCCCCCGGGGATCAGCAAAGAAAAAACATAATTATGCTATTTAGCCGGCTGATGTGTCGCAATCACTGCTCCAGCACACTCTGTCAGATTAAAATAGAGGGCCCGAATAGAGGACATTAAGGCTAAGGGAATTATATAAACCTCAGGGGAGATTTCAAATTGGAGAAGGGAAAGTAAACTATAGAGATTAATGGCAGCCATAAACAAGAGCATGCTGTCCCACTTCAGTGGAGGTCAACATTAATAATAATAATAATAAAATTAATAATAATAATGATTGATAATAATAACAATAATAACGTGTCCTTTAAAATGTAGGCTACTGTAACAGCCACCGAATAAACGAATATTAAAAAAAAAACACGTCATATTTTTAAATAGAAATTTAGGCCTATACTACAACAGTTGCCTTCAGCTGTTCCAAATACCGAGGAGGCTTAAAATAATATTAAAAAGAATACTACTACTACTACTATAATAATAATAATAATAATAATATTTTTATAAGGCAATATTTTTTCTTTCTTTAAATGTGTAGCTCCAACTTTAATAAAGCATCAGGAAAAAACACCTTTCTTTTCTTCAGTGTGCCTGGGAAATATTCTTCTGTTGTTATTTTTTTGTTGTCGTTCGGGATGTGGCCAAGTATATAATTAGAGCCTTTTTTTTTATCCACTTGTCAAAGTTGCTATAATCCTCACAATAACTGTGATCATTGTGTGTGCCCCATTGGCGCCACTTCTTTTTAACTAGGCCATTTGATCAGGGATGGGTTTCCGTGACGGATTAACAAAGAGTCCCCCTGAAATTAGGAGCAAGTGTGACACCTACCTGCAGAAGTTGGAAGAGTTAGAGGACAGTGCCTGGCTACCGGCTACACAGTATAATAATATCTGCCTGTCTCTACGGTGCGCACGGCAGCATTCTCCCTTTTCTCCAAACACCAGTGTTTCACATCTAACGCGCCATTAAAGAGCCTCTCCATTAATGATATATAATAGGGCAGTATGTTCTAAATGCTTGGTCGCGTCCCTTTTAACAGCTTTGCCACGCCTTGGAAAATAGTAATGAGGTCTAAATTTGGCATAAAATCGAGCTCATTACCGGAGTTCACCACCTGATTGCTCTGCATAAAACACGATAGGTAATTGGGTTAAATGACTGCGCCTCGGTGTTGTTATTATATCAATATCCACTTTTAGAAATGTGCTCAAGTAAAAGGGAAAAAAGGAGGCCCTGGTTGTATGCAAAGAAAAAAAAATACACTGGTGATAAGCCATAGAGCAAAATATGCCTCCGTGTTGTTTCCAACATTTTTCATTCACAAACAATCTGAGTATTTGCACCACCCAAAACGAAACTGAACCCTTTTATTGTTTAGATATTCCAACACCCTTCAGCTGAATGTGGGCCTTTCCTTTCAGGTTTGTCAGACCTCTCACTACCATAATATTTTGAAATGATGATTACCATTGAAACATCTGTCACGGTGCAAAATTGAATTAATATTTCGTATAGATTAATTGGCCTTGAAGCACTTTAAAACACATATCAGGCAATGCCAACTGCTCCCCAAAATAATCTCTGCACAAGTATATATTTTTCCATAATTTACTTCAAAGATAGTGTGTTGTCCATTTTAAATACAAAAATGCTACATTAAATATACATGTTAGTCTTTAATACAAATAGACTCAGTCGGCTGCAGCGATTAAGACCATTCTTGTTACATTTTAGGATTAACCATTCAGAAACTAAAAATTTGAGAATAAGCATTTACTCAGAAAATAACTGTTCTCAGAATTTGCTTCATCATTGTTCTTTATCGTTTTTTTTTATGCAACCACAAAAAATAAATAAAAGTCCGCGGTGAGTGGAAAATATTCAGGTATTAAATGTTTGACATACCTTTCTTTAGTTCATAAGGGGAGTCTTTACAAAGATCTACCTGCGTTTGGCCTCTGACTTTCTGGCTCTCTCTTACCAAAGCCTCTGCTCTATTTAACACAGTCTGGTTTAATCCATTGAAATGTGCCGTGGAGCCCGTGGTTACCGAGCCGTGGTTACTGTGAAGATGTCCAAAACTGCCACCATAGTTCGTGTAGCCGGGGTAGAAAGGCGAGGTGTAGTACAGAGGCCTGGACAGGACCGTGCTGTTGGGGAGCGGGCACTGAGGGGAGGACCGTGATGGAGACGCGTTGGTGCCCATTACTGCGCTCTGACCCAACCCGGGGCAAGCCTGTGGCGCCTCGCCGCTGCCCTTACACCTGTCTGAGGACGTGGCGATCTCCGCAAGGGACCAGAGTTTGGGTTTAGGGGCCGAAGGGGGCGAGTGGATAACAGAGGTCACGTTGCTGGTCACCGTACCCGGTGCATGGCTCAAATCTGACGGCTTGTCTTGTTGCGCAACGGTCTGGTTCCCCCGGGGCACCGCCGAGGGAGACGAAGTGGTTGGTTTTGCGGAATCCGGCAGCAACTCTGTAGTCCGCTCCTCCTGGTCTTTTAACTCCGAGTCGCTCAGAAGGGGATCGGTGTCTTTGCCATGGTTCTCCTCTTTAAATCTGTCACAGCCTATGTCCCCTGGGTTCAGCAGTTTATGATCTAAAGCACAAATAAAGAGTAGAATTACTGCCAAATAAGCGTAAAATTAAAACGTTGATAAAACTGTAACATGTGTTTTAGGTGATCGTGAGGGAAGTGAACACCAATGCAAACTGAGATCGGATATATAAAAATAATTAGGCTACTTCTGCACGTTTCCCTTAAAAACAGTTATTGTGTGCGCTATAAATTGTCCTCGTAAAAATGTGTGCCAGCCTAAAAAGGTGAATGAACTCCCCTCCACATTTAGGAAAGAGCATAAACAGTGTTGCACAAACACGAACAGCGTGGTACAAATTAAAGTCTGAGCATACAGTATATTATTTTAATTTTCAAATACATTTTGGTTTTAAATATTATCGTATCATATCAATAGTTATGATAACAAGCATTCAAGAGCCGTTCAAAACTGGGATATAATTATCATACAAAGGCAATATTTTTTAGCCGAATACCCGGCGCAATCCACCAGCTGTATCCTTATTATGCAGTTAAAGATAAATTGACTGCTAAACACTTTGCGTCACCAGCAATTTCAGCCCCTGAGAAGTCAAACGAGGGGAGTTCAAGGTGATTATTATTTAAAGCAATTGTCCCATTATAAATAATATACCACCATTAACCAGCAATCAATTTTGCACCCTGAGTGGAAATGACTGCGATGAAAAATTGATGATATTTTTTTTTGTGCCTTTTTTTTTTTTTTTTTTTCTTCCCCTGCGCCACCAACCTGCTTCTGTGTCTGTGGAGTCTCCCTTGTCTGTGGGCTTGTTTGGCTCGTCGTCGTCGTTTTTCTCCAAATCAATATTCTCGTCCTCCTCCTCGTCCTCGCTCCGGTTCCGGGGGGTCCAGGTCATCTTGTTCTCCTTCTTTAGCCTCCTCCTGGCGTTGGCGAACCAGGTGGACACCTGGGTGAGGGTCATTTTGGTGATGATGGCCAGCATGATCTTCTCGCCCTTGGTGGGGTAGGGATTTTTGCGGTGCTCGTTGAGCCAGGCCTTCAGGGTGGCAGTGGCGTCCCGGGTTGCGTTTTTACGGTATGCTGGGTCACCATAAGGGTAGGTGCCCAAGGGTGCTGCGTAAGGGTGGTATCCTATTGAGCCGGCCATACCCGTAGTGTGGTCATAGGGAGAACTCTGTGATTTAAAAAAAATAAAAATAAAAAAAAAAGTAAAAGTTCTGTCACAGTCATTTTCTAAACTGCTTCAAAATAGTTAAAAGGATTTACGGCACACAAACATGAACACACGCTTAAGCGCGCGCGCATAGACACGCGCGCACAGACACACTCGCTCTCTCTCTCTCACTCACTCTCACACACACACACACACACACGAATACACTGGCTTTAATCCAGTAGTTCAAGTTTGAAGTTAATGTTCATGGAGTTGGTTTGAACATGGTTGGGTATTTGAAATGTGATGTCTCTGCATTTTTATTATAATTTACATGATGTCAGCATGCAGTGGTTATAATTCTGACCATTAAAATAGTACAATTTTCAATCATGATAACGTATTGACATTATGCACGATGGGCCTAACATTCAGTGTCTTTGCCTATTCTATTGTACTTGCAGTAAGTAGGCCTATATATAGCCAGTCTGTATGAATTACTTGTGTTGCCGAGATCACTCGATGAGAATACAACAAAAGTAAAACGCGCTTTTCCTCTGTCTTTTGTCAAAAGTTGCAATATTTAAGTTGTATAAGTTGCACAACTAATAGGATGATAAGACACAAATACAGTGACCTAAATTGCCATCAGCGCGTTGAGCGTAGAAGCTTCGGCAAGGCATTGCCCACCCTTTCTCATAAAAACTACAATTTACTTAAGAACCATATAATAGCACCCACTCAGTAAAATTAGCTCTGTTTACTTAACAACATGTTTCCTGGACCTGACATTCTGTAATGTTATACCCATGCACTCTTCAGTGACGCACATTTCCCTTTTAATCGCTTGGCTCCGAATGCACAGCCGATATTTAAGGCTTCTGTAACGAGCTAATATCCTCGCTTTGACTCCCTATTAGATTGTATAATCACCTTTAGTTTACTCACCACGTACGAGGTGAATGTGGCAGCTGCCGCCGCGTCTGCACTGTATGGCAAGTGGGAGTTGTAGCCTGGCGAGGCGCTGGTGAACGCAGTAGATCCGGCATAGGGCGCAAAAGCAGATCCCGAAGAGGATCTCCCAAGTTCCTCGGTTCTGGGTCCCGATATAACGCTGGTGCTGTAAGCAGGGCATGAATACAGGGCTAGAGAAGCGGACGGCTGGTACAAGTAGCCCTGAGGATACGCCATGCTGGAGCCCGGAGAGTATAAGCCACTTAACTTGCGCACTTTCTCCCCTTTATTTTCTCACGCGCTGCTGTCGGAGCGCATAGAGCCGTGTGTCTGCAGACCCGCTGTCTGTCCCCCCTTCTAAATGACAATGGTGAAGGCAAAAAGTAAAAGTGATTAAATAAAGAGAGGCTTAGATGTTGGATGGATTATTTTGGTCGCTGCCAGCCAGCCACTGCCCGTCGGATGTTTTGTCTCGTTTTGTTTTTCTGTTGCTCCCTTATCTGAGTTGCACCGTCGCTCTCATGCTCGCGCAGAAGTTTTTTTTTTACCCGTCGGACGGGGGCTTTGCTTGGGAAAATGTCCTGCCAAGATGCTAAGTTGAAAAATTGAGGATCCTGACGCCTACTACGCTCCTCCTCTCGGGGTGTAGTCACCGAAGGAAAAGGCAAGCTTATGCTGGGTAACTACAGCCCTGCCCAAATCCATGCTCTCTCTCTCTCTCTCTCTCTCTCTCTCTCTCTCTCTCTCTCTCTCTCTCCCCCCACCACCCCTCTCTCGCGTTAACTAACAATCCTTCTCATTCTCTATTTCTCTATCCCCCCCCCCCTCTTTAACAAGGCTCGTTGCAGTAAGTCTCAAGTGCGCCTGGCAGCCCCCTTTGGATGGCGACACCATGCGAGTCTGTCAACTCCCAACTCTCTTCTTTTTTTTTCAAATACGAAGCCGTCACTTTCACACTTGATCAATAACAAATCGGCTGTTGTATGCCAGGATATGGGGCTTGCAAGATACCGGCAGGAATTAAACAGGCGCTCCACTGCTGTGCTCTCTTTTTGTTATTCTTTCTTTGTGCGCAAAAAAAAAAAAAAAAAAAGTCGTCATTTTAAGTATGTGCGTTAAATCAACAGAACGATGCTCCGTGATCTCCGCGCGCCATGTGGTAAAATCCGCAATGGGAGTTTCAAATGGATTACTACTATTGTGCACGTCGACTTTCTAACGCCAGACGAGTATTGCATTGGTAAGATATATGACAACTGAAAAGTAAAAGTAAGATGGCGCAAACATTACTCGGCCGGACAACTCTATCAGGGTAGTTGTCGTATGTAAACAAACTTTGATTTATCGACATTGATATGTATGTAATTGCTGAAGGATGTTTTGTCTGCGCCGTCACTTGTGTTTGAACGATTTACTGTGGCGACGGCTAAATAGTGTTTGCAGTAGATCCTGGAGTAAACCAGTCAGATACACACTCCCAGAAAGTCATAAACCCTCAAGTCAGGGCGAAAATATTAGTGCCAACTACACCAAATCCGCCTGGACCAGTTCATGTAATCTCATTTGATCATTGCTGATACACTGGGTAGCCTAGATTTATTTAATATGCCACTGTCATCGGCAGTTACTTTTTTAATATTTAGTAGACTTTAGACACCCGGGGAAAATGTCTGCTATGCGTTGGTCTAGATAATAAAATCATTATTGTTAGTAGTAGCAGCCTAGTATTATTTCTGATCAATATTTTAATGATAATTTGTAGAGCTTTCATCATTAAATTTGCCGGGTTTGCACGTTGCGGTTGACGTGGCTTTAAAAGCAAATATTAGCAGGCGCTTCTAAACATTATCCACTATGTTTCAGCCATCTCCAAGCCATTTTCATTCTGGTGATCGACTTTCCAGTTCAAGTCTCAGATAAGCCGAAAGGGATCGCTGTAGGCGCTGCTAAAGAGTGTGTGCACACACGGTCACGTGTCTTTTTACGCTCTGAAAACCTCTAGAGAGCAAAGAATGATGACGCTGGTACAGTGGGAGCCGAGAGAGACAGAGAGAGGGGGGGGGGTGGGCAAATAAAGAAAGAAGGATGGATGCACAAAGCGACCCTACAGTAGAGCCTAATCAGATGACAGTGATACGATGAGACCTAGTTTCACAGCCTCCTGTAGTGTTCAGACAATCAACTAATTACTGGAACTTTTCTCATAACAACACCTACAAGAAGAACCAGCTGATTCCGCTGCTGCTGACAATTATTCCTTACTTGTGTTAAAGGTGGGGGAAATAGCACAATAATACCTCGCGTCACGAGTAGACGCGTATAGAATTATTGTCCGCCATGTAGGCTATATTCCGAGATATAAAATAAAACTTCCACATTTTTATAATACTTTGTGCCAGTCGAGCTGTTAAAAAAAATCGCATGCAGAATTAGTGGCATCTTTTCTTTAATTTATTTATTGCATAAACGATGCGACAAAGTCAACAGAGGAGAGAGTCTGTGTCATGTGTCCTCCTTAATGCGTTTTGGTTCAGAGTTGCTCTCGGGATTAGGAGGAGGACCCGTGGCTTGAGCTCACGGAGCCTTTAGTCAGGAGCAGGTTATGAGAACTGCTCCCACCTCTCAGCGCTGCGCTGATAACGGAGGAGGTGTAGGTGAGTATAGTTTTGCTCATTTGCGGCTTTTATGTGGAAAGGTGCGACTGTGTTTTAGATGCTTAAAAGAAATGCCGAATCTAAATCTATCTTTTGTTTTTGGGAGCTTCTAACTTTGTCGCTTCCTCTTCGTTATCGCTTCTCCCCCACCCGACCTCTCTGTTTTGACGCATGAAAACGGCTTTACGTGGCAAAGAAGAAGTGAATGAAAGATGATGCATGCCACTTAAAATGCCTGAGGGAGCAAGTGTAATCTAAATTGGATATAGAGGGTATTATTACACAACATTATGCGTTGTGGCGGACTAATTGCGTGGCTGGGTGAGTTAAACAGTCAGTTAATGTCGAGTGGCGGACAGGTTTCTGGAGCGCACAAGGTCAGCTGTACTGCTCCCAAGCTTTTAGTGGTATACAGAGAAAAAAAAAGTGCTTGAAGTATTCATGGGATTTTTAACCATTCTAAATCTGTGTCCTAAACCGATTAGTTGACACCAATTTTTCTTTGATGTATTAGCTGAGGGCTTTTGCCACTTGGAAGCCAATTGAAATTCAAAACAGTTTTCGCTCCAAATGCTTTGGGGAGATCTGCTGCAAATAATGGATGTAATTTATTTTTGACCTTGCATTTTTTTTTTTTTTTTTGAAGAGGGGGTTATTAATGATTAAACATATGTGCACTATGCCACTAGACTAAACAACTGGCATCCTATGCAGCTATGATTAGCTATTATTATTAAAGCACAGCAGTCATTTTGCCCGTTTTATTTATGCATTTTAAAATGTGATGACATCGATTGTTACTACAGTTTTTGTGATTTGTCACTATTACAAAGTTGTTGTTTTTTTCAAATGTATTAAAAAATAATAAATGACTGTTTGTCTTTGTTTTGAATTTGTTCAGATCCATGTTGAGGAAGTCTTCTCATGTCACCAAGCAGTCAGTGAAATGCACCCCTCCCAACCCCCCAACACACACACACACACACGCACACGCACACACACACACTTGCAGACTTGCAAACTTTACTGTGGCAGTAAAGTTAAATTCACTTTAGTTACTCTTTGCAGTAATAATTATTGGACAAACGTGCATATATGCTCTAATACAACGCTCAGTTCTGTATTTATAACTGTCATATTTTTTTCTGTTTCAAATAATTTAATTAGCTCTCCTAGTTTTTAGGAATGCTATTGTTGCTACACTTATGTGATTGTTTATATAGAAAGGTTTAATGTTTTACCTGATACAAATCACAACCATTGCTCACATGCGCTGATGCACAGTTCAGATGAGAGATGATTTTATTTGGATTTGAAAATCACACAATTTACATGAAGCACAATGAGCCAATGTGGCTTTCAGGAGAGAACATCTATTTTCTGATCTCTTTTCTGTTCTTGTGATCTCTTTTTCTTTCATCGGCCCGAATGAAGATGTATGGAGTGGGTTGTGTGTCTTCAGTTTACTCCTGATGGGGCCTGTCTGCCCCCATGATCCCCGCAAGGCTGAGTGGCAGGGCTCTGGATTGGCTAAGTGATGAAATGATGACCCTATTATGAGAAGTGATTCCAAAATGAGAGGTATCAGACAAAGATTGCACCCTTCTCTCACTGCCACGCCGTCCCCCTGCACCACACTGCCAGCTGCGCAGATGATGATTGATTCGCTCGAGATGGATCACAGGAAGCACCCATTGATTTTTCAGTGTTTTATCAAAAATATTTATTTACAGTTGTATCCATAGGGCGTATCCAGACTCACCCCATATCCCCTTTTCCAAATGGGGGATGGAATAAAAGGGATAATTCTCCCTACTCCATGACAAGACAAATGACCTGTAATATTATTTCAGAAATGAGTCAATAGGCTCAGTGACTAAACGAATATTGATTGGATATAATGAAGCCTGAGTGTGACTATGAGCTCTTTCAGGGGCCCTGCTGCAGACTCCACTGTCAGCATCTATATAGTGATGCCAGACCTCTCCAACTGAGTGTTTTACAGACGTGCTACTACAGCTGGGACAAAATAAACATGTTAATGAATATCACAGATGGTGAATCCACATACTCAACATTCCCCTATTCCTCTCACTGGTGTGTACCTGTATATTTTGATTCATGATCTGAGAGCTTCCGTGCCTGACTGTTGTCTAACCAACCAGACGTAAGGCTAAATAGCATGTTTGTTTAGAAGGTGCTATAGGTGCCATATGGTAATCATCTAAATCCCGTACTGCTTAAAGCTGTGGATGCATGTAGGAGGTACTCCTGCAATGCCTTCATGAAGGTAAAGTGATACAATGTACTAATCAAATGACTACCAGAATGCTAAAACCACAGTGTGGGAGCTGTGCCCTAGATATTTGCACTGACTTAATCCAATTGAAATAGTATGAGTGAGTTGCAGGGGCTCCCAGGTCTGTTGCTTGCTTATGTATGTGATGCATAATAGAAGTTGACGAGGTTGGTGATAGATCACAGCCCAGGTAATGTAAACACATTAATCCCTCAGGGTTCATGTGCATGTTCTTTCTCTCTTTTTCTCTTTCTCTTTCTATCAGCCTCTCTCTCTCTCTGAGCACCCCCCCATGTTCATCATCTTCCCTAAATGCGTTAGTGGAGCACAAACCAGAAGCAGCCTTAATCTGTCAACATGCCCTTTAATTGGAGGGAGAAAACAACACGTGCTTCTGGTTGTGCCATTCCTAAGTGCACATGCCAAAGAAACACAGAGTTCACAGAAGAAGTGATCCCGGGAGAGCTGGGAATAATTAAAAGTATCTTTTAATAGGCTTGTAATGCTGAGCCTGACTCTTGTTGCCTTAAGTAGAGGGCAAACTCTGTGGCTGGAGACGGACATGCGGGGGACTTCTGCTGAGGGAGCCTGTAAACGATACATTGCCTGGCCGTCATCAGACATGCAGTCTCTGCCTGTCACCACACTCGGGACAACAACAGCTTTCCACCCCTGCTGCGGACACCTCGGCTCACCTATTCCCATGTTCTTTTGTTCCCCAAATGAGGGATTCTCCTCCACAACATCACCTCTCCTCCTCTCCGCCCGGGCCACTCTGGCAAGTTGTGTTCTACCTCCTACTCACAGCACCGGTGGGGAGTGAGAAATGGGACTAAGGGGTTGATTTGGGGCCTGCTACACTGTAATCAAATGAGACTGCTTAGGGGAGAGGAAAAGGAGGAGGTGGAGTATTATGTTCTGTCGTGCATTCCACTGCAGCATTGTTGCTTTTTTGTTTTTGTCAGGGCAGACTTTGATGCTGTATCCCCTTACCTTTGTAGTCCCGGCAGCCATGTTTCATAAACACAGAATGGGAAACATCCTCAGCATTAGAAATTTAGATTGCTGCTTTCCTCCTGCCACTCTGCATTCCGCACGTGCCCAGTCGCATTCTCCTTCTCCCAGTGCTGAGGTATTAAGTTTCCTCTCCCATGCCTCTGATACATTTAAACATCTTACAATCAGCCTCTTTTATTCAGTGTGTCATGTATAATCTGTGGCAACAACAATGCCAACATGGCTCTATGTTCTTTTCTCTCTCTTGGTACTGAAGTATTCCGCTGCCACTGTTTTGTTTCAGGACAATTGCACATCCAAAAAGCCTACTTGCTTGAAATTGAGAAGGGGCCAGGTGTTCAATTTAGACCTTGTCTTTATGATTGAGAGTGCAATATTAATATCAAGCTAAGCATTCTATAGTATACTCTTTTGTGTTATCACACAGGGAATAGTCAGTGCTCAGTTGTCTTTGTAGTTAACTGAAAATCTCAATGGGATACAGTGTAATGTTATTCTAAATCTATCTTAACTCATTAAAACCCAAAGTGTTCAGCTCTGCTTCCCACATTTTATTGTCTTACTGCAGTCTTCACAATGTACTGTATTCTCAGTAGACTAATTTCATATGTAATTGAATATTTAAATATCAAACATTGATGAGAGTCATGGCAAAAAATAAAAATACCTCTGCAAAAGGGCATTTTATTAGACATGGTGCAGATTCTTCTTTAGTTATTAGAAGCCTTCTTCTCTGTACTGTGCTGAGCCCCAGGTCTTCCTCCTCCTCCTCCTCTTCTTCGGGAGTATCAGTTTTGTCCAACATCTGACACACTGCCCTGGGTGATTGAGCCAGACGTGGAAAGCCAAAGCGGAGATGCTCTCCTTAATGCCCGACACCTGGTGCAGATTTGGAGGGGATTGCACTGCAGGTACAGTCTTACCTCTTCCCCAATCCCAGAAAGTCCCTGAGGTATTTCCTTTTCTGTCCACGGCTGTGTTTGTTTCTCCTCTGCTTTGCCACCCAACTCTCCAGCCTGTGTCAAAGTCGGCCCCTGTGTTGGGATTAGGGTGATAGGGTGTTGAAATATGATGCCTATCATCCCTTTGATACACACTATTCTGATTTGTTAAAGTATTTTTTTAGGCCCCAAGAGATATCAATAGGATTAGAATCAATGGCAAGCGTATCTCGTATCTTTTCAACAGGACAGAGATTTTGTGTAAAAAGAAAAATAAGACGTTCACAGTTAATGTCTATTTAGAACAGAACACTTAACTCAGTTGCATAATTAGATGCGTTTCTATTCAACAAAGGAAGTAATTTGCTGACATCAAAACATTTCCAATGCTACCATCATTAATTTCTTAATCCCACATCTTCTACCTCATATCCGTCTGCTCCTGTTGTTTACACCCCCTCCCGCCCCGCCACACCCTCTGTCAGGGTGTGCTTTACAACTGGACACATTACTCAGGAGTGTTGCTGCTCACCTTACAGCTTGCAGGCACATCTGCAGGCTGTGCTGGGACAGCGTTGCTAGCCAACATTAACACAGCAAGGACATCAAAGGCTGGCAGCCCGGGCCGCACCACCTGAGCATGTTGATTGCAATGCAGCGCAGTGTCACCTGACCTGGGAATGGAGAGGGTTTTGTTGTGCCAAGTGGAGGCATTATATCCAGGAAGTGCTAAATAGGCTACCAGAGTATACAGCTTGAAAGCAGTATTTAAAGATCAAAGGCTTTTGAATAGATATTTTTTGTTTGTTTCAAAAGATTTTCAAAGCAAATGTTTTTGAGGATGTATATATTCAAAAGTTTTGGAAAATGCAAAATTATAATACTGGCTAACACAAGCACCAAAATCATAATGGATAAATTGTGAAAGATACTCCACAATAATGTAATAATCTTATCTTGATATTATAGTAAAATATATTTTGAGCATCAGTGAAACACAAGCAAGTGCACACTTGGTGAGCTTCATAGGCACACTGTTTATGTTGACACATGCAACTCTCTTCCTGATGCAAATGCAATCTAAACATTAGGCGAAGGGAAGGCAAGCGTAGCCCATAAAGGCTGTGAGCTCCAAACACTTTGAACAGACAACTATCACTAATCACTCCCAGAGCAGTGCGGCGTGTAATTACTCTGCCAAACGTTTGCCTTTCACAGCTTAGCACCGGGAGCCCTGACCCTGCGCTTCCCTGTCTTTCCTCACCACGGTGCATGTGGAAGGGGAGGACAACCCCCTCCCCTTCTCTTGACCGAGGGGGTAGGCAAGCTGAGCTCCCTCTCAATATTTAGAGAAAGAGCGAAGGAGGAAAGAGAGAGGGAGAAAGACAGGGAGGGAGAGGACTGAGGTTTGTGCTTCCGGCTTTGTGGGAGCCCATTTAAACAGGCTTTGAAACCCTAGCCATCCGGAGATCAGAAATAGCCTTATTGACTGCATGGGCCCAGAAGTGACTGAGCACACAGGGTTCTTAGAGTTCACCCTTCCTCACCACTCAGAACAGGAGGGGGGCATCGCATGCTAGGGCCATCTACAAAGACTATGGGCATTCATTTTACATCAGGAGAAAAATAATATTGTTCTGGCTATTTTTAATGTCACAATGTTGTGCCGTTGTATAATTTCTTTGGGATTTTTTGCACAATGCAGGACGTCTAATTCTCCTCACTCTCCTCTCCCTCTGTCTTATTTACTCATATTAGTGATGCGGCTGTCAGTCTGCAGTGTGATCTGTCCTCTGTCTGGGTGAATGCTGATAAGATGACACAATGCAAATATGAAGTGCGAGGGAGCCGCCTTGGCAAGCAGGTAGGGTGTGCAGGCACCGGGATCCCATAATGACTATTAGCTGGATTTCACAGCTTGCTTCTGATCTCTTGCAATGACAGGGGCCTTTATAAGAGGATGGGTGTGCCACTACCCCTCCGAATAGCTCACACACATGCACCCAAAGACACACACACACACAATGGCCGATAATATATATGAGACTGTGTAATATGTTATATGAAGTTTGATACTATATGCCACATAAGTGTATTTTGCCCTTCAAAATTTTTGATCACAAAAATGTGATTAGATTTTCTTCTTTTATTTTATTTAATTTTTTTACTGAATAAGTTATGAATGAAGGGAAGAAGGGGTGTTTTCATATTTTTAGCTGGCACAATGGAAATACTGAACTTTAGAGCAGAAATGATCATTTCAGCATATTATAGACGCATAATGTATCCTTATCTTAATTTCACTACAAGTCATCTTCACCATATTGTCATGCACGTCACCACTGTTGTACAAGTTCATTTAGACTTGAAGTAGCTTAAAGAGCTCTCTTGGTTGCTGCATGATCTTGTAAAGGCTTTTCAGAGAGCCCCATTTTATCACTGATGTAGTAATTTCACTTCATCAGTCAGTTGTGACTAAAAATACATCAGGGATTAGCTTCATGGCCAGACTATCTCACACGGCTTTGATAACATAATGGGGCCTGGTTGCTCGTGGTTACAGTCATCTGATATGTAGGTTCATAACATTCAAAACTACACTTAAAATACTACTGGGTTTTCGAAAAAAAAAGAATGATAGTCTGATCTTTTTAAACTCTCATGAAAATGATGTGTCTTCCCTTTTAATTCCTTTGTAGGAGCATTTTGCAACAATGAAAACAGTGCCCACCCCCACTCCTTCCCCTTTCCCTTTTCTATTCTACACAAATTAGCTATGGTCCTGGAGGGCAAAATGACAAGAGGTTACTGGAAGACTGTGTGTTTAATTAATTGAAAAATGCTTAAATTGCTTTTATACTTGTTATGTGGAGTGAAAAAAGGGAATCCGTGTTGCCAGTACTCAACCATAATTAGCACCCACGGGAATTAAATATTTAGCATTAGCTGTGTTGCAGCACTTAGGACACAAATTTCTATTTTAACTATGAAAGCGAGCCTGTCTTAAGTGCATGAGTCTGTGTGGACAGCTGTGCAAAGGGGAACAGTACAGGATATTTCAGCGAGACACCCCAGTGGCATTCCGGGTCCTTCCACATCACATGTGTAAGAGATATGGCAGTTGTATTCCCAAGGGTTAGGCATTACTCAGAGTATTTAGTTTTCTAATTAGGCTGAGGGCCTTCGTCCATGCCTGCCACCACCATGGGAGCCAATGAGAATTTCCTCTCTTATGTGTCAACTCTCTCTCCGAGACACAGAAAGAAAAAGAGAAATGGAGAGAGGGAGAGAAAGAGAAAGCATGTGTGAAAATGAGAGAGAGATACACACATGGTTGAGGGAGAAATAAAAGACCTGGGGAAAAGCCTTTGTTTATTCCAACTCTAATTACACATTGCCTTTAATGACTCCAATGGTGTGTTTGAGGCTGGAGAGAGAGAGAGGCTGTGGAGCCTTAATGATCTGTAGTAGTGGATGTCAGCCGAGCCATTGGAGACTTACAGCCCGTTTTTAACAGTCCCTTTTGGTTTGGGCCTAGAGGCGACAGCGCAAATGGGGTTCATGCTAAGCCACACTAGACTAGACTCAGGGACTACTTCAGCTTCTGGTCAGCCTCTTTCGCAGAGGGGCCGGCCATTTGGAGGCATCAGCAGCTGACCGCAGCAACTGTTGGACTTGTCAGTGTGCATCAGGTTACCCACTAATGAGAAGTAATAAGGGTTATCCCAACTTTATAAGACTTTGATCTTTGTGCATGGTGGGATTTAGACATAGAGTTGGAGAAGGTACGCTAAGATTGGAACTTGGAATTTGACCCCCATTTTGCGTGTCTGTGTGTGTGTGTGTGTGTGTAGAGGAGGGTGGAGAAAAGGCAACACAGAGGTAATTAAAAGCTCTAACTTTGGAGTTTGGATGAACATTTTTGGAGTGTAACATATTGTAGGCTCAACCGAAATGGATATCTTGGATTAGTCACCCATGGGGAGGGACACAGGAGATTACCAGCAGACTGGAAGGTTGTCCAAAATCACAGTGGTCAAACACAGTTGCTGTCAAAATACAACATACCATAAAAGGCCACCACAAACACGATTTATCTTTCCAAACTTGGAGCTTGCTCTGGGAAAGATACATTAGTAAATGAAACTCAAAACAGATTACTGGATTAAATCACTGAATCATGTTCAATTAACACAACAGAACGTGTAGCCCTTTGAACAGCTGTGTTATTTGTTTTCACACACAGTTCTCTAAAAATTCAACCACCTCAGCTTCAGCTCAGAATGTTAAAACTCCTTGTTCTGTAAAGCAAATTCTCTGGATTATTCAAAGCTCTAAGAATTAAAATGGAAAAATCCATGCGTAAAATTACTGTCCATTCAACTTCAGGCAATATTTTCCTCTAGAGGCAAATATGTTAATTGGGCTTCCTAAAGTAGCTCAATCCTCAGGTTATTTAATTTCCCAAAAAGCCTTAGCTGTGCTGAATTCAGAGGGAATATGGGTGTAAAACTCCACACACCAGCAAGATGGCCATCGAGGGAAAAATAGCAGCAGCAGGGAGAAATGGAAAAGAGAATAATAGCGAAAGTTATAAAGAAGAGAAATATCTGTGGTGCGTTGAAAGCTTTTATGTAAGACATGGTAAATTATATTGACTAAAAAAAACAAAAAAGTTATTTTAATCTTTCATGATGTGGTACAATAATTTCACAAATATGTTAATGTAGCAGCAAGCCACTAAATCACACAAAATGCTACTAATAAAACTGAACTGAGCTTGATCTGCCAGAGAATCGTCGTCTTCATGACTGTCATGTTGTCTAATTGCTTGTGTGTGTTTTTCCCAGAGACTGTGTGCAGCTCGGTCGCTGGCCCTCAGTGCTCCAGCAGCCTGGTCAAAAAGACATCCTGGCAGGGTCCCAGGGTGGATGCATCGCCCACGCACACTGCTCTCGCCAGCTCCCAGAAGTCTTTGTGGTGAACCACTGACCGTGCTGCTCCCTATTTTCCTCCAGCCCTGCAAATAATGTGTCAGAAAAAGATTATTGATAGCCCATAAAAGAAGAGGCTGAATGTTGTTGCCTCTCTGCTTCAACTTTACAGAACAATACAAGTGCTAAACCATCAGTTTGAATGCTGCGCTGCCCCTGAAAGAGCACAGCATTTATTTTTCTCATTGTTGTTCTATTTTGGATAAAATGAGCTACAACTGGAACATGAACAGACAACAATTACTTCTATTTGTTTAAAATGCTGCTCCATTTTCGTTTACATTTGCAAACCTTGTAGTTAGGTTGGCAACCTTGTACTGGGTCTTTTCAAAGGAAAAATGAGATTCCTCAAAAGGAACATTTAAATTTCCTCCCTGCTCTGTTGAGTCATTCACAGTTTCGCCCAGTTTACCAGACACTGGCGAAGCTTTTGCTCTTCTGGCCTAAATGTGGCCTGAGTGGGTGATTCTCAGATACATGAGGGAAGCTATATTTACAGAATTAACGACACACTCCATCCGCCACACAACAGCTGCCTGTTACACTTAGCTGATTGAGACTGCAGGCCCGCTCCCATTTGCAGAGCACTGTTGGGGCAGCTTCATGTGTGTTTTGCTCTCCTGATGCTAGAAATCAACACTGACACTCCCATGCAAAAGCAAACACTTGTTCAGGCGGATTGACTGTGTTGGGACTGCTTGTGAGAAGTCCGCCCCTTTGTTCAGCGTTTCACTTTTAATGTTGATCGGCCATCTTATCCACATGTTCACTTTCTAGGAGGCAGTGCATGGTGTGTTGCAGAGATGGAGCAAGGTTCGGCTCAGCAGTGATGCTGTTAAATGAGAGAAGGAGCGAGTGATTCAAGTCGGTGTGTATATACAGCACTGTTTTGCTGTAAAAACTGTGTTTATGTTCACTGAAGGCATAATTCATAGTGTGTGTTAAAGGGCTCCAGGCTATGCAGACACACGACTGGCAAACTATTTCTCCCTATTGTGAGAACAAGAACATAAAAGAAATCTTAAAATCTATGTATGGGAAATATAACATACTTCTCGACGCTGTATGTACAAAAAATGTGGAAATGTTTGAATTTTCCTGTCATGGCTAAATTTTATTTCACACTCTACATTATGTTTGTTGCTCTATTCTCAGTCAAATCCAGATGTCAGTAACTTATACAAAGCCAGACATAAGCAGGGTATCATAACGTATAATAGGAATAATGGCCCTTTGATTTTTGGATTTCCTATTGGAACACCTGTCACTTTTTGGCAAGGGCACACCCCAGCACCAGGTCTCCTTTGGTAGCGCTGGGGGAGGAGTGTATGTATGTGTGTGAGTATGAGTGTGTGAGAGAGAGAGTGGAAGATGAAACAGCCGCTGCGGAGGCAGTGATCACACAGACAGATGGGGTGAGTGACAGACAATACCTGCTGTAAAATTCCCTCACATCTCTCCTGATCTGTATTCATAGATCTCTGCTGCTACGCACTGCAAACTGTAGCCCACACCAACGGGCTCTTTTGGCACACCTCCCCGCTCAGTTTCACTCTTGCAACTCACTACACAGACCCCTTTTTCTCTCTTTCCCAAAATGTTTGCCGTCTTTTGTTCTTTGTCTAAATGATGCCTCTGATCACAAGGTGAAAGCTGAAAGGAGCTCTCTGACAAATATGGACTTTTTCCCATCTCTTCTAATAGCACCTAATTCTGCTCCTTCAAATGCAGGGCTCCCCTTTTGAGTGTGTTCTTATACTCTAATACCTTAGATATGAGTACCTTTTTGTTTGACTTTTTTTTTTGGCAAAGGACTGCTCTCCTTGCTCAGTATGATGAATGAAAACCCTCATATTAAATGTTTGTTTAGCTTTTTCCACCTGGATGCTGCACACTCTCAAATCATTCACATCACTTTATAGTAATTCCTTCAGACTTTTGTGGACTGTTTATACTTATACTCATACATTCAAGTCCTTCAAAGGGGTTAACACATGGCCATTATCAGCGCTATCAGAGCCCTTGTTTTTGTGCCGTTACATCCCCCCCTTGATGACTGACTCCAGGCCTGAAACTTCCTGAAACCTAAGCTATGTTACAAGAGAAACACACACACTCCGAGGACACCACAACACAGGGGCTGCTCAAACTGGATTAGGTTTGTTGTGGCAGATCTAGGTTTCAGGTTTGACTTGAGTAATGCGTCGTTTAATTTCTTCGGGAATTGTTTTGACAAAACAAGTTAGCGTAAAGTCGGAAGTGTCGTCTGAAACAAAAAGGGTGTGTGTAGTGTGTATGTTTTGGGGTTTTTTTTCACGCTCATGTGAAGCATATGTCAGTCATCAGCGAAGTGTTACAGTGGAAATGACATCAGAACCCTGGAGGGCTTGCACTGCGAGAGAGGCTTTTTGATATGGTTTCTGAGAACAGAGTTGAGTGAAAAGAAAGGAATTGCTCTGTTGTTGGAAAAAAAAATATTTCTATACAAACAGTGGAGATGAACTGGAAGGTGCTCTGCCACGCTTTTACTGAATCTTTATCATTGTAGCTGTCAGCAGAGGTAAATGCCATGATTTGTGTTGCTAAATTACACAGTTAGTGTGACAAGGGTAATTATTGTGACGTTAGCACACACAGACGGAGAAATGTTTGTCAGCCGTGATTATAATTACAATCATTCTGTGATACTGAAACTGAATAGTGTTGTGTTTGATTGACCTGCATGTTGAAACCAATTTACTGTGTTGCCTTGCATTTTTCCAACTTGATAGGTACCAGCCAGTGCGCAATCACTAGAAGAAAAGTCACTGTAACTTAAAGGTGCAATCTTTTCTCTGACCACGAGTGGACAGTTGGGACAAAGCTGCCGATTGGCCGGAGCCCTCAGAGCTGATCTTTATCCTGGCTTGTCTCAGGCTGGAGGTGACGATGCCCACAGCAGCCAGAGATTGATGGGGGGCCAACATAAGCGGCGAGAATGAGCTCTGGCCTTTGAAGTCGTCCACATGGAGAGAAATTGATATATCAGTTTAAGCCCTGGACCCTATTAAAGGAGCCCCCGTCAGGTTAATGTGATAGCCTCCATGTTACCCCCAGACCCATTCAGGTCAGCCCTAATTCCTGCCCCCGCTCTCTGCAGTCTCATTTTAGTTTCCCATCAGTAATGTTTTTCCATCAGAGGAGCTCTGCTAGGGCGTATATCACACAGTCAAACACTGGGCCATCTCTCTCCCAGAGTGATTTAAACCTCCAGCCAGCACGTTAATCACCAGCCAGAGATTCCCATGGTTTTTTGCACAGGTTGGACAGTCTTTAAAGTTTGGTCTGTAGAGGTATACACCTCCCCAGACAGCACTCTTGCATCCCCTCTTTCCCCCACACTCCCCTTCACTTGCCTGCTCTTCCTTCAAGTCTGGCCTGCCTGAGGACTCAGCCCCTTGTCCCCATGGTCAAACAGCCGAGCAGGGGCCCCAGGTCCGCGGGGGTGAGCACTGTGATCATTCATTTTTAATTGCATGCAGAAATACATTTACATTAAAAATGTAGAGCGGTGTCTTTTTAATTCAGACACAGTGGATTTATTATTAAACCTTTGTCTTGGAGGTCAGCTCACAAGGAATCATCTGTCCATCAGATTCAGGACATTGTATGCACCTTGGTCGGCCAGATTTTAAACATGTCTGTTATTCACTTTGATTTTTTTCCTCTGTAATAAGTCATCAGGCGAGTCCGAACTGCAGCATCAAAAAGAAATGTCATATCACCAGAATAAAACATGAATGAGACTAATGGCAAACATCTTTGTTTTAAAAGGACAGTTGACAGTGGACTGCAGGAAATTAGAAATTCAATTGATGATAACTAATGTGATCTTAATCTAGTTTACATTTAGAAGTGAACTTTGGCTGTCCCGCAGTCCTGTAACCATCCTCTGTGGTTTCATCCTCTTTGGCATTAGTGAAAGCCCCTCACAAATGTGCCACATCGCCTGTGGCTATAGTTGAGTTACAAGGACCTTGCTGCTTTGCATGTTTTAACCCTACAAGTCATGTACTCTTTACATTACAGCTGAACATTTTTCCTAAGTGTAAAATAATGTTGTAAATTGCTGAATGTGTTTTTCCTACCTTCCAAGCAGCCACTGGTCTGTGTTAATATCAGACTGATATGAAAATCTACTTTCAGAAACATGTTTAAGCTACAATGTGGCAAAATATATCTTGTCCTTTTTTTTTTTTTTAAACACACCTTATCATTTCAATGTATGCTAATGCAGTTGAAATCACAGACTCATTTGAAAAGTGTACTGTTCACTTATAGTGTGATCTGAAAAACAGCATTTTTTTGTGTTTTGTCACCAGAAAATTTAACTTAGAAGATACATGTTATAAACAAATGTGGATGTCATGAAAAAGATAATGTGAGACACCTATCTTTATATTATATTTTAGCTCTAAATGTAAAATACATATTTAGGAAATTACAGCAGCAGACTGATTAAGATTTTTATACAATTCATAAATATGTTTTGCTCCACCGATCAAAAACTAAAATAAAATAAATTATCTTAAAATTGGCAGCAGAATCAGCAATTGCTGATCCTCTCTTCAGTAGTCAATAGTTGATATGCTCATCAGTAGATACAACTGACAGCCCTGGAAAATGCTGATTTCTTGTTACTGACTTGTTATTTTGTCAAAAGTAAACTTAATTTCTTGTCAGTATAATTCCATCATAGTATATTCATGATGTAACAGCTGTTGTCTGATATTAGGGCCACTAGCTGTTAATTTCGAGTACCTCATCATTTTAGCCTCACCGTTGCCCTGACACATACAGCCACTTGTGATTGTAATCATTGTTTAAATATTGGGAAACACTGCAAGATTGCAGAGATGTCAAGAGAGTACAAACACAACACAATAAAATTAGCTCAAATAATTGTCAACCGTTACAAAAACTGCAATGTTTCAATAGTAGGTGGACACAATAACAGGAACATTAAAATGTGATTCATTAGTTCTGCATTGAAAGTTAAATTTGTGGTGCTTGTAATGTTTATTGTTGTGGCAGTGTGCCAGGTTTGCATTATAATGTTAGGAATATTATGTTGTACACCCACTTTGTGAGTGTGTGTGTGTGTGTGTGTGTGTGTGTGTGTGTGTGTGTGTGTGTGTGCATGTCTGAAATGTATAAAACCTTTGCCGATCAGCTTGCTCAGGGTCATGTTGTTTAAATATTCAAACTTTATTTCCTCATCATAAAAAATCACATTCATTGCCATATAACAGATACTGTATCTTTTGGCACTACTTGTTTCTTTGGGTCTTCTTTATACCTTTGCAGATCATCCTGTATCCCAAGCTTCCATGTATAAAGAAAGAAAAAAGAGAAAACTTTCAAACAAATTTGTTTATAACAACGTCTTTTTAGATCTATGTGCCCATGCATATTTTGTCTCGTCTGAGTCGAGAGTGTTGAGATTAATCCCATGTTGTTCCTATTATTGGCCTCTCCTGAGACATTATGATGTGAATGACTGTCTAAGCGCCATCAGATCCATCAATTGGATTCAAAGAAATGTTATCCATTACTCTCTCCAACGCAGCAGATGTTGAGGTTTTTGTAAGTCGAATTCCTTTATTATGTAAATACCACTGTTTTGTCACATGCACCATTTCCATTTGAGTGGGGTGGAAAAATCATCAGATGGATTTGGCTCCCTCAATAAGAGATGTTTGACATTCAATGAGATGAGAAACATGAAAAACACATTTCAATGGCAAGTGGCATATGACAATCACAACAAGAAGGCCTTTTGAATGAACAGAAGATCACAATATAATTGTGGCACCATGTTGTGTTTTTTAAGACACTACCTTGTATAAATTTTGCATTGATTATGTTGTTTTGAAACGTACAGGATACAAAGGATAGGGACTTTTTGTTTGCGACAATGGCTGTTGTTTTTCTTGCTTTTGGCTCGACTTTTTCTTATCATAAAAGCTAACAACAAACATACAACCATATGGACATGTAGCCCTGAAGAAACAGGAGTGCAAACTACACAGTTGGTTTCCTCTGTTGTTCACACAGACATACCTGTTCTTAGACATATGCTGTCTTGTTTGCACACCGGGGTGTGGCAGGGAGTGTGTGGAAGTGTATAAATGTGCAATATGTGCAAAATCATTCATTCTTCCTACATATTTTTTATGTTTTTCTCCTTTCCAGTCTGAGAAATTGAATTCTAATTGACATGGAGCTTCCAGTAAATTTTGCAGAGGTATTCATAAACCTAATTTAGTTTATTATTTTTAATGGGAGACACATATGTATGTTCATAATATATATTTGTGTGTATCTCTGTCTGAGAGTAAGAGACTGAGTCCATGTGTGTTGTGTGCGTGTACATGTACTATGTGTGTGGATGTCTGCATATCTGCGTGTGTTTGTGTGTGTGTGTAAGTCGTAGGCTCAGAGGCATAGCGTGGGTCTGCATGAGGGAGTGTGGTGGCAAAGCACTCCTCTGATAGGCCAGATCCAGGGTGCACTGAAGCCTTTCGCATATATATGGAATTTTTGAATATCTAAACCATTATTTAGCATCCAAATCAGTTCTGCTTGTCTGACTGATGGACAATTTCAGTGTGACCCCGGTCTTTTTGCATGTGACCTATACTGTCGGGATTCTTGCATATTGTTTGGATGTTCACGTTGACTCCTCTCCCGTTTTTCTCTTTGATCCTTTTAGCATGCTCTTTGTGTCGGAATTCATGAAATATTCATAGCTGGACTGTGGCTTTTCCATATCTTTATGTACAATTATTGGCAGGCGTCCTGTTATGTCGAGCCATCTTAATAGTAGGTATTGGGCTCGGTTAAGTGTGACTTCAGATTTTTCTGACAGTTAAGCTGGTCTGTGTTATGAATTGATAAGGTGGGGCATTATATTTGCAGATTGTGCAGTGAGGTTGCCTTTTTAGCCTACCATTAATATTGATAAACACAAATAATATGTCTCACATGAGAGACTAAAGATCAGCTGTGGAATATGAAATATGTAAAATATATTATTATTGTTGTTATTAATGTTATTATTATACATTTTATTTGTATTCAAATGTTTTATTAAGAATTCCTGAATTCTTGCTTTGGTCTCTCTAATAATCACCTTCATCGTCACCTTAATAGAGTCCTGATTTGAGGTATGCTGGTTGTGTCGATAATGCTAACAGGGTTAATAGTGTGTTCCTCTCCATCATGACCAGTGGTATTGGCAGCTGGAGTAATTGGACAAAGCATGTCATTATCATGCCCCGTGTGCAGCCGAGGATTTGCAGGACGACAGAGGCCCACGGTGTGGCCCTTGCCAAACACACTGATGTCCTTGGGAGTTTCACATGTAAATACTGTCTATTCTCCCAGCATTTAATAAATGTTTCTGGAGGTTTATTAATGTGCAAATGGGTGAAAGCGCTGTTCCCCCTGCGCCAACACAACGTGTGCACAGAGGCACAGAGCTGTTTAAGGAGAAGAGATTCACAAATCAGCCAGTGTGGAGTTGAGCCTGTGGCTCTCTCCACTAGGGAACAACTAAGAGTATTTAATTCTCTCTCTTCCCCTCTCCCCCTCTCTCTGTATGTGCAGATGAGACCTGTGTGTGTGTGTGTGTGTGTGTGTCTGTCTGCATGTGTGTGCATGAGAGTCCATTACCTGCCCAAGAGTCTCCATGTTTACTCATTTGTACCATTCTCCAATAAGTTCTCCCAGTGCCTCCCCAGCTAGTGAATGGCAGTGGCTGCGCGAGTGAAATTGGGCTGAAAGATGTGAGAGACATCCAGATACTGGTATCGTGCATAGAGTTCCTGCACTCACAGGGGCATACAAATGGGCAAATCTAAGGATAAAGGCTCCCAGGATCCAGCTATAGTCATATGAATGCAAATAGGATTAAAGTGCCAGCTTTTGAGGCTGATATACAATTCACAGTTCTTATAGGAGTCTGGCTGCAAGCAGACCCCGTACATCATCCTCTGCTCCTGCAAAATGAGGATGTTTATGAAGATGGCTTTCTTGTCCCAACATCCCACACTTTTTTCCCCTTGAAATGAGGCAAACTGTGATTAGCAGCTAGGAAGGCTCCTCTCATTAGCATTCACTATCTCATTTCAGGTGTTTTTCAGTCAATATTAGTTTGATCTTTGTCTGGGGGATAAATGATTGGCTTGATGTAGCGTGCATTTGTTTTTACAAACCCAACAGAGTGAACTACAAAGGGCTTTTCATTCAGGTTTAGACAGCACTCGAAAGGCTTTTTTTTCTCCCCTTTTTTTTAACTTGGCTGATTTAACAAGCGTTTAAACCGACTGATCTCAAAAAAAAAAGAAAGAAAGAAAAATGTGTTTCATGCTGCGGCTGGCTCTTTCTGTTTCACAAAATAGTTAGTGAGTGCAGTCAGGGCCTCTGTGTCCATAACCTCTCAATGACTGTTGATCGCAGTAAATATTACTTGACGTTTGGCTGCCGTTTTTCTTGTCGGGGGAGAGAATAACAAGGGCCATTCTGCTTCATATATTTTCACTCATTAGGTTCTCTTTGAGAAACTAAGCCTCGTCTTCCTCTCTCTTTGTCTTGCTTTACTTCTCTGTGCCCCCCTCCCTGTGCTCTTAGTGGGGCTCTGTCAAAACCAAGGCCTGCTTTATCTCCATCCATGAAGTTAAGAAAGCTGGCAAAGCTGTAAATTTGGACGCCCTTCGTTAGAGGAGCTCCCCCGGCTGTAATTCATCTCAATCCTCAGCGGTCTTTAGTTCCCTTTCAGAGGCTGTAAAGTACTGCCTAACACTCACTGGGAGTTGGGGGAGACGGGGCTACAGAGGGCTCTGGGGTTACCAGAGAAGGGCTCGTGTTTGAGGGGACAGTCCAGGGTCTGTGACACATCGGGGTCAGGTGACAGACCTGGAGATGATATATGGACACTCGTGTGACACAGTGCTAACAAGACTGACTTTTACAATGGGTTTCTTTTTCCCTTTCTCCCTGTTTCTCCTTCCTTTCTCCCTCACTTTCCCAGTGTTTTCTCTGTGTCTCTCGTTCAGTTTCAATCATCACTTATTAGGATGTTGGATCCTTTTGAAACCTTTAGCTGTGACAGTTGTCAAATCAGTGGGAAGAAAAAGAGGATAATACAGAGAGTAACACTGCTGTGGAGAAGTTAGACTAGTTGGGAAGTCTCTAAGATTTTAGTAAAGAGTAAATAGCAAAATAAATCCATAAAATCTGAGTGACTGTCTCTTGGTAATTGAAAACATTAATTCTGAATGTTATATTTGTAGTGTGAAAAGAAATTATCTCTATACTGAATGATCTCATAATCAAATGTTGCATTAATTACTTTTTGTAAGTAAGGATCTATGGTTGGTCTTTAAGTTTTGTCATATTTCAAAATGCCTTGTAATCATACACTAATTATCAATTTTTAAGAAAAGGTGTCACTTTTTCAAACTGTAGAATTAAATTGCTCATAAAATCATCTGGATGGATTATGCATTACAATGTTATGGAACAAGGCCAGGACGTGGCGGGGTCAGAACAGTTAAAGCACCAAGTCATATAGTATTATTATATCAAATCCTGGATCATCAGCTGTAGCGTAAATCACATTATACATATTATACAAACCTATCAGTTTCAAATTCCACAGCTATTACATTATAAAATAACACAGAGCTCCTCTTTTCCTTTTTATCCTGCAAGGTCAAGTAGTCAACGCGTACAGGTGGCTGCAATATGTTTTGAAACAGTAGCTATAAGCTAATTTACTTTATGAGGAGATGACCAGGCATGTACATGAGTAAGATCACAGTGTGAACTTTGTGTAACTATGTTCTCTATTTTTGTAGTGACGATGAACATCCAGTAAAACCCATATTGGCTTGATGGCAGCCAGGCTTTATTTAGGGACATGCCTTTGGAGAAGGCATAGAGTGAGCTCTGTCCATGAGGGGGCAGTTTGTTTGAGGACTCATCTGATGGGGAGTCAGGGAAACAGGTGGGGGTGAGTGTGTATGTGTGAGTGGGGGGATTTTCTGAATCAGGGGAAATAGAAAGGCTGTGAATGTCTATTGAGTTAATTATGACAATACAGGAAACAGTCAGCTGATCGCAGCTCAATTACGTAAGTCACGGATCTACGGATCTTGCAGGGTTGTGTTTCCTATATGTATATTTGTGTGTAAGGAAGCTAGCTAATAAACAGTCCCTTAGTTTTATGGATTCATCACTGTCACCTGCCAGAGTGAGTCAGAGACTGTATTGTTAAATGTCCATGTTTGTTAGATGGCTTCGTGTTTTTATTGTACCGGCAACATCTGGGTCCACAGTTGTGAGGTTAAAAGAGAGGACTGCTGCTTTAGGTCAAAGCCTAAAAATAGGACAGTCTTCAGAAGCTGTGCCACAGGCAGCCAGGAAATGCTTTGATTTCTCTTCCCCCTTTTTTGACTTTATAAGAATATTCAATAAAGCCTCTGGATCTGGCAAACAGGTGGCAGAGCTTTGGTTCCCCCACAGTGCTAAAGCAAACTTCCCCTACATATTTTAGCATCACAAAGCCCTGTAACACATGCAAAATAGTGCTCCTGTGTTACTTACTGTATAGTGAAAACTTTTGCGTTTAATTTTTGCTCTGATGAAAAGCGGAAATGTGGCCAAAATAAGGGCATTACTCATAATAAAGAGAAAATATATTCCCTCTGTTTATTCATTCAAAAGTATTAGCAGAGTATATCTGTGGTATTGAAATAGCCTAGAATAAATGAATCAGAGTTTCTGCACTTCAGTGTGTATATTAATGTGTGTTTGTGAATATGTGACGCACATTGTGGCTTGTCTAAGTAACCTGAAGCCAGGCTTAAGGGCCCACCTGTCTCTAGTTGTGGACAGACGAGGCCTGGCTGCCAGGCGCTCCATTCATCTCTATTGCTAATGCTAATACTAATGCTAACATTAGTGCTAACATTAGCTACTGTTCTTGTTTCACTCTGTCAGCCTCATGCCATTCCCCTGGCCTGAGCCAAAAGGGAGACTGATAGCCTACTTATGCTGATGGCCTTGCTCTACATTCATTATATTAGGGCCTGGGAATAAATAAAATAAAATATATGTATGTGCATTAAGTGATGAATTTTTAATAGTTCTTAAGCTTGTTAAGTTGTACTTTATTAATGTCTGTGGGGAAATTAATTTCTGCATTTGACCCATCTAAACTTTTTAGGAGCAGTGGGCAATCATAGTATGGTGCCAAGAGACCAACTTCAGTTATGAATCCACCCCCCAGCCTTATAATAGTATATGGATAAATAAATCGTGGTTGTGATTGTATTTATGTTCTAGTGGTTTTGGTTACCAGCTTACATCACAGATCCACATAGGAAGTAGATATGTTCAAAATATGTTGGAAGGTAATTAAAAGTGCAGCTACAGTGCCAAAGTAATTTAGTTTTAAAGCAGGTGTGACATTTTTCTTTACATGGTAAATTCAACTTAACTGAGGTTAAAAACGTACAGTCTCATCTGTTTATAGGGGAATTTGCCAAATTAATTGTTCAGTGCAACAACATATGCTTTAATTTGCCTGGAAAATGGGTTGCATAGTGAGATCCATGGTTACGTCTAAGAGTGTTACTTTAGCTTGTTCTGTTTTTTTCCTGTGTAATTACAGCGTGTTTTCTTTTGGCAACATGCATCCTGGAATTAGCAAATGAATGTTTTAACCCGGGTGAACTTCCACAGTGTTTTATGCACTCCCCTCCCCATTACATCGCATGGCTTTGGAAATGAACACAGCTGCTAATGACCTTTAGCATCACTGGCAGGTTTTAAGTGTGATCAGTGGGTATATGTTTAAACGTGTTGTCCTGCGCCTCAGGAGATTACAGTTACGATACCAATTAGCCCAATCTCATTAGCCAGCGAAACTCCACTGAGTCACACAAATTAAGGACCCTCTCTGATCTGACAGTCCTAGAAATGGGCCCGTGCCGTCTCTGTGTGTGTGAGAGAATGTGAAAGAGACACAAAGAGTGTGGTCTTGTGTTTATGTATAACCTATTAACTCTGAATGTCTCTGTGTGGGCGGGTGTGTGCATGCAAGTGTGTAAAGCTATAAGCTTAATTACCAGTCAAGGATCAGACACAGCTTCTATATGTACACCCTCCCTGCTTTGCACACACACACACACACACACACACACACACATGCTCACACACACAGCATCTAACTTTCATGTGTTTGTTTGGACATTTTCACCGCCTGGTGATTAATTTATGAGTTCTTGAAAGATGGAGGGTGCGCTCAATCTCAGGTTTAAAAGCTTCATGTTTTCCTCTGTCTCTCTCTCTGATACACACACACACACACACACTTTTTCACTTTAAAGCATACTGGGGTTTTGAATAGATTTGGTCCTACAAATATTTAGGGAAGAAACATACTTAATATATAAGAATTAATAATAAACTTTCTCTCTCTCTCTCTCTCTCTCTCTCTCTCTCTCTCTCTCTCTCTCTCCAGGCCTACATCTGATTAGTGTCTATTAAAGATCAGAGGGGTGAGGAGGAAGTGCCCTGCTGATCTGGGTGCTGAGTGCTGCGTTATCTTTGGATGCGTTTGGCCGCCCCGCTGGCACACCACAGAACCTTATTACTGTGTTACCGAGTATATTAGAGCACCCTTGGAACAGGTTGGTTTTGAACTGAAGCAACATGGGTTATCTACTCTTAAAGAGGGCGAGCATTTACTTTAAATATGGGAATTAATGTGGTAATTCCCGCTCTGTAATGTAATCTGATAACGTTTGCATGGTGGTGTAAAAAGTAAATTAAATTTACTAAAAGAAGTCAGCTTCACTAAAGAAGTAAAGTTTTTTTCTAACCCTAATGTAATGCTGTTTGTGTATGGTGTTGTGCAAATATTTCAGGCCCACAATTCTAGCTTTAATGATTGGTTGTGCTGTTACAGTGCACTCACACCAAAGGCCTTACAAGCAACAGTAGGAATAAAAGCCACCCCCCCCCCCCAAAGTCTGTCTGTCAGTCAATGCTTTCTCTTGGGATTTGCAGACTCATAACCCTAAGTATGACCCAGACCTAACATTAACCATCCATAACCATAGTAACCTGTATGTAAACATAACACTTTTATTTGTTGGCTGTCTTACAGTCCATGACCTGGCAGGAAGCTATGTTCAATAGGGTCAGTGCATTAATGATATTTCTGTTAGTCTACCACTATGTCAGATGATTGTAAGTTTCAATTAATTTCATATCATATATGTAACATATTTTATGGCATAATCTTGTCCTTAATATATGTAGAGTTGTAAAAACCAGATTCAAGACTTTTTTTTCCTCGTCTGGCTGACTATAGGTAAATGTGTCCATAAAGTATACAGCTCACAGTCTAATTGATATAAAATTAAATTATGATAATGTATTATGATCAGTGACACAAGAACTGTTGATATTTTCATCTCATAGTGCGCATTTGATTTTGTGTTGTTCTCTCTTTTTTTTTATCTGGAGATTAAAAGTGTTTGTTATTACACAATTTCACTTTTACTGACATGACATTAAATTACACTGTTGTTCTAGAAACTGTTATGATTTACCCTTTAAGAAAGCTTACTCCACTCCAGTAAATCCCACTAATGCCATTTTAACCCTGTGTTTCCCCTTCTCTCATGCTTGGTCTCATTAGGTCAGGATTAACAGGGGATTACTGTAGCCATGGGCTACTTGCTCTTTAACACTAATATCTCGAAGAGATGCTCCATAATTTCATTTTGAACGCCTCAAATGACTTGAAACAGGCGGGGGTATCTGGGCCTTGGCAGCTAATCAAAGAAAATAACTCGGGGATGGCTTTGATAGGGGAGCACTTTCCACTCGCGCCTTCATAGAAGCCATGTTTATTTATTGTCCTCAGAGGCAGAAAATTAAAGCTGGCGTGTTTAGTGTAATTGGTCATTTTGTGTTATTCACATATCATCAGGCCTCCACAGATTAACACTACCTGTTATTGCAGAAAATAATTTCTTTGTGCCAGATGACTTGAGGGATGAAGGATATTATTCTATCTTCGCATGCAGTCTCATTTTCCTTTTTTGTCTCTTCCTTGTTTTATTTACAGCTTGGTTTTCCAGGCCAGAGGTGGAGGATGAGTGAACACCAGGGCTCACAAGGTGCGTATGAAAGAGTGTGTGTGTGTGTGTGTCATTGTGTGTTTGAGAAAGACACATCAAACTGAATTGACGAACACACGGCCCACTCGCTTCAAGGGCCTGTGACAATCATGACATCAAATCCGAGAATTCTCTGATACACAACACACACACACACACACACACACATGCACATGGAGTCTGTCACACAGGCTCAATATCCAGTTCTCAGGAAACCTTTTGGTGTTGTTATAGGTCTAGTTGCTTCAGCAGCTGTTGCTGTTTGTGCTGTTGTTTTGGGTGAGATCTGTATCCGAAAAGAACTGAGCAACCTCCACAAAATGTCTAGGATTGATCACTGTATTCTGCCATCATATTCTGTCACCTTATTCGCTCGGCAAAAATCAAAACACTTTGCTTTCAAAATTCTCAAATATGGAGAACAGTGTTGGGAAGTAAATTGGCATCTTTTTGGTTTGTTTGTGTGCCTTGTAACTCTACCTAACAGCCACCAGGCCACAAGACAACAGAGGAGTGATTTCAGTTACACATCTGAAGTCAAGCAGCGATATAACACTGCCTGCCAAAATGACACTCAAGTGAGCTGTAATGACTACATTGTTTTTACTGCCTCTCTCTCCAGCCTTTTTCTAAGCAGCAGGCAAACGCACCATCGTAAGCTAGCGGCACACCGAAGTCTGTGTGCTCTGAGAACTTAAGGAGTTTTGAAAGTTAAAAGAGGGCTTTTCTTCTCCCTGATCCTGTTGTGATGTTTCCCTGGCTTTCTTTTGTGTTGGAGTGCACTAGACGATGCTATTATGTTAGAGGTAAAGTAATATGACTGTGACAGGCTTCAGTATCCATTTGAAAAGCGCGTTTGGAAGACAGCCTCGTGTAGTGCAATGCCTTCCTTTAAGAAATGTACTTTTCCCTCATGCACACTTTCAAGAATCTTGTTAAACACAAAAGGAGCAGCACCTGCTTCTGTGGGACGAAGTGGGGGGAAAAAAGAGAAAGGAGAAAATAACTTTCAAAAAATATATTATAAATGTGCTTGCCAGGTATATGAATGTCGGGTTGAATTTGGTGCAAAGCCTGAAACAGTGCAGTTAAAGAGCTTAAAGGCTGACCTTGAAAAGTCTGCCGTCAGAATCGTGTTAGTAGACCTGCTTCTCGCCTGTCAAGGTACGGTAGAATCACGACATTGTTTATTCACTTTGATTTGTCAGGGATGCATGCAAGAGTATTGACAAAAGATCTCTCCTCGCTGCACCTCCTGCCTCTGTATCCCTTCTGTATTTCCATCTCACCGTCACTGTGCCTGGTGCCATGTGTGCCACAGTCATGCCCGTGCATGGGCCTTTATTGATGTCCCACCGTAATTATGTACCTCTGCTAGTGGCACTTAGGGAAACATTGATGAAATGTTTTATTTTAAGGGTCAGCGCCGCCCATTAGAATTAGCGTCGACATCGGGCTAAGGCGTTTGTCATGCGTGTCACACATCACTCTCTCCTCCAGCCCTGCCTCCACCCATGCGCACTCCATCTGGGGGGGGGGTTTGATAGGGGGTGCTGTCCATACGGGGGCTGTGGTCCTCTCAGTGTGGCACATCAAACTCTATAAAGGGAATCATTTATGTGCCACTCCCTATTACTGAACAGCATGGAGACAGCTAATGAGGGCCAAGGCAAAAGGAATATATCCACCACTTTGCTGTTAGACAGACACTGGCAGGGAAAGAAAACCAGGAGTCTTCAGGGAATCATTGTTTTCAGGGAAAAAAAGGGAAGAACAAAAGGAGTATGTGTGTGTGTGTGTGTGTTTTTCTCACACCCGCTTCATCTATCAGTTTATTTATTTATTTATTTCTTCACCCGCTAGCGTTGTACTTAAGCTATGGTAACAGCTTGGGGTGAAGATTCTGCAAAACACACATCGTTTTGCGCGTGCTGCATTTTTTTTTTTTTTTTTTTCCCACCAGTGAATTTAAGATGTATGGGGATGATGGGAGTGTGCGTTAATGTGCAAATAAATGTATACCATGGATGTGTGAGCTAATGGACACCTAGGTATAACTACGTATGTTTGCAGTGCATACGTGCACATGTACGTGAACGTGAATTCACACACGCACAAAGGGGTCTAGTGGTGCTGATAAAAAGGTAGCTGTGACATTTCCAATTTGCCATGCACCAGCCCACTCCATTTTCTTCCCTGCTGCCTCTTACATGGTAGAGTAAGCCTCTAGGATTGACAATAATTACAGCCTGCATAAAATGAAGAGGGTAATATGAACACAGCTTTGCCATAATTGCCTTTTCATTATTTGCTAACAGTGAGCTATTCAGTCATAAGAAAGAGATTGCATAGTAATTGGCTGACAATGGGAGGCTGAGGCTCTGTTCAGAGGCTGTGGTAATTTTTGTGTTGCTGTGAAGGTTTTTTGAGGGGCTTTTTTTATTTAAAATCTGAAGCATTAAACTGTAATTTAAAACTACAATTTCCAGCATGAATGAAAATCTGGGTATTAACATGAGCTCCTATTTAGAGTGGAACATCCTATTAGCAGTATTAGCACTATTTGGTAACTTTCCATATGGGCCGCCTCTCAGCCCAAATGGGATTTGAGACAGCTTTGTTTCTCTCCCAGTTAGTCTCACACATCAACAACACAAGGTTGTTTACACTGGTGGAAATTTCCTGTGTAACGTGTGTATATGCAAGTGTGTTTGTGGTAATTGAGGGTTGGGAAAAAGACAGTCTGTGGCACACAAACGCACGCTCAAACAGAATCGAGATGCATATTCTCACTACACACACCATCACGTACACGCGATACACACATCAAAATGTAGCTCAGTTGCGTTTTCATTGAGGAATAATTGGACAGCAATACCTTATTTGTTAATATGAGAGGCCCATACTTTTACACCCAGGCAACATGAGAATAGATATGCCATACATCTGATAACGTTTTCAAAGCAACCCATCTCATATATTACATCACAAAGGGTTTGCTGCGTTGCAACGGGAGTCCTAATGTTAATTCGACTAAACAGGATTTTGAGGTTATGCCTGGACCTCTGGAGATACTGTAACAATATGATGTCAAGGACGATGAAACAAGACAAGCAGAGTCTGTTTTCTGTGTGTATGTGTGTGTGTAGAGACACACAGGACAATGTGATCCTTTATAAATATAAAGGCCCTCTCACATATCAGGAAGAATTCAGGTCATCTCACGTTGTTCCTGTCCCTATTTTGATAACTATATATTGGCATTTGCTGACACACACACACACACACCTAGAATGCTCCTCAGTGAGTATGAATAATTATTTTTTCTATAACTCACCTTTCAAATGTGGCAGGGTTTAATATTGAAATGTATTCCTTTGCCAATTACTTGCTAGAAATGTCACAAGTAACATAATTCTAGTGAGAACAGAAACTAATTACTTACAAAAAAAAACAAACTGTGTCAGCCATTAGTCGAAGATGTATAAAATGATATTTGTGTCTGGTCACATGTTCAAAACATCAGTGATTTAAATATATTACACTTTAAACATGCTTAATATGAAAGTGATATAATGATTACAAATATACTTGTTTTAAAATGACCAGATTCTTGTACTATTGCAGTCCAATTACATATAATTTAACCCACACAGGGGACAGCCAAGCATGTCAGCAGGTTTTTGGCAGATTGTTGCTAAATGGACAGGAGGAAAATCCATAGCAAATGATGCTGCTCTATAGAGAAAGAGAGAGAGAGTGAGAGAGACCCAGTCTGTTTGGTTTTGGATCTGAAAGACTGAAATGAAATGGTCGTTTGTGGCCAAGCCAGGTTGAGCCAGCCGATTCTTTATTTGGGACAAGCCTGGCTGGCACAAGACAACTCAACACTCCTCTCCCTCTCCTCTTTATAGACATCTCTTCTCACTCAGACCTTATTCTTCACTGTAGCTAACAAACCTTCCAGTCAATCAATATTTATCTTATATAGTGTGCCGCTCCTCAGTAGCCATAATCGTTTAGCTCAAGTGCTTGCATGAGTGAGAAATAAATTACATTTACAGTGCTATCATTGAGGGCTGGATGTTTCCTAGGCATTAGTGGATATTTAGAGATGACCAAATGTGGTAGGACATTAAAGAACAAGGCTGAAGGAGATTGATTAGATGAGCAAACAACAGGCCAAGCAGATGTAGAGAGTAAGTGGAGGTTAATATGATTGCTGAACTGAAGAATTATCCATCTAAGTCACTTAAGCTAATATTGACTCCTAAGTTTTTATTTTAGTTAAAAATAAGTGATGTAATTCACTCAGGGTGCTGTCCAGCCCAATTCAGCTTCTAGAATTGTTTTTTAAATGTATTTAGTTTTTCATAAAGTGATATGAACTTGATTCTAGTGTAGTAACTTAGCTCAGCTAAAGTGCACTTGTTTTTAGACAAATAACTGAAACAAATAAAAAATACTGATTTCAGTTTGCTTGTAAAAAATATTTTTGCTACTGGAGAATTCTTCAAACAGATGATACAGTTCGAAAACAAGTGAGATTATCTAGTTGGCAGATTCTTTTGTACTTTATTTAAAGATCAAAATAAACTGTTATGGTGTGGGTGTGTTGTAAACATGAATATTCTCCCTCATGTGCTGAGATAGTGATGCCAACAGCTTACCGTGTCCATTCACTTGGCCTTTGCAGTAGTATAGTAGTAGTAGTATGCTTGATTCCTCTCTTCCCCCGTTATCACAGCCATGGTACACCAGCCAGCCAGGTGCTCTGTGTGTTTGAGGTGCAAGTTGGTGTCATAATTATCTAACACAACGGGGCTGCTGCTCTTATTAGTAATTAGCTCCTACCAAAACTGATTGGTATGGGTTCCTCCGCTCATCCCTTTTAATGTTTAAACATTTACTTTGTGCTTGAAGGATTTGTTTGTATATATCTTGTGTGTGATGAGCGCTTTTCAAGTAATTGGCTCCTAGGGGACAACACTTTCTAACAGTTAAAGAATAATTACAGCCCTATGAAATGTTAAACTGCCCAGACTGTCTTTTCGCAGGGGCTTAATTGCGTGCAACAAGTAAGGCAGGCTTTTCATTTTGTTCCATCACAGGAATGGACTGAACTCTCATGGAAACACACAAATTTTGTCGAGTCGTAAATAGCTTCTCATATGGTAATTTTGTAGGACACCAAAGCAGTTTGAAAGGCGCAGCTCTCATTGAAAGTGATGCCGGTAGCTTGTTTTCTTTTTTTTTTCATGTTGTGGAAAGGGGAAGCGAGGGCTTGGTGTCTGTGTTTTTATGCTCTAATGGACTTTTGCATATATTCATTACAAGAGAATCCTTAAAGAGGGAAAGACAGCATAAAATACCTAAAATTATTGGGCTTTTGCTGCCCGTGGATGCATGGTTGAAAGGGTTTGTTTATATATGTCCATTGCTGATACTTGGAAAATATAAATCTACACTATAACACATAAATATTATTATGATCCTGGTTGGTTTTAAAGAATAATATTTTTTTAAAAGAAAAATAATGAAATATCCACTTTAAATTATTTATTTACATGTATACATATTATAAACAATAAGTCAAGTCTTGTGAAAAGCTCTATGGTTTGTGTGTGTCCATGTGCACTTGCATGCATGCTTGTGGCAGTATTTTGCTGAATTTTTCCTATTTGCAATTTGTCCAAAATATGCTTCAATACGATATGTGATACATCTACTAAATATGTTTTGTTTGTTAACACATTTTCCATTAAAATGAAGACAATAGGAAAAAAAAAGTCATCTGGACCAAGAATATTATTCTGGTATTATCAAGTGGGATATTCACAATACAAGATAAATGATGTGGTTCTTCTGAGCCCCAAGGGTGCAATAGGTCAGCCCATAGGTGATATTTTTGCACTTGCATAAAGTGGAGATTATTCAGATAAGCTGTCAGTTCATAGCAACAATGAATATGAATTGAGCCATATATTTTCATATATTGTGTGATTGTGCATTCATTGCGTTCCATATGTAAGTACTGCCATACCTCGAACCTTCTATTTTGACTGTACATTGGATGTAAGTGTTGGCATTACTTGAATGTCCAACAAACTTGTAAGTCATGAAATGTAATGACCAAAAATATTTTTTCTTACTACACATATGCATAGACACACCTCTACCCTCCGTATGCACTGCACATTGATAACATTCACCAACATGTTGTCACCATGTATTGATACTGACTTTTCCATACACTGCTGTCACTCCACATGCTAATGATTTAATGTTTGGCATGTGTTTATGTTTTCCCCACTGTATGCTGAAATAGTATGTTTTATTGATTTTGATCCAGCGGGTTCCTGGCTAAATGCACCATTGATTTAAGAGGAGTGGATGGGCGTTGCGGTCTGCATGCCTCACATTCCTTCCTGAAATACAGTCCTGCCTCGGTCCTCACTGGGGAGGTGATGCAGGTCTTACTACAGATAAACTGAAGGATTTGGGTTGGGCAGGTTACAGCAGACTGACCCTCCCGTATGGTCCTCATCATGCCTCATCCTCCCACTTTTATAGGTACCCTGCTGTTCTTTGCTGAGGCTGATGAGTGTTGGATTAGATTTGCCTTACAGGTATCCATCATCTCTCAGCTTCTAATAACCCAGTGTGACTAAAGCCATTCCCTTTTCCTTTCCCCAGTTGGATTGCCAGGGTAATAAAATGCATTCAAGTGAATTGCATTGGGCTCAGTTTGGCAGTGCTGGCATGCATTGTGCCCAGTGGGCCCTTTGTAAATAAAATGTTATTACACGCCTGGATATTTCATGCCCTGTGTGCACATAGGACTCACTGGTGCCATACTTCCACAAGATCACACGCAGATGTTAATCAGAGATTAACACACACTCAACATAGGACTCAATCAGCCTCTCAATTGCCATGCTTCCTAACACACTGATTAAGAGAAGAGCCTACCATGCAGAACTCTCCTGTAGCTTTTTAACTCAAGGATCTTAGGTGCTGATAATTATTTTCTTAATTAGTGGATAGGCGTATGATGCAGTGAGGTATGTGTTGTACTGATGCAGATGTGATGTTCCAGAAACATTTTATATGTTTAATTTTCCCCCCTTCTGGTATTTTCTTACTTGTTTAATTACGGAGGCGTATGGAAGCGAGGCGGATGAGCTATATTTGCTTTCTGGCTGCCGAAGTCAAAGAAATGGATAATCAGATTAAAAACTTCATCTGCACCAGTCTGGTTGTCCTTGTCTCTGATTCCTTGACTTGACTGTCTGATTCTCCAGTAAGAGAGGAATGCGGATAGTGTTACATGTTTTCACACCTCTCTCAGAGTGTGTAGTCATGACAAGCTTTTGACAGGACATCCAGGTGTGGACCGTGCAGCCCTCCAGACCTCTGTTGGTCTTGCGGGAGTTTGCTATGACTGACTTAATGTAGCTGAACCTAGCCAATGGAAAAAAAAGACATGCTAACCTAGACTGCTTTGTTGTTTTGAAGACAGTATGCTTTAATTTTGTGTACATTTCAGTTTGGATGGCCCCTTAGGGATATGTACTTATGTCAGAGGTAGACATATAGTGTTTAATGTTTAATCTAACTTAATTATGTGGGTTTGTAACCCAGCACATATTTGGGGATTCCATGGTAGCTGTGATGAATTTGGGAGATAGTGCTAACAGCCTGTGCCTGCTAGATTGAGCCCTATGATCCAGAGGGGAAGAAACACAGCCCATGGCTAAACAAATCCTCCTTTGTTTTGGGGTGTGCTGAGTGATCTCCATTGAGAGGAGGGGATGGGTAAACACTGCTAGCTCTATAGAGCTACACATTGTAAACACACAGCACTCATTAACTATAATGAGATGTTATGAGGAACCCTTGAGCTCATTGTGTGGCTTCTACAGAAGAACCTGCCTGCTATTGTTGTTGTTGTTGTTTATGCAAAGCAAATCATGGCTTTAGGTAGGAAAAAAAACACTGCGTTCCTCTCACAGTTTTCTCCCACTAATCATCAACGCCAAGGGAGATGGTTTAGAAACACCTTGGCCTGTGATTTTTATTATTTTTTTTACTCTTACCGCTCAAGCCCTGTGTTTGCCCCAGCCTTTCAAGTAACATTTAACTCTTTCTGCAGGTCTGCATGTTTAACGTGTGTTACCATGTGCTTCTATAGCCTTCTAAGAGGTAACACTCACCCTTACTTGGTGTGGTCTTAAAAGTGCTGTGGTTAAGAGCATCTCCTCATCTCTGTAAAGCTTAGGTTTTTAATGAGGACAACACTAGACCCATGCTGGGTTACTGTGACCTTTCTCTAGGTTTCACCCACTGTGGCATTCCAGCCAGCCGTGCCCTCTTATGCACTCTCTTAAAAACTGTAGACCTACTTGTGGATGTGTGCTTACAGTGCCGCTGTGCTGCCTACCCAGCATGCTCTCCTTCATGTGTCATTTAAGGCAGCACCGGGGCCACCGCCATGCAGCACTGCTCCGCATTCTGAGTCTAATTACAAAAGTGCCATCGGATGCTGGCAAAGTAATGGGGAGGGTAGGAGTCTAACATGCATGGCTAGCATAGTCTCTTTGACGACAATGAGTGGCTTCACCTTGGCTGTTAATTGCCCCCCGCTCGGGTCCCTGGTTCCCAGTTGCCGGATCCTCTCCATCCTTTTCTTCCTTTTTTGTCTACCCACTGATTGGAAGCGATCTGAATCGGCTGACAGTTGGCTGAGATTTCACAGCCACATGCAGCCTGACACCCCTAATTAGATGCTCCTATATGGCGGTTTACATTAGACAAACATTTGTGCAGGCCATGGGAGATGCCAGCTTTTATTTGGAGATTTACTTACACACATGCAGACACACATACACACACAATCTCGCTGGAGAAATGGGCGAGTTAGCTCATTTGTGCTTGTTTCCAGACTTTGTGTGTGTTGTGTGTCTGTCTGAACCATAGCATGGATTTGGATAACTGTGCAGATAATGAATTTTAAATCCTATCCCAGAGATGACAAACCCTTAAAGTTAATTTGCTTCCTGAAAATCATTAACATATTCCTAGTTATTGGCATAAGGGCTGTTGAGAAGCTTCACTGGTTGTTTTTGTTTCGTACCTACAGCTTGCCAGCAGCAGAGTATGGATTCACAGCTACTGTCTGCCCTTTCTCTCTTGCTGTAGAGATGCTCACTTGATAAGAGTCCTGAAACGATATGCTTAACACCAGTGCAGACATATTTCCATCAGGCCTGCCTTTTAATTTTCAGAATAAAAGCCACCCCTTCACACCCCTTCCACTTATCAGCTTCACAATCGCTGGCCCTTTCAAAGCCAACAAACCAGGTTTCAAATGGCCTGTTCAGTCTGTGACAAGATGTAGCTCATTTCCCTCACAGACCCACAGCAAGGTCACCAATCTTTTAGATTCATTCTGTGGGAGGAAGAAAGAGAGGAGGGGAAGGGGAGGGAGCCACAGAACAAGGCCTTGTCCTCTGCCTGGAGGTCATTCCAAAAGCCAGTCATCATATTCAGCTGGATAAGGGAATTGGAGAGATAAGTGTGTGTGTGTGTGTGTGTGTGTGTGTGTGTGTGTGTGTGTGTGTGTGTGTGTGTGCGCGCACATTCAAATACATATTGTATAGTATATATACAAATGTCTGTGTGTGTGTGTGTGTGTGTATGATTGTGTTTGTTATATGTATGTACTTGAGTCCGCAAATATGTGTCTTTAAGTGTTACAGTGTGTGTGTATGCCTGTGTGTGTGTGCTGTAGACCTGATGGAGAGGTACTACCTCATTACCATATCCCCACTGTTGGCTATTCTGGGGGATTTTCTATAATAAGAGGGCCTTTGTACTTTTGCCTGTCCTCTTGTGTGGCTGCTGGGCTTGTCAGCCTGATAGTTTAATCAGCCAACCTGTCATAACCAGTGCTGGAGTGGGACTTTGCCCTGTAAATGCAGATTTATATCTAAGTTACATCATTGAATTACATTTTCTGTCTAAATAACAGAGAAGCTGGTTGAGGGATGTAATAAAGCTAATCTACATACAGCCCTGGGTGGATAATCACATCTAATAAGTGGGACTCACGCCCCTATTAGCAGGGAAACGATGGGGGGAGGACGGAGGACAATTCAAGGAGTCAGCTGTGCTTGCTAATTATCTCTTTGCAGTCCTGATGCCTGTGTGTGTTTGTGTGAGTGCTGTTGTGACATGTGAGTGTGTGGATTTAGATTCCACTGCTTGTGCAGCAGGTCTACTTGCTCTGCAGACGCCTTGTGCATTTGTCAGGGTGCTTCGGCTCAATGGCTGTGTGTTTATTGCAAGTTATATCAGAGGTTACCTGCATTTCCAATGGAAGTTGCACTTGAGTCCAGCTTAAATTGTTTTTCCTAAAATAATCTTCCAAATCATAACATGAGCATTTGGTAAATGTTTTTACTACTCAAGTGCTAAGGATGGTAGTTTTGCATATGTGGCCCCAGTACACCTCGATAGCAATAGTGCACTTGAACTAGACAGCTTTCAGCATGCTGCCCTGTGCTTGGCAAAACCACGTTAGCTTTTTTGTGTAAAGCCATTCTCACATTCTGTTTCCTTTGCTTTTGCTCAATGCTCTGACAGGAAGGCAGAGAAAAAAGGGAGGAGAGAGGGGAAGACTTTCAGTTTGAGGCTTCAGGGTTTGTGTCCAAACCCTCTGTGGTTTGGCTAAATTATAAGCGTACATGCCTAATAACTAGTCTATCCAGGGCCTGCCAGAGGCTGCATCCCAAAAATAAGCCCTGACACATTAAGAAAAATGCCATCTGCTTTGAATGATGGCAGGGCCTGGTCTCAGCGTCTTCTCCTTGTGTGGGTGGAGGCCCCGAGGTGACAACCTCAACACCTCTCCTCCTTAATCTGCCTGTTCCTCTGACCCCCGGCGTAACCCTGTGCTATGGCCCTCAGGGCACCATGATCCAAAACCAAGGCCCTGAGTCAGACTGGACCCTGTAGCCATGTGTCCTCCCGTCTCACATCAAAGGAATGATTAGTGACAAATATGCAGGAATGATTTGCTGGAGATATAGCAAGTCACAGGCAACCATCGCATATTTTTGTTTAGATCTACAGAGGGAGTGAGAAAATATCATAGGTCTGAATGTAGAGGCAGTCGGGCTCCTCTCCGCTCCCCTAGGTGGAGCTGCTGAGAGTAGACCAAGATGTACATCCCCCCTCTTCTGCCTCAACTCTCCTCTTCTGATAGCAGCTCACTCACATCATAACACACACAGCAATCAATATATTGGTTCAGACGATACCTTCTTCTCTTTACATAAGTCACAAAGTTATTTCACCACTACAGCAAAGAGAGACAACAGTGAGATTCAGGAATTAGTTTTTTTCTTTCTTTTTTTCTGAATAAAGTAATTTAAACTTATATTAATAGAACCATAATCACATGCAACCTTTTCTATGAAGCGATTAGACGCTTTATCTCCTTGACATTTGATTTCCATATGATATTGCACCTGGTTCGCTTATAAACGGAATTATTCAGAGCCCTGCTCACATCATTTTACATTAATGAAAATATAATATGAAATTAATGAAGCATTAGCCATTTATGATTTTTCCACCTTACATATTAAAACCACACCACATGTAAAAGTTGACTTTGTAATTGCCGGACAAGTATTTCAAACATGATCTCCAGCTAATGCAGAAATAGACAGTTTAATCACTGCTGCATTCTATTCCTCATCAAATGTTGATTGCTGCGTTAAATGAAGATATATGTATATGTATATGTATTTTCACCTATACTAAAAACCACTTCCTCACATATGTACCTCCATCATGTGGGGAGAGGGAAAGAGGGCAGGAACTGAAAACAACAGGTTATGACACTCAACACAGCCCTGTGCAGAGCCTTAGTTTAAAATGACATGTTTGGGTGAAATTCACAAAGACATTATCATCATCTCCCCTAACTGTGCAATCTTGGGGCTCCTGTGTGTACCACTGTGTGCCACTGGCTGTTGTTAGCCAAGCGGTTAAATGAACGTTGTTTTACCCTGATTGAACTGTCTGCGTAGCACGGAGCAGTAAGGCCGCACAGCCAGCCTATTTAGAGGGGAGGCTGAGCCTGTCTCGCTGTCGCTGCACGCCAAAGTATTACCTCTCTAACTGGAGACTCCTGTTTCACCAGGGAGCTATCACATTTCATAACATGGAAAAATAACACTTTAGCAGGGGGGTCAGGTGGGGAAATGGCACCTCTAAATGAGGGTTAAGGCCATATCATTGTCTTCTCTGGCGGAGCCACCCCCGCCTCCAATAATTCTGCTGACCTTCGGTGCCATGCGGCTGGTTCGACATGGAAGGGTGAGCTGCCGGGGAGACGATCCTTTTCACGCAGCCCGTTCCCCTCAAAATGGCTTTTTCTTCTCCCAGACAATCATCTGATACGGAGGCTGAATGAAATCACAGATTACATAAGAAAGGTCCTCTCTCTGCTGCCGATAAGGGCTGCACCTGAAGTGACTGCTCTCACCGCTCTCCTCTCATCTTCCTCTCCCTCATCTTCCTTCCTCGCTACGCTTATCTGCTCTTTTCTCCTCTCCTCGTTCCGGTGCTCTCTCTCTTTATTTCTTTAAAACCTGAGCTCTTGATTTAAAATATGTCGATTGCGGTAGGCAGAGCAGATTAATATGTAAATGTCTGTAAGCTTTTTAATTATATAAGATTAACTGTATTGTGGTATAATACTTGAGTGAGATGTGAATTTTACAAAGTCTATTGTCATTTCACAGGTATGTAATGCTCAATTTTTCTCATACCATCCAACCTAATGTTTCCACTTTTATATCCTCTCTCTGTAATATAGGGACATCATCAGAGGAAATATTTCCCCACTGCGGCATATGCGGAATTGAACTAAATATTAAATAAAGAATGATATCCATTATACATTTGAGGGTGAAAAATAATACTTTATTTCCCTTGTGTACATGCACTATATATGAGAAGAGAGAACAGTTCTATTGATCTTGGGTTTCATTAGGTGAAAATGCCTCCCCCGGTGTACAACAGCAACTTTTCAAGCCCATTGAAGTCTGGGTAAACCTATAAGAGGGACACTATGAAAATATATTCCCCCACCTGAGATATTCTTCAAACAAGGCCTGAGGAATGGAAATGAAGTGGTGTCTGTGATGGAGCGATTGCAATAGATTCAGAGGCATCAGCAGCAATGAGGGTAGCTAGACAGAGCTTAATCAAACGCACGCACACACACACACACACACAGGCTTGCTCTCACACACACAAACACAAACATGCTCACATGCACAGACGCTAAATAGTGTGAGGAGTGTGTGGGGGGTGGGGGGGGGTGGGGGCAGATGGTAAGTGCCAACACGAGGCTCATCTCAATCTGCTTTGTCTCAGTGCAACATGAAGAGAGGAGAGCGCCACACTGTGGACTGGAGGGATATTACTGGAAGCTGAGGAAATCGAAAACATTGATGAATGTGGTAATCTTATAAATCTCACAATCACATCATTTTAAGAGTTCATCAAATATCATACACAAAACAGTATTATTTGCTTCAGAAGCGGTAGTGAAAATATAGCTTAAAAATAGCCCAACACGCACATGCACTTTACTGTTGTCTTCATGTCTCTCATTCCTGGCACTTCTCTCTGTTTCTCTCTTTTTCACTCTTACAGCAGAGGCAGAGATGGGGCTGGAGGGTTGAGACTAGGTTTAAATCAGTAATCAGTAATTAAACTTGAACATGGACCTGATGGTTTTCCTTCGTGTCCTGGGGATCTACTCAGTAAAATTAAATATTTTAGTGCTGGGGGGTAATGTCACTAAATCCATCAGGAATGGAAATGGGCTTAGAGCTTTTGCATAGATTATCCAAATGCAGTTTTGTCTCAATTTTTTTTTAATATTGTCTTGCTTTAAATTAATGTTAATAATAATCTTTAAAAATGAAAGTGAAAATATTACAATAGATTAGCATAGATTAAAACACGTCAATGTAATGGGTATATGACTGAGGGCTGTGTGATCACAGACTCGTGAAGTATGGATAAGAAAAATATTTTTGATACAACTGCAAGCAAAGGAACATTTTTACAATGATGTTTGGGGGGTGGGAGCACGAGTTTTTGCAGTTTTCCTTGTTGTGATTAATCGGATATATTTACATCACAATCTTGAAAGACTTATTTATGCACCGAGTTTCTGGTATCAAGTGTTTGCGAGATAAGAGGAGGAAGCCAGGTCTTGTCAATGGCTGTACTTATCTTGGGAAGAAGTGAGAGGCAGATTGCATTTCAATCCACATGTATTATCTTAGACGCTTTGAGGTATTTTGTATAAGAGCAACTTAGCTACTTAAGAATGCTTTCAGTGTTCATCTGGGGATGCACTTCAGAAAGTTTTCTGAAAACAAACATCTGCATGGATTAAAAAATTAAAAGATTTCTTGGGAGAAGTGACCTGAATATATAATCTACAAACAATACTTCCCAACAATTTCATTTATTTACTCACAACACAAGAATCTGATTGGCTCCTATAAATACAAATTGTAAAGTAAACTACTTTACACAGCAATGGCAGCTGCTCAAAATGAACCCTGTCCCATATAGCTTAAAGGTTCACTTTTCCTCACTCTTTGTGTAAGAAAATGTCTAAATCAGGAGTTGTTATCTTAAGCAGCTCTTCCTGATTACAGAATGAGTTTGTGAAACTCTTTCCAACTTATTTAGTCTGATTTGTTTATCTCTGAGTAAAGGGGGTAATTTTTTCCGATAAGTTTTCCTCTGTTGAAATCCTCTTTAATTCATTGGTTAAAAAGCACAAAGGAATGCAGAGGGCTCTAATGCCGGGACAAACCCAGGCGACGGCAGAGTGCACATCCAAGACAATCCCAGTGCTACCTGTGCCATGAAGATTAGACCATTGTGTGGGGGGAATGTTATCGTCTGCGTGCCAAGCGCAGAGTGTGCACTGTAAAAGTCGCCAGTAAGGTGCTTAAGATATGCAGTTTTGTCCCAGGATTTATTGATACTGTTACAGGAAAAAAGGTGACCTGGTATCTTGGATATAGTCTTCAGTAGAGCCCCTTTGAGGTTTTTATTCTCATATATATTTTTTTACTCCTCCTCAGCAATGTTTGGGGACAGTATCATATTCGGCGAAGGCCTGACACTGTTCACTGGTTAAAGTTTATCTGTATTCTACAGAGATCAGGAGCCTCAGCTCGGTGCTTTGCAAGTTCAGTGCTGCTGCCAGAGGAAGTGCAGGGCTCAGGGAACCATGAACATCCCTCTGCCCTCCACCCATTTAGTCCCTGAAACTGCTAAACCTCATCTGACTGCCACCACCACCAGCAGTACTGTCTCGACTGAGTCATACTGCTGTAAATCCATATGAACTAACAGAAAATCAAGTTAAAAGACTTTGAACTTAGTATGTAAAAACACAATGCACTAAAAGTAATGGCTTGAGAGACCATGAAAAGGCATTATGATCATATAACAATAGTCATATATCTCAAGCAGACCTTATTAAAAAGACAAACAACCATGTGAAACGAGGCTGGAGCCTCTGAGCCATCTGTAGACCGTTGAGTGGACTCGCGATGCCACGGCCCCGAGGCTGCTGGGACTGGTGAGAGCAATAAACAAATGAGGAGAATGGGAGTGGAGTGGCAGAACGTTGTGTATCAGAGCTCTGCTGTGTCGGCACTCTGATTTCGTTTGTGCTATTACATAATTAAATTTGGACTTGGATCATGGTTTTTAAGAGATTATGTGAGCATATGTTGCTTGAACATGTGCCAGCCTGTGAAATGGGCCTCCTTTCATGAGCACTGTATTAGGTTTAGAGAGTTTATTGAAAATCAGAATTAGTTCGCTGCCAACAGTTAATGAATTGGTGTTATGATCTTGGTCCAAAGGATGCTAGTGTGCTATAACTTAGACTTGACGTCAGAATAAAGGAGAAAGAAGTCTGCTAAACAAAGATTGTAAATTTAGATTTTTACTTTCCGCCAGTAAAGACATTTATATACTGCAGCTTCAGATATACTGTACAGTGTGTTGCACTAAATGTAATATTATTTCTGTGTATTATTTTAGTATATAGTTTACTAGATGGGTGTTAAATAAAGCAATTCAGATAATGTCATTTAAGTCATATATCACAAAATATGTATGTATACATGTCTGTGTGTGTGTGTGTATATATATATATATATATATATATATATATATATATATATATATATATGTGTATATATATATATATATATATATATATATATATATATATATATATATATATATATATATATATATATATATATATATATATATATATATATATATATGTATATATGTATGTATGTATGCTGATTGTCAAATGGTTACTGCATGCACAGATACAGTCTGAAGTCCGGATCAGGCTTGTTGTAAACAATTTGTTCACCCTAATCATAATACACTATATTAAGTACCAAATAAGTGCTTCTGACCTATACTGTGATATTCACTGGAAACTGCATTGGTGCATTGACAACATATCTTTATAACAGAAATGTTTCTGAGAGTTGTCATTGATATATTGAATCATATGATCTGATTCGTAGTGGATTGTTTTACCCACAGGGGAAAAAAAAACAATTCATCCAAACTGCACTTCCCTTTCCATTTTTTGTTTGTTCTCCCCTCATGTCTCTAGCCCACATGCGTCACTTCCGTCCTCTCCCTCGTCCACTTCTCTCTCCAGCTCTCCCTGTTGTGTATTCATCCGGATGGGAATGGACAAGCCAGTTGGCTCCACTTAAAGAGACACACATATCAGGGTGCTCTCCCTTTGCATCTGTCATTTTCCCTTCGGTTGAAACATGGCCCCTGTCAGTGCACTGGCTGAATATATCACTCTCTCTCTCTCTCTCTCTCTCTCTCTCTCTCTGTATTCCTGCCTGGCTATGCTGTCACTGCTACCATGCGGCAGTGCAGGTCCGTAAAGGTTTAAGCGGTTATTCCAGTCATTATAGGCTGTTAAATCTGGTGATGGTCGTAAAGACCCTGCCTGTTCCCCCGTGCCTCAGAGGTCAGCTGATGGCCTTCTTTATGAGCTTGCAATGCCGTGCATCACTGCTGGGCCACCGTTTCATTCACACCCCCCTCCCCATCCACGCTCCATCCCAGAAGCAGGACGGATGGATAGGCAGGTCACAAACCGCCATCTATTTGTCCCCGTCTGCCGGGTTAACCTGACCTGCCAAAAAAGCCTCCAAAGTCTCGTATTACTCCTCAGAGGCTGGGAGGCCCTTTGTGATTTGTGGCTCCAGATTATATGAAGTGACTAGACTTGCATGGCCCACGAAGTGAAAGCAACCATCATCCTGGGGATGGCAGGAGCAATTCAGCAAATTTATGACACATTTCAAGAAATTGTCATTTTTTACAATCCCATAAGTGCGAGAGTGAGTTACTCGCTCTCGTAAGTTGTGTCGTTTTCCCATGCCGTTTCTTGGAGTGAAATTCCCCAGATTATCATTGAGTTTCAAAAAGTGAATAACATCAATTTTATTTGACTTATTTAAAGGCCTTTGCCTCATAATAAGCATTGTTATATGAGACTACTGCTCTAAACCGCTGTGCCACATCAGTTATGACTCAAGGAGAGGAGAGGACAACTTCTGTCATTATCACTGGTTTTATTGAACACTCATTCATCACATTGACACATTATTCTCTATAAAAACGATGAAAGTTTTCAAATAGAATAGAAGGTGGTCAGAGTCAGAGGGAAAACGAAACACCCATTTTATTTTTTATTTAAGAAATTCATTTACTCATGTGAACCTCTGTTCTTTTAAAGGAAAGTCACATTTGATGGAGCCTCCACCAATAAGAGACATTGTTCTTGCTGTAGCTACTCTGTGTGCTAATAATTTATTGGCCTGCCAATTATTATTTCTCCCACAATGGGAGACAGGAAAGAGAAGGGAAGGCAGGAGTGAGAGGAAGTACGTTCCGCTCGCCTCCTGCTCAAGGACTGCCGCTCTGGAGCCAAAGACACTTGGATGTTTTCCTCCTTTTTTTACCCTCTTTCTTTCTTAAAGGGCTTTTTTGGAGAGCTGCACACAGGCGTGCTGTCTTTACTGTGAAGTGCAGCCCCTTTATTACCAGGCCTCTGGTGACCTCACCCCGCTGAATGAAGTCATTGACTGAACTGCAGGAAGACAAACCAGCGTTCCGGGGAATTAATCAGGTCCATCAGCGGCAGAGCTGCTGGGCGCTGGACGGACATGTTGGCTCGGTTGGCTCTGCTGCCCCTGGGAGCGATGCAGGGTAGTTACCGAGTTGACAGCTAGCTGATAGCCCCGCGTCCTTCATATTACGAGCACATCAAAGGCAGGCCTCCCGGATAAAACGTTGGGGTTGAGGAGTGGAGAATGAGGCCTCTCACCACTGGCTGGATGAGTGCAGCATGACCTCATCCCTAACATACTCAGCCAGAGTTGAGATGATGGAAGGGACTGAGGGGCCATTGGGAGGGGAGCAATTTGGATGTTTAGCCACCTGAAACTCAGTTTTCTAAACATGTCTTTCCCCATGGTGAATAAAATAATAATGATAATCATCTCCTCCTCCTTCTGCTCTCTGCTCTCACTTTTTCCTCTCTCGCTGTCATTTGTGTCTCCTCTGTTGTGTTCCAGCCTGTCTGTCTATGTAATTTGCCTTGTGTGATGGCATGCCGCTCTGTCCAAAAATAAAGAGAAGACCCCCTTTAGACATCGCCAATTAGAGAGACAATTAGACTGAGCCAAGCCACTCTAGGGCTGCGGAGCGCTCACAAGGCTGCCCTGCCTGGCTAGTCTGAGTATGTGTGTTTGTGTAGTTGTCTGTTTCATAATGCCTTTGGACATCTACTAATATTAACTGTAGCATGTTTATTATTTTAGCTCACTTTGTGTCTGTCGGTGTGTGGAAGTGTATAGACTTTGAGCTTGACATTGGTATTTCCTGTGTTTAAGTGTAGGAAGGTCAGGAGCAGGAGTAAGGTGTTGTTTCAGGCCACTTTATGAGGAGCACAACAGTGAAAAGCTAGTGAGCCCCTTGTCACAGATGAAGAGCCATTAGCTCACCAGCCAATGCTTTGTTATGCTAACAGTTCAGCACTCTATGCAGAAAATGACCCCTTTTTACCCTTTTTGAACAAAATAGACTTTATTTTATCATTTTATTGCTGTCTTTCTTGTCTGAGAAAGGCAGTCATTTGGTGATGTTTGATGGTGCGTGTGTGTTTGTGTGTGCCTGAAGAGAGGCGGGGGAGTTTCACGTCTGAATTCCTGAGCTGTGTGAAAAGGATCGCTTTCTTTGGGGCTGAATTTAATGAGATGATCAATGACCCTCAAGATTCACATTCACAACAGGGAGAGAAAAAGAATGAGGGAGCTGAAGACTCAATAGGTTTACTGCGATTGTATGTCAGCTGTGGTCCCCCTTTGAAAATGTGAATTGTTTTTGAAACATGAAATCCTTCTTTTTGATTGCAGAGGGTTGGGTTTCCTTTGATGTAGCTGAGGCAGACAGAAACAGGTCTAGGATTCTTTTTCAAGTTCGTTTCTGTATTAGATGAGACACTGGTCAACGATAAGTACGGGAGACTGATTAGACAACAGCGTTTTTATGCATGTTGCTGAGGTACAAGGGTCACGGTAAGACGGTCACTCCACCAACAGCAAATGGACTTGGATGTCTTAGCATAGTACAATGCTGTCGGACAATTTGTTCTGACTGATTTCAACTAATTGTACTCACCTTCCCATCTCCTTCCCTTTGAACTGCAAAGGTAAGAAGGGAATCGGAGAGGTAGGCTTGAAACAGTACTGACAGATAGGACTGTGTTCTCACTTTGAATTATGGAGCACACAGTTGGATGTCAGAATGTATCACCTTTGAGATCATACGTCCCTAATATTTACGCCCAGTATGGGTGTAGTTGTTGTGCTGTGCATATAAATTAGCCTGCATTCTGTATTCATTATGTTATGTGATGTTATGTATTTACATTGATATCAACATACAAAGTTAAAACATAACAACTATTTTTTGCCCATACGAAGAAAACAAACAAAGTATTTTGTCTGCTTGCATGAATCTGGTTGCATGTTTCTCCGTGTATGCACATATATATATATATATACATATACCTATGCAGTATGTGTGCATGTCTCCTACTAATGTGAGGCACATGTCATGACAGAGGAAGGACACTGTCTTCTGGTATGTTTTGTTGTGCCCTCTTCCTTAATTTGCCTATTGTGAGTGTGAAGGGGAGCCAGGGAGATGACATCATGCAGCAGGCAGTGTTTGAAGTGCCAGTCCTGAAGGAACCACTTATAGCAATTAGGATATCCTTGAACAAGCGTTTGCGAAACATTGGCTGGTTTTTGGCATTTGCCTCCCGTTCCTGCCTACTAACTAGCGAGGTTTGATCTCCCATAATTATCTACCCACCAGCTCCTCACTCCTGACAGCTCTCTCCCTGGAGAGGGCTGAATGCTGGGGCTACTCACTGATTGCATCAAAGTGTCAGAAATTGCAACATCAAAAATAATAACTGATATTCCGGCGGCAGGCTGCTCTTTGAATATTTCCTTTAAAACGCTCTTTAATTTGTGTCTCGCATGGTGCCAATGTGTGTGTGACTGTGAGGGCTTAAAGCAAATAAAAGCAGGGGAAGTGCATTCATTATTGAACCTCTATTTACATATGGCAGACTGTTCTGTCTGAACTGGCATAAAATAGATATGCGTTAATTCTGGTGCTGCTTAATGCCATTCTGCACTTCTTTCAGGACTTCCTCAGCATCTGTCCCTTTTGCCTCCTTCCTCCTGACTTTGAAATATTTCTGCAGTGCCCTACAATACATCTCTGGCATCAACATCTTAAATGTCCCATCAGCAGAACTAACAAAAAGTGGCTGGGTGGTGCCGTGGTAAGAGTGACCATCCCACAGCTAAAACTCAGCACATTTGATCCAGACACACAGTGTGTGAGAGTGAATTGTAGCAAAACATTATTGTAACTAGAATTAAGGTAGCTGTTGAAAAATGTGAAATCAGAGGGTTGAAATGGCCAAATGTTCACGTGTCTTTTCACGTTTGCCCACTGGTTAAATATAGCAGAACAAAACAACTTCAGACATAATGAATGAAAAACTAACATTTGATGAAAACTAGGTGGAAAGTTTTGGTGCTGAGTCATAGCCATTGCTGTTAAAGAAAAATCTCAAGGCCCTTATTTTGTTCGCTACTGGTGCTATTGGTAACATGACCTGCACTGCACTGTCCTCAGATAATGCTCACAGAAATGTAAGCCAGTGTGCTGGCAAACACATAAATATTCTGTCAGGCATCGTGTCCAGAGGGTCCACTTGCAGCAATGTTAGTGGGCTCTTTGAGGGTGACATCCATATTTCAGCACCTATCTTGACTTCCCCGACCTTGCCGAATTACGCATTAATAACACATTTATAATACATAATCTCTTTCTTGTTCTTAGCGTGTACATTTTTCTGTTCAGCGCCGATGGTATTCGTTTTTAATTGTGGACATCAGAAGAATAATTTGCAATGTCTCACACGCTTTAGTGTTTCACTAAAGACCATTTGCATCACCTGCCCAGTGTCTATGGATAGGGCTTTGCCTTGCTAGTGGTGAGTATTACTTCAATGAATTGAAGGGGACAATTGTGTGTTAAAGCAATGAATTGAAATAGACAGACAGCCAAGGTTTTTGCAAGGATGAAATTAAAATCAGCGCAGCGGCGAATGGGGCTGCTTTACCAGAATAAATTAATGCCAGAAGAGAGGGGAGAGGCAGGTTTGCTTTGCAATGACAAATGTTGATTTCCCCCGAGGTATTTAAAGTGATTTGACCCAGTCATTCTTTTAAATCACAGACAGGAGATGATAAATGTGCTACTAATGAGGCCTCTGCATTTTATCTCTCACTCTCCCTCCTGCAGGATCGCCCAGGCTCTTAGAGGCGCCTGCTATGCCTTCACAGGCTTCTAAAAGCACCCTTAGCCTGACTAAATCCCAACAATGCAGAGTACAGAAAAAACATCCACATGTATCCCTTACATGCTGTGAAAGATTGTCAGAAAATTAAAATCAAACACGCAATCACATTGTTCTGCAAATGCACCCATTTTAAAAGCCCCACTAATCTGAAAAAGAGTCACTGAAATTCAACCCTGTCAGCGTTTGTAGACATTATGATAATCTTCCTACCAAGGGCCCTGTTTTTTTAAACTGTCTGTTCCCTCCATCTAAAAGGTAAGCACTTTGCCTATATACACATGACAAAAAGCAGAGCTGCAGGAGCTGTTAACAGCATGGCTCTCATTATCTGCAGAATTGAGCATGTTGTGGAAGGAGACGAAGGCTCTTTTCAGGTGCAGATGTAGAGCATCATTGATAGGGTGTGCTGCTTTCCTCCTTTACAGCCGGCCTCTGATCAATCAGTGCTGACAGGGCAGGGGCTTTGTGTGCCACATAGCGGGACAAATGTCTGCCAGGGAGTGGGGCACACCTGAAAAGAGGAAGCGGCACACACCACCCAGCCCCACGCCTGCAGATTAGCCCCAGCCCGCTTTGATGGATTAGCATGTAGAAAAATTGCTTGATTATTGATATGAAAATGTTTTGGGGGGGTTGAAGGGGAAGAGAAGGGTCCCGGACTGGTGTGTTTCTGAGGGATGTGTGTGTGCGGTGGTAGCGATTATCTACCTCGCTTTCCCTTCTCTCAACTGCCCCCTTATCCCCACTCTCAGAGAAAAGAGTGGTACAAAGGAAAGACGAGGACATGGGGAGGAGACAGAGTGAGCCTGGGCTCTCTCCAGGAGAGACGTATTCAGCTGCCCTTCATGAAATATTGTTCATCATCATATTAACAGGGCTGAACGTGAGGAGATAAGGCCTGTCTAAAAAAGTAAGCAGAATGTCCCTGTGAGATATTTCAATCCTCATTCCCCCCTACATTCCTTATTCATTCATTCAGAGTGAATATGAAATGTAGCAGGACCTTTTTTGAGCCAGCCCAAGAAAATGATGACATAATCACCTCCCCTTTAATTGCTTGATTTGTCAATCCCTCACAATCCTGCGCTGCTGTACTGTGCGTCTCCTGTCTCCAGCATCCTTTTACTGGCAAATGTTACCCTCAGTGACAGAGCAGAGCCTGACATTTGCATAGTTCTGAATTATGTTGATGTTACAGTACGCACTAGATACAATACATGCAAAAATGTGCCAAATTGTATCACTTAAAATGCACATATAAAAGGGCTCAGTTAGCAGCCTGTACTTTATGGCTTGAAACTAATCAGGTCCAGAGAGTGGCAATACATGCATGCAGTGACATGCAGAAAGCAGTAAAAGGTGTTGCATCCCACCTGTGGTGATGACCCCAGATCCACAGAAGGGTGTTTACGTAAGGAAGGCGTAATCAGCAGCTATTTGATTCTTAACGCTGTGAGGAAACTGCATTGCTGAGGTTGAAAACTGAGCGATGATTCCCTTCCAGAGCTCCAGTGTTTATTACCCTGTCTTGCTGAAGCACAAGGTGCAACTCCCATAAATGTGATTGACATAATGATGGTGAACTCTCTTTCAGTAAAGAATACAAGTTGACAAGTAAAACCAACACTAGCCACATAAGTCATCAATTCTGATGCAGGTTAAATCAAACAAAGAGTCTTTGTGACTTTTATGTTTAACTATCTCTACATCAGGTTTGCATCAGTGGGGGGAAAAAAAACAATTTTTACAGCTATTCCCTTGTTAAACACCTTCTTTATATTGACTTTCACCCAGTTCACTTCTCTGAACAGAGCATGTCACCAGCACTCCAGTGGTTTGTGGTTAATTTTTACAAATGCATCTGCTCATTATCCTATAAGTTGCTCTGAATTATAACATTGACCAAATAGCATAGTGTTTTGAGCTGAGAGGTGCATTAAACAGATCCCATGTTTAGCATGGACAGCGCATGGACATATGAGCTGAGATCTGGTCCCACAACTATCAGAGGCTGCCAATCTCTGACAGCCAGAGGATGAGGATGAGGGATTTGTGAGAGCCATGGATTAGCTTCATGGTAACTGCTGTTCTGATCACAGGAAGTTGGGCCCTGTCTGTTAAATGTCATCCGTGACCGACGGATGGGATGCCGCTCTCTCACGGCCCGGACCCATTACTGCAGACGGAGGCCTCTCAGAGGAGCAGTCCCTGACTAATGGAAACAGTGTGTGCACAGTCTGAACTCCAGAACTCCAGTGACAAACAAAAGTAACGCAAAAAGTGTGTGTTTTACAATCCCCCCTGTAAAGGTCCAGTCGTAAACTGAGAATTTACGCCCTTCATTAGTGGTAATACAATGCACATAACTCTAACGTATAACAATTGGGATAGCTATAAAGTAACCATTTTATACTTCTCAAATCTGTGACTTGTAGGTGACCCTGGTAGAGGCAATGTTAGTGCAGGCAGATTTACAACGACAGCATACTCCCTCTGATAGGCCTCTGCGTTTTTAGGGAATTAAAGGTGCCAAAATACAAAATGACTTAAATAGTAATTTTATGTACCCCATCAGAAATATTAGTCTCCAAAGCATAATTTACAACTTGTAACTCAAGCTTTTTTGTTCAAGGAGATTTCACATTGATTCATGTCTAACTTTGGTTTTATAGCCAGCCAGGGAAGGACAGAAACCCACCTCTGTTTTCCTGGTTGTTTCTTACTCTAAAGCCTCACCCAGTCGGCCCATTAAGATGACATATGAGGTGTAATAATAGCTCAGGTAAAGGTATTCAAAATTAACAGACTGTTCATAGAACTCTGAAGTATCAGGGCATTTTCTCTAGAGACTTGGTAGTGGGTGTACAAGGCCTTTTGTTTAACCGTGACCACATCTTCAGAAATAAAACCGCAATTCATCAAAGTGGGCATGTTTTGTACACGCCCTCAGTGAAATATTTGCAGCTCTGCTATATCAGTAACTGCACTGAGCGCATAGCAGGAGGGCAGAGATGAAATCACATCCTCTTTGAGCTTTTTAAAATTAGTTTGATAGTTTAAACTTTTACTACAGTGAGTGCTTGTTTGCTTGAGGTACACTACTGTAGTTGTGAATGAAACAGTGGAAACACTCAGGCTGCAGTCCATTCTTCTTCTGTGCAGCATGACACAGTCAGTCACCTGACTGCCATCAGTGTCAAAGGGTGGCACACACTCAGCGGGGGATCCTGAGTGGAGCCCATTGATGAGATGAAACAGGTTGACTTCTCCCTCGGTCTGAAGTGGAATGAAAAACAAATGTCATGGAGGGTGACAGAGAGCGCCTGTGTCTTATCAGCCCAGCCAATGTGAGTGATGGCTCTTATCTGGCCCCCTGCTCCGCGGCTGTTTATTATCCTAAGGTGGCAGGGTGGTGCTGGGAAGAGAAGAGGACTGGGAGCCCCTTCGTGATCCATCACTCCGGAGGTCTCCTTCCCCTCTTATCTGACCGCTACATGGATAACTGCAGCTCTTGTTTACAGACGCCAGCCCATTTGAATGAGTAGCAGGCGCAGGAAACGATTCCTTTGCTCTCTTTATCAGTCCAGGTGAGTTATAGGGAGGATGGAGTGTGCCACATCATTTTCTTTGCACACCCAGACATGCACATGCACACACACAAAAAAACAGGCCAACATGTACACAAACACCAGTATGGACACACACATGTTTAAACGCATGCTATTCTTATCCTGTGTGAAATAAATGAAGGTAGAAGGGAAAAGAAACGATAGTTGGTGAATGCAAGGCAGCACTGCACACACTAGAGGATAAGCTTGTGTGTGGCCCAGTTTATCTCTTTTCATGAATTACATTCATTTCTGTTATCATGTTTTTTTTTTCTTGGTTATCTGAGCCAGCATGTGTTGTCAGTGTATACAAGAGTGAGGGTTGATATGAGAAAAAGAAATGATCTACGCCTGTGGTGGTCAGCGGGTACTCTGTTGAGGTTATAGCATTACAGAGCATCATATCCTGAATAGGAAGTGTCGTTCCTATTTTTACTTGTGTTTTTGAAAGGAAAACCTCAATAAAGATGGCTATTTTTTTTCACTTGTTCCATTTCCTTTCGCCATCTCTGTTGGGATATTCCTGGTGCTCCCTGGCAGGGCAGAATGTGTGGGTTTCCAGTTCAAACAGGGCTCTCATGTCCATCACATCACCAGGGGTCTCTCCTGAAATACATACCTTCTGTCAAAGCTCGGGGTTAGAGGGTGGATAGAATGGAGCAATGGCGGGAAGGAGGGAAAGAAGTGAGGGAGAGGTGTTTAAGGCTACCGGTCGCCCATTCCCTCTGGGTTCAGTGTCAGACAGGCTTCCTCCTCAGATCCAAGTCCACTTTCATTGAAGCTGAAATAACTAGAGTTTGTTTGAATGTACAGAAGAGAAGAGGGGGGCCCCGAGGCCACCGCCTGTGAACCGACACAGTAAATTCCAGTGAAATCTATCCATGGCGTAGCTTGAGCCCACTCCGGTTTTAGCTTCGCAGAGCCAACAAAGCAGAACATCATGAAGGATGCTAATTGCAAACCACCAAAGACAGGCGGCCATCATGAGGCGGGAGTGGGAATTGCCAAAGTGCCAGAGTTGGGAGTGGGTACGGGGAGGTGGTGAGGAGGGGAAGGGGAGAAAGGAATTTAAACACAAAATCCTGTGCTCTCATTAAAGAGTTGTGAAAAGGCCTTGAGCTCAGTGCAGCATGCCAGGCTGTGCCAGTGGAGATGCCATTCTAAAGACAGCCATGACTCTGTAGACATTAGCCAAGTTGTCCAATAATACCGGACAAAAAAAAAGAGAGGTAATAATATAGATGACAGTGCAGTGGTTACAGTAATGTCTTCATCTTATGAAATAACTCCATATCCCTTCTCACTAGGTCTGGTGTCACTGTGTGTCCTTTCTCTGTACATATAGCAAGACCCCACCATACTGCTCCTGAATACCTGCTCTCTTGTCTTGCCATGTGCTTTGAAAAGTGCAGATAAAAGCGCACAACCTATTGGAACATGTCCCTGCCTATAGATTTGATTGCTAACCAGAAGCCCTGGAATAGATTGCCCACATACGAAACATACAATTCATTACTCCGTCTTCTGAACCTACCCCTGTTCATTCTGAGTAAGGCCTAAAGTTTGGCCATGTAATATTTAGAGAGCACTGCTTTTAACCTCCTGGGAGTACTAGATGGTCAGGGATTAGAACATAGGCCTTATAATCAATGCCAGAAAGTAAAGGTCATTTGAAAGTAGTGTATTTGCTTCTATCTTAATTGTTTTAATTCATTAAAATACATCCATCTTGTGCTCCATGTAGATAAAAGCAAATGCTGAAGCGTACTGGAGCTAACAGGGCCGTCTGCACGCTGGGGTTTGTGTTTGAGGTTACGTGGTAGAGTAGAAATACAACTCAGAGCACATTCTTCCCACTCCAAGACTAAGAAAAAGCCAAATGCTTCGGCCTGATGCTTCCCAGAGCGTGGTCTGTTGTTTCTCCCATGTCTGAAGCCTACACACACACACACACACACACACACACACACACACACACACACACACACACACACACACAGTCATATAGCAGAGACACACTTATGTGTCCAGTCCGACATTGGCCAACTCTTTAAATCATTCTTTATTACAGTGTCACCAGAAGTAATGAAGAAACATTGTTTCCATATTTCTTGTGTTTCTATTATAGAGAATCCTACTAATGCAAAAGCTTAGCGCCACCAAATAGTAATTTATTGTAATTTTTCTGTGATTAATTTGTAGCTTAAAAGCAGCATTCATAAACAGGCATGATCCACCTCAACTTAATGGTATTCAATTAATCACAGGCTGGGCCCAGTTGTCACCAAAATAATGGCAATTTAATAACACGACACATATAACAGAGCAGATTACCAAGTATTTATAAATGTCATTGGCTAGCCTGTAATACACAGTGACAGGGAAACATGCGCTAGGCCCAGCAGTGTCTGCTCCTATGTAATGCAACAAATGTCCCATCCCCATAGCAAAGAGGCTATGAATAACTGTGATAATCACTGCACAATGGCTTCATTTATCAATGTATGAGGAGTGCCAACGCTGGGGCGATGAAGCTGCCTCTCTATTTTCTGTAGTGAAGGTTTGTTTTTGCTTGAGCGGTGGACAGGCGTGTCTGCAGAATGATGTCACAGGTGACTCCTCAGCTGTCTGTGTGTGCCCTCTGCATTTTTGCATTGTCTCTGACACATAAAGAGAGGAACAAGGTCCTTATGAACATGTACATGAATTTCGCGGAGAGTGAAAATGATTACCAGTGGCAATGTTTTAGTAACCCTGACCAACAGAGACGGCCCTATCAGTTTGTTATAATGAAACTATAAAAGTGAAAAGACAAAAGTGTGCAGCTACAATAAAATTTGAGATTTGTTTAAGATCAGTAAGCTCAGAAATTAAATCAAAATGTAGTGAATCATAGATAATTAAATACTTACATTCACAAAGGCTTATGAAAGCCACAATTCAACATTAACTGAGGAAATTATTTGAGTGTTTAAAATTCATAAAAGTATAATAATAAAATTAATTCATAGAAAAGTTTGTAAGATTATTGCAGTGGGAGTTGTTAAAATTCTAAAGAAATGAAAAAAGATGCCACCAAAGTACTGTATGTACAAAAGAAAAAAAAGCTTATCAAATAATACAAGTGAGTGCAATGTAAATGTATTCAAAGAGTCCAATTACTACTGCAGCTCAGTGAACATGAGTTTAATGTCCACATATGCAGTCCCAACTGCTCGTCTCCTTCTCGTTTGGTGTTAAAAAATAGATTTAGTTTAGGCTTCTGCTCTCTGTATTTTAAAGAAGCTGTTATTTTTTTTGTTTTTGAACTGATTTCGTGCATATTTCTTACACACGTTTCATGATACACTCACTCTGTCTGCTGTCATTGAGATTTCAATAGGACAGGCCAGGTGAATTTCTTTTACGGTCCTTTAATATAGATGTTTAGATTTGCATCTGCTTCACGCAAAAGTGACCCTTGCAAATTGAGTGAACCTTAGTAAATCCAGTGGAATTTGCAATTAACCACACTTGTTATGCCGCCTCCCCCCAATTTGCGTGATCATCCCTTACATTCATAAGCAGAAAGAAGTGAGGTTGAATACACTAAGAGAATGCAGAAGGTGCCTCAGATGACACAAACAGTGGCTCTTTCACTAAATCTGTTCCTCTGTGTCCATCACATCACTATATTTGAAAAATGAGAAATCAGCACTATGGCAAAAATAAAAATGGACACACATAGAAATGTCTTTGGTGGAAACACTTGAACTCATGAAGTTCTATCTTGTTTGAGGTTCAGAGTTCATTCTTGACCTTGGAAACAGCAGTTGAGAAAACAGTCTCACCCCAAGATTCATTTCTGGAGCTTTTGACCAGATCACACTCAGCTGACTGACTCAATCAGTCAGCTGCCATGTTACTGTAGACGTTCAAATTTTCCATGATTCTGAGTTGAGGTTATTGTTTGTCTCAACTTTGCTTTTCTTTCAACCTGATCAAACTTTAAGATAAAAGTTTTTTTTTCACATAAGAAAGTGACAATGTTTTGACAAGAAAGGTACTTAATTATGGATAATGGTTGTGACTGGGCGCTCTTCAACTCTACTGACGTCCCTGACTTTCCTGCGCTGGGTACCACTGTGGTGATACCCTGAAGGTTGTGACTGAGTTGGCATTGTTTAAGCATTTTGACTCATTGTCTCATTTTTTCATCTGTTTCCTTTTTTCACATTTTAATCTTGGATTTCCACTTTTGAGGCTCATTGCATTGCTGCAAGGTATTGTACTTATGAAGTACTTACATGTACTGAAATGGACTATTTTTGTGCATCTCTTATAAGGGAAAAATATCTGTGTTAGGAGAAATATTTTAGGAAAGTTTTGTGATTAAATCATTTGTTAAATATTGGCTGGGTGCTTAGGTTATGACACTTGCATGCCTTTAATATTGTTTCCAATATCTGCCTCTCTCTGGATATGACTGCAAACTACCGTATGTAACTAAAAAGTAAATGGAAAAGGTATATATATATATAAATGGTTACAGTAACAGTGAGGGCGTGTCCAGAGTGTGTCAGGTTTTGTGCGGTCAGCCGGGTGACAAACAGCTTCCCGGCATTGTTGGCATAAGAGAAAGTCATCACACACGTTTTAATATGAAAGTAAGGTTTGGTGACTGAAAACAATACTAACAGACACTAAGAATAGCTTGGGTGTTGGAAAGGGATGACTCCCATCCTGAGGGGAAAATTCACTGCAATTACAGCTGTATTTAGATGTAGTTGGTGGTCTTTAATTTGATATGGAGTTGTTTAGATGTAATTTTCTTCGTATTCATCAGTTGCATATTAGTTACACATTTGCACTGTGTGCAATGCTAACATCTAAATTGGTGTAAACAGCTGATGAGAAGACAGATGAGCTATGGGAATTTGATCTCTTTGTTGGTGGTGGCGGTGGGGGGTGGGGCTGTTCTGTCCTATCCTAGTAAAAAGTGTGAGATGGATAGGTTGACAAACGAAAAAAAGAGACAGAGCAGTGGAGCGGAGGCTGCTCAGTGGGGATGTGAGAGGAAGGAGGTAGTGGTGGAGCTGACCACCGTTGGGACCGGAGAAAGGTCATGGTGAAATGGAAACTGATTCTCCACCCTGGCTCCCTGGGAAATATCCAGTAACTCTGCTTTTCTTTCCCCCTGTACGACAGCGTTCCACAACTGCCTCCACAACCTGAACTGTGTTTAGCCTAGACCAGAACGGGCCGAGCGAAGGAGAGAGCAGGTCACCAAATCTGTTGGGGTACATCCTTTAACCATACTAAAGGAGGGGCTGTGTCAGGGTGGGGGGTGCAGTTGCAGAGCAAAATGATCATTTCTGACAGCCTTTAAGCTACAAATCCTGACTCTACCAGAGGTTCTGACCTGAGCTGCGTGATAGGAATGCAGCGTTCCGCCTCTGATGGCCCGATTTCCTGCTCACCTCTTCGAAATGCGTGCAGGGTTGGTTTCAGCAGAACCTTCACATCAATTACTCTGAAGGAAACCAACTTGCGGCCTGACATTGTGGGTGCATGTGGACATGCAGTAAGAGCAAAAAAATTTATGAGGAGCAGAGCCACGGTTCGTAATGCTGTGTTATGTGTTTCAAAGTGTGCATGAGATGAGGATAACTAGCTCCCTGTTTGTGTTTTTTCTTATTTCTCATTTCAACAGTTAAATGCACACTTTCTACGCACTTTGACATGAAACTTTCTCACGTCTGTGTAGGCTTTCTCTCTCTGTCACAGTAGCTCATTATTAGCCTGCTACTTTATCCTTACCTTACCTTACTTGTACCTACATGTATGTATCAGTACGTACTGTACTGGTACACCATCAGTACAAAAAATTACACCGTAAATTGGGAAGAGTTATGCTGTATGTTGCAGGCCATAATCTAAAGCGCTACCAGCAATAATACTTGTTAAGCTGTTAAAGATGCGAACAATTTAAACCATGATTTTTTTCTCATATGTCATCATTTGTACTTCTTTTAAACATCCAATGATGGATAACCAGTCATTCTCAAATCTAATCTTTTTAACTGCACAGTGCTATCAAACAGTTCTTAAAAACGATGACTTAGCCTTGTCACATAGTTAGAACTTCTACTGGTCATTTTCTTATCATCTCTTCTTGTTTGAAAAGAAAAGAAAAGATCTAAGAAACTTAACCTCCCTTCTCAAGTTGAAAATGTCAGTAGTGTTACTGCACCTCTGTCAAGTTGAGATCCTGCTGCAGCGCTTGAGTGACTACATGCTGACCTGGTGCTGACCACTCAAAACCTTGCTAACCTGTGACACCGACTCGTAACTTTACAGCTATCCTTCACCTTCTGTCTTCTTAAGCCAACACACAGCTCTGGTCTGCACATACTGTATACTATTAAAATATTAAGGGCACAACACATTTGCGGCTCAAGCCCCCAAAGACACCAGACCGCTTAACTACACTCAGCACAAACATTTTCCCTTTCACTTTTGCTCTCTGAAAAAGCATGCTCAGTAGCCACGTGACGTCCTTACCCATGAGTAAATGACACAACTTTGAAAAGCCATAAGCAATGTCAGCTTTGTCCTCCTTTCAGCCTTCTAACATCTCACACTTGGGAAGGCAAGTAACGCAAGATGGATTGTGGGGCCAGCAGTAGAGAGAATTCAGTGAACTGTACCCAAGGCGAGATTACTTTGTGAGACATTTAAAGGTCCACCCTTTAGAGTTACAATGATGTGGTAAATAGCCATCATAATGTGGAGTGTTTAACAGAATTGCTTCTTATTTTCACTTTCACGGATGGTTTGAGGATCTCCAGTTGAGAGTGCCCCTTTGTTAGATGTTAATCAGTGATCAGGATTGTTTTGGAGACGTAAAATATTGTTAAACAAGTGCAAAGGGCAGACTCAGCCACTGCATTGCCAAATGACATGTTCCAATGATAACTTGTAATTTTTGGGGCTTTGTAAGACGTGACTTCATGTGAATGTGACGATGCAAAGAGTTTACAAATGCTGACTTGTTGTTATTTTTGTGTATAAGTACAAAACAGTTTTGCAGCGTGTTTATTTTGGTTATCAGCACATGTTTGTGTGGGCTGGGGTTTCATGGCACCACATCTGCTCGCTGTGTTCTTTTTTTCCATACATAACGTAGAACACAATTGTAGGGTTTTCAGGGTGTATGTGCATTTGTCAGCCTTTCTTTTTTCCCTACCTTTTAGACCCAACAATAAAAATAACATTTAGAAAGTTACCCAGCCCAAACCATTATGGGACATTTGCTGCCAACTATCCAGAAAATGTGTTTCTGGTTCCTTAGACTATTATATGGTTTTCACCAGCAAGGGGCAGAGAGGTTGGCTGGCTTCCTGATAGAGATTTATATAGGCTTCATGGTTCTTTCTTGTGTTAGAGTGTGTGTATGTGTGTGGGGGTGTATTTGGACACAACATTAAAGGTATATTTCCTTTTCCTCTGGGAAAGATTTGAAGTCAAGTTGTTCTTTGGCTCTATTCCCTTATATGTCTTGATGATGTCTAAGCAGTAGACTGTGTGCTAGTGATAGCTTTTATTTTGCTTTATAGTGTTTTAGATGCTATGGCTCTGAATAGTCCTGTATAGTCCTCACTATAACAGCTAAACAGCTAAACACTGGTGGAGAAGTATTCATGGACTGTTGGATTGAAACACAGATTGTACCAGCAAGGTGTTGATAATGCTCAAGATTAATGGCTCAGCCGTGGATAATCACCCTCATCCCCCACTTTTCTGCACAGCAGTCGCAGATAGACTTGTTCAACTCCTAACACTGGTGCTCATAAGATGAATGGCACACATAGTCTTGTCAGAGAAGAAAATCTTGTTCACACACACATAAACAAATGCATACATCACAATCATCCACACGCAATCTCACACACACAAAAAATACACATAAGGCATATGAACAAGGCCCACCAGGCCGTGTTATGCAGAAATCAGGATAGTCAAATGTTCGCTATGAAGGAGGCACACACACTGTGAAAGCAGCCTTCACTCAAATCTATTTCATCCTGCTGTTTCCCCGTCATCTCCATTATCCTCCCCTGTGTAGCAGATCTCTTGCCCTTCTTTCGGCCTATCCCCACTTTGTGGCCATAATTCACTATGGTCTGGCTTTTTGACATGCGTGCAAATTGGCAAATTACAGGATGGCGAGCTGTCACTAGTCAGATTCATGTGGTCACAAGGGGCTTGTGGAAGGTGGGGAGTTGGGGAGGTGCTGGTGGTGGGGGTTGGGCAGAGCAAAGAGGACATTAGCCCTGCTTGTTCTGGCCTAACATTGTTAACGCTGACCGCTTGATTGACACTAACTGCTGCCGTGATTTGAAAAGGCCCTCAGTGCTGTGCTGCTTTAGGAGGCCTTCTCCACTCCCATCCCTCCTTTGTGTCCATTTTTCCCTTCATGTTGTTTTTCTCTCTTTGCCCCCACCACCTCATTTGCATCAGAGGCCGGGTTTCATAGTGTACAGGAGGGAAGAGGGGGACTCCCCAACTAACCCCCTCCATCCCACCTACCCAGCCTCCAGCAAGCACTCTTTGTCTCATCTGCCTAGGCCAAAACGAGGACGCAGCAGGCCTCTTGCCTGGCTGCGATGGGGCTGGTGTATCAGGGCAGGCTGCTGGGACAACAGCATGAAGGTGTTATTGTAACTGGGCATGGCCAGGCTAAAGCAGCATCCGCATCTGTGTGTCTGGTTCATCCAGTTGATCCCCCAGGAAACGATGTCTCACTTCAAGGGAACAGGAAGCTGCTGTGGAGGATGGGATTTCTGGGTAAATAGCAAGGCTGCTGGGACAGTCTCTCCTGTCCCTCTGACATGGACTGTACTGTACTATTATGAGAAAGAAATGGGAAAGAGAGAGAGTGGAGGATGAGGCAATTCAAGCTAACATTGTGCTGAAAGTTGATTAAAAATGGAGATGGCTACATTAGTATGTGGGCAAGTAGTATTATTACTCTTTGGAGTAAAAACAAGGACTTACAAGAAAAGAAAAAAAGTTGATTGTTGTAAAAAAAAAAAAGATTTCACCCTCTCTTACTGCGATCCATTGTTAACATAAAGGACTCTTTACAAAATAACCACCTCCTATACATTTCATTTGCCATGTAAACCAAAACAGACCTGTTTTCCCTGCAGATAAATGCCCCCCTCTTGCTTTTAAGTGGTTAGAACATGATCTTAGTCTGATTAATTACACCCCTTGCTGCTTGCCCCCTCTCTCTGCTCTCCTGGCTAATGGCTAGTGTTTATGCTAAGAGTACAGCTATGGTTTCAGGGGGCGGTTTGGCGGTAGCAGCGCTGAGTCCTCGCGTGAGGGGAGCAGTTTTAATTAACGTGGAGACAACACCTCTCTCCCTGCTCATCTTTCACCTGGGAGACATGGGGGAACTCTGACACCAGCCCGGCATGCCGCTGATTAAAGCGGGGCCTCATTTACCGTTGCCTGCTGTCAACAAAACACCACTAATGGCATTATGCCCAGGCCTGGGGGGGGGGGGCAGGTCCAGGGACTATCCCCACCCAGGTTCAAATGAGAGAAAACAAATTTAGCCTAATCTCTGATACAGGAGCTTAATCTCCCTGTGATCTTATCTAGGAGAGGTCTCACATGTTACAGGACCCGACCCTGCTGAGGCAAGATGGACAGGGCTTAAGCAGGTAAAAGCTGCCCTGTACTCTTTGTTTGGGAAGGTGAGGTATGAGTGAGTCAGTATTTAAAGGTGACTTAGTCCTCTTAGTGGTTTGGCAGAGGCCTTATTCAGAAGCCAGTCACTGACCCTGCACTGGCAGGAAAGAAGTATTTGCACGTCTTTCATCACCTGATGGATGTTGGCATGGATGTTCCTTGCATTCTGACGGTGACCTCATACATGTCCGTCTCTCTTCGTCCATCACTTCCCCTATATATAGATGGGAGTCATTGTTCAAATAGCTCGGGTTGTCCCTTTGATGTCCTGGCAGAACAAAGCTGCGGTGTCCTTACACACTTAGAGAACACTCCAGGCTGGAATCCTGAACATGATGCTTGTGTCAACCAGTCCATTAACACCTCCACACTCCCTGTCCACGTGTTCTAGATGTTAAATGGATCTGTTACATATGACAGGTTTAATTCTAAAACACTTTGTATACATTATGAGGAAAAATCTGAAATGTAAACAAATGTCCTAATATCTGACCAAAATGTAGACATTTAACTTTCACCATAACCCAGTTTCCTATTACCTCAGTCCACATTTCACTATGTTTTACTCCATTATTCTCTCTCTGTTAATGGTCTTAATAGCCTCAGCCAGCTCTACTATTGGCACTCCTTGTGCTGTTGCCCCCATTGTACATTTTGACAAGTTACACATTTTAACATGAGCGGAAGGGTAGTATAAAATTTAATGCTAAAACCTAGGTCACTTCTCTTTGGTGTGCATTGTACTTTTACAGTCTTCTTATTAGTTGCCCCAGAAAGGAAAATTTAACAGCAGCTTTTTTATTGATTTATGTCAATAGCCATTAGTTTGGGCTTTGCCTTCTCTTTACCTTTAATAGGGGCATGCATTAGACTTGAAGCACATTAAAAGACCGGGGGTTATTAGCGTGATGATTAATTAGAAAAGTTTGTTTCTTGTAAAGTGACAGCTCTTCTTTAAGCAGCCCTGTAAACTTTTACAGGACCATTCAGCTGACCTCAAATTGGAAATTTGTGTTGGAAGCAGCCTGGCTCACCATTACAGCTCCTGACTGTTGTTAATTTTATATTTGTCTAATAAAAGGCAGCAGGGGTTACGGACATGCGCTGTATGCCTCCCCATGAACCCCACTCCTCTTGAGTGGCTCTCTTTCATGTGGTTGATAAGGGGCTTCCCAGTGTTTTAATACAATGGCATAATGTTTTTGGTGAAAACCTTTACTTAGCAAGGGGTGGATAAAATCTTTTTTTTTTTCTATTTCTATTTATTCCAGGGAATTGTAATCTACCATTTAATGGAAATGGTTGTCTGACATACTGTAGCTACCTTCAGAAAGCACACAGCATACATACTGGAAGTCTCACAATGACATTAAGCAAGTCACATCAGCCAAGTTTGCAGTTTAGCCATGTGGCTGTTTCTTTGTACGAATATAGGTAAAAAATTAAAATTAAAATCCGCCTCATGGCCTGTTCATTCAGACGTCAGTGTCTGTAGTCGCCTCTAGTGGTGCAAATAAGTATTGTATGTAATAAGCCGCATTTCCACCCACAGTACCCAGAACTTTTATTCCCAGGAGCTACTTTTCAAGGGACTAAAAGGTTCCTTCAGCCCATTGTTGTCTGCATTTCCACCGCAGTCTAAAGACCTGCGAAGATTGGGCAAATTACCCCCATTTGCTTACACCCATCACACAGCTGCATAACTCTATTGTTTTAAGTTATTAAAAACATCACCTGCAATTCAGCATAAGGACCTTAGTTTATTTTAACCTATGCACTCTCAGCTGTTTTAAATACTGAGCTTACCGGTGCATAATGGTGAAATTGAGAGCCACTGCTTCCTCAGAGCGTTGTAAATATTAGAAAATGGTAACACAAGCATAAGCATTATGTGTCTTTTTACATATATAGTAGTATATACTTGTTTTCAGAACAGCCACTAAACACACATTTATTTAGCTGCAGAAATATAAACGTGCAAAATACAGCAGTTGTGTGCTTCAGCAGGAGACACGGGACGAGGGCTGCTAGTGCGTGGTAAACACGCTAGTCTGCAGCCTGCAGTACGGTGTGCCCGCCCGTTCCATCTGGAAAAACACGGTGAAGTTCCTCCAAAGGTTTCTAGTCCTTGGGGAAAGTTCCTGCAGTGGAAACGCAGCTTTAGTAGTGCTATGTCATATAGGCCAATCCGCCATACTGACACAACAGTGCTTCTGTCAGTTGGCCCTTTTCAACTGTTTATACTGAAGTCAGCGTAACGTGAAGAGGCAGAAGAGGAAGTGCACAATGAAGCTTCTTGATTACCGCCTTGGGGAGACCGAACTGTGGAACTACTTAAAAGATAATGCCTGAATGATGTTTTTTGAACTCTGGCTGCCTATTTTGCAAGTTGAAACAATATCAGTGATGTAAAGGAAATGGGACCTGAATGGCACTGTTTACAGTTGTTGGATGTTCACACATAAGCAGCAAGTTCCAACATAAACATCCACTTAGTGCATGTAAATCTAAGGGCTATTAATAAGCTCTTTTATCTTCTCTTCTGGAGAGTGGCCCTGGAGGCCTTAGGCTAATCTGGCCCTCACTGACTAGCTCTCCAATGTGTTTCTCTTCTGTCTGTTTCTCTTTAGCAAAGCCTGTGCCTTTGGGCAAAGAAACTCATTACCAAGCTTTAAACACCTCCATTTCATAGTGACCGTTCATTTGCTAAAGAAAGTTTGTTTTAGTCTTGTGTTTACACCTCTATCAAGTCTGCAGACTGTTGTGTATACCTGTATCCCAGACATGGTTAAACCTCACCAACCTGTCAATGTCTCTGTTGATGTGGAAGGTTTTTACTGAAGGTTTCCCTGGCTCTCAGTTCGCTCTCCACCAGCCTGTCCCTTCTGTCTTGTGTTCAGGAGGACAGTGACAGCGCTCATATGGTTGCATCTCCCTTACATATTTTCTCTCTGCAGACTGATGAGTTCTGACGGAGCGAATGCCTTTGTCTCGCTCTCTCTCTCATGCAGACCCCCTTTCAACTGTTGTTTTTCTTATTCCTGTCGACAGAAAGTTGTTTTTGCTGCCTCCCTTCCCTGCGTGTCCGTGACAGGCATACTTCCTGCATTGTGTGTGTGTGGGGTTGTGTGTATGTGTGAACGGGCATGCATGTATATGTGTGTGTGCATGTCTGTCTTTGTGTCTATGTATGTGTGAGTACTTCAGTGGAGTAGAAACTGCTTTTATGTCAGTGCCAAGTGTGGAGAATGGTTCTGCTAGTGAAGGACAGCCTCTCGTGCTGCACTGGGCTTCCCACTCTGTTCCGAAGAGCCAAATGCCTTTATCTGATGTTGGATCTTTGTTATTTGTCCATGAAACTACAACTGAGAACATCTTATACCTGTGGGACCGGCCGAGTGATCTCCTCCATACCAGCATGTGGACATGAACATAAATGGAGCAGTTTGCTCCTTTGCCATCTTATATTGTTATTAACTTGCCGCCAGCTTCTTCCTTTGGCTGTCTTTGAAACATCAAATGTAGTTGCTCTCATAGTCTTGGTAGGATGGCCATACGGGCAATATCCTGCTTGGCCGAGGCTCGCTGGCATCATCCCAAAAGCTCAAATGTTTGTGTCACCATGTCACACCTAAAGCGGTTCCATATTTCAGTCCTACATCCTTGAGACTCAGAGTAGCTTTGTGGCTTGTGTTTGCGGACTGGCTGCCATCTTGAGTTGTGTGTTTCAGCCACTGTCCTGTGGTTTGGGTTGGTCCCAGGTCTCGAAGCAGATGGTGGCACAGTTTAGCATGTGTGACACACTGGTGGCACCAATTTCCCTATTATAAGGCATCTAGTAAAGTGCAGGCTCTTCAATCCTATTTCCTCACTAGGTCATTGTTATCACACCTCTGATCTCCCACAATTAGTAAGTTAACACTCACTGTCTTCCACAGTTGACAGTTACCTCTCGACTTGATTGACTTGGTTTCACTCTATGTATACTTCTCTCTCAACTTTCTTCCGATGTTTTTAATCCTTTTAATTTTTGTTTTAGATGTCTTTTAATTTGTGTTTCAAATATGCTTTATGTTATTGATTTTAATTTGTCTTTACAGTATGTATGAAATACGGTATTTAAAAAAATGACAAGAAAACAAGAACAAGAGAAAAATAAAACAATAGCAAGTTGGTTGCATTGACCTAGTCTGTAAAAGAAGATGCTTTATTTATCTTGCTGCCTTCCCAAATCAGAGAGAAACATCAAAAGTAAGACTTTTGAAGCCTTTGCCTTATACAATTGTAAATCAGTTTTTCTATTTTCTGCTACACACCAGAATCATGTGTGAGCCTTTTATCATTGGAGTGCAACATGGCAAACATTCCACCTCATCTTGTAAATGAAACCCAGAATGACCATCTGAGTCAGAAGTTGTTGTAGCCTTAGTAAAAGGTTTGCAGTCTCATTTCTACATTGTAACTCTGCTTCACACTTGAGATGGAAAGTACAGTCTAGCTGCCAAGGATAGATGATCCAGGAGGATACTTTGATATCTGCTCACGTACCTTTGATGCTCACAACACTAGATGTGTGCAGAGATATTTACTAAATCAAAGTAAAGTTCTTTCAACAGCTGCATAGAATTTGAGATGAATGGAAACAGTTGTATATCACTGAAACCCAGTTACAACAGCACCTTGAGGAAAAAGTGATGGTTCCATGTCTGGTGAAATGCAATACCCAAAATATGGCTTGTATTTAGTGTATGTGAGGGAAAAAGTTAAATACAAAAAATATGAAATAGGTTTTCTTTTAGCACAGCTTGTGCAAGTTGTGTTATTACTGCAACAGTGACAGTACTATGGTCATCCATTAAAAGTAAATTGAAGGGTTTGAAGTTCAGTGGCATTATCAATGCTATACAGAGGAATTAGATATGTACTGTAGATATTATATAGGTTTGATCTCAAGGTTATGTAAGAGTGCACATAGCATTAGAACACCTTAGACCAAAGATTGATGATTAACTTTGTAGTTGAAATGCCAGATTGGCCGCTGTATGTCTCAGACGCAAAGGTGAAGAGGGGAGCAGAGCCTTCAACTGAATTGTCGAGCTACCAAAAGCTGGATCAGATGCTGGGGAAGAAGCCAGAAACGCCTGATGAACCTAAATATGTAGTGAGGGTGAAACGGGAACTCCTGGCCTCTGTCTATAAGCTCTTTGACTCCTACCTCCGGAAACATCTTTCCTGAATCCTGCAGGAGGTTGGGGATATGGAATGTGAAGGGGTCATGTTTAAACCCTCCACTGGCAAGAACTGTGGCCAGAAGGTTGTCAGAGCCTGATACAGCAGCAACCGATAATCCTTCTGGTGGACACCATTGTTGGAGGGAGCCGTCAAGCTGAAAACAGAGGCCTTTCAGGCTTGGCTAACCCAAGGATCTCCTATATCGGCTGACAGTTTGTGAAGGCCATGAAGGACTGTTGGTTCAAAGAGTTAATGGGAAACCATCAGAAGACTCAGGGAGATGATTCTGGGCCTTACCCAGGCTGTTCTCAGCAAGGAAGAACTGCTGACCTCAACTTGTTATATAGTCGGGCAGTGGAAGGAGGTCTTTGAGGACCTCCTGAATCCAACAGACACAGCTGGAAGATTAGGGGGAAGCCCTCCCCAGCTCTCTGGCAGAGGTCACTGAGGTAGTTTAAAAGGCTTGACAGACTGAATATCAACAGGCGGATTGGTGTGGTGTCCATGTTAATGCAAGCTACATGAATATTAAATATATGTTATAGATATTTTGAATGTTTGATTCTTTAGGAATATGAAGTGTTAGTATAGTTGCACTGGTGGTATAATTGTGTAGCAAAAAACTAAATGACCAAAAATGATGAAAGCAATAAAAAAACAAAACAGACTCAGCATTCAAATGCAGCACAGTCATATTTACCATTATCTTCCCTGTCAGAATGATAGATGTCTGAATGTTAACATTACACCTGAAATATATTATTTTTTCAGCACTTCGGTTGAAATCTTTTCAGCCATTTTCCACAAGTGTTGAAAACAACCCCAGAGTGAGTTTGAGTGACAGGAGTGGCATTGGAACAGGGCTGGCCAGACAGCACATATCCCTTTCACAAGCTGGAAGTAGAGGCTGGCGGAAAATGGCATCTCCCAGGGAAAGCCAACAACTGGCTATCACCCTGACCGTTTGTCTTCATCAATCAACCTGCGTTTGTTGACCAAGCAACATGATGTCACTATTAATTTCATGCATTCCCTTAATGGGGTCCAGAGGGGAGCCCAATCCTCACAGTAGGATTTCCTGTCCTGTTGCATTGTGGCATATGTCCGCTTCCTTTTAGGAGATCAGTTGGACTTTTTCAAAGTTTTACTTCTTCTCTTGTTTTTTTCTCCCTCTTTTTCAACTCCCCTTCATTCCTGTCTGCCGTTTCCCCCCTCACGGTGTTATTTGCTTTGCTTTGTCATACCTCCTCTGGTTGGAAGCAGCTCCACTGTGTTTGTATCCTTGTTATGTGAGTACTTGTGATGATTTCCACTTATTTGCTGAGGTATACACTGAACTGGATGTACCGAACCGTTTGATCAACCCTCAGATTTCATGAACAGATACTGGTGCTGTGTGCTCAGATCAGCGCATTAGCGTTTCATTTGAAAGAATGGTGTCACTGTGTTGACAAGCTCATGATAAGTTGGTGGCTTCTAAGGGAAAATGTTTAAAGCAGATAAATGCCTCAGGACTCCATCTGTCTGTCTCATTGTCCTGATTGTAGTTTATTTTCGGTGATTATGAAAACCTGCTTTAAACAGGCTTTGGGGATGTTGGTTTATTAGCTTTAGATGAAGTATGCCCCTTGCGCGATGATTCCACACAAGGTACTTAATGTTATCTCTTCTGACTTCTGTGCATCTGTGTTTACTGTCTACATGACTGGCTTTTTTATCATTCCTTTGATTATCACAAAGGAGGAGGGAGTTGTGAATGATATTCCTTGCTCTTAGTCTCACTTACTCCCTTCCTTCCTTCTCAGTCTCTCCCCCCTCTCTCTCCCTGTTACTGCACCTCTCCTCTGGCTTTAAGAGGCTTAGCAGCAGCTTAGCGCCCAGGTCAAACTGACCTTTGCCCTTCATCTGTCAGCCTTTTGATGTGGTGCCAGCCTGGGCTGCTTGCTACGCTCTGCCTTTAACAGCACGTCCAGGGGTCAGAGGAGGGCTCTGCTTCAGGACCCCCCCCCATACACAACCACCACCTCCACCTCCCACCTCCCTTGCAGATGTGTCTGTCTCTGATGCCCCCCTCTCCACCGCCCTCTGCCCTCCCTTGGCTCTTCCCTGCCCCAGTGCCCATTATTATTTTATAGTTTGGTTCTGCATTCCTTTCACTCAGGCTGCGGTGGAAGGCAGACCTTTGGCTTTATTGCTTACACATGTCCATGACTTTCTCCCTCAGCAGGGAGAGACAAAACAGCAAGAGGGAGATGGCCAATAGGGGCCAACCATCTAAACTCTCCCCACCTTGAACTAATCGTTGGGGGCCAGAGTGTGGCTCTACCTCAGCCCTGTGCCAGTGGGGTTTCAATTTGTAGAGACATAAACAGATACTAAAGCCAAGGTAACAACATAGTAATTTATCAAGCCAGTTCACATCAAATTATCACAGCGCCCCCCTACTGTCAGGCCCCATAATAGCCCCCAGCCCCTGCTTCAGAGGTGCACCATGGTCACACTTCATTTAGGAGTGCACAAACATGTGTCCCTTTGTCTGGTTTCCCTCTGAGCGTGACGCTTCACACCGGCCAGTGATCATCCTGGACAGAGCGTCACAAGATTAAAGAGGATGTGAATGTCTGCAATTGTGTGTGTGTGTGTGTTGATAAAGGTGTATGTTTGTGCATGTGCTTCTGATGTGCATACAGGCAGTATACTTGCTCATATGCATATGCTGTAGAATGTGTGTGCAATGATTGTAACTGAAGAAAAAGTATCTGTACAGTCCAAATGCATTATAGCAAATATATGTTGTCTTCCTTTCTTCATTTCATCATCTGGAAAAGATAACAATAGTAGTTCTTGGTGAAAAAGCACCTGAGTCAAGTTGAATTGTGTATACCTGTGCAAGCCAGGTATGTAACAGAATCTATCTTGAAATAAACAGATTATTTTTCTGTAGCAAAATCATGTTTCACTTTAATATGGTGCCTGAACAGAGTGCTGCCTTTGATCTCCACTAGCAGAGCCCAGCACATGGATAATATATCTTTCAGAGATAAAAGTAAAAATGTGTGCTAGGTGATGATGTCATGCAGTTGTGGCCGCAAGCCTGGGAGAAAAGCAAACTTTCGCAGGCGAGGCTATCCCAGGGATCACTAAGGGTGCTCTCTGAGCCTTTGGGGAAATCAATTACACATTGTCCGAACTGTGATTCCTGCTGTAGGAACTTAATCGTGGGGGCCTTCTGCAGAGGATCATCCCGATGAGTTTGGACACTGTTTTTGCTCCCTGGTGTCCGCTCTCCTCTCTCTCTGCCCCCCACCCCCCACTTCTACCGTTGCAATTCGTTACATTTGTGTGCAGCTTACAATTCTGCAGAGAGTCATTCATCATCATTTGCTGGTGTATCTGTCTTGAGTGCCTTAGCTTTGATCATGTTGTATTTTATACTTAACATCTGTTCTACATTTAACCTTCTGTAATGGTGTTGTTCAGATACTATTACCTTGGCATAACAAGGGAAGAGTTTACCTGGTGACTTTGTAGCCAGTGTAAATCTGGCATATTTGTCATGGCTTGGTAAATAAATGATCCACCAGTTCAAACGTTGTGATAAGCAGATCTCCCCCTGCCATTTCCTGCCTAATGGGACAGGACTCAGAGCGATCTCTGTGCTTCCTCTTACGTGATCTTCTCTTCTTTCAAAAGCTTATCTACTCCTAAATCATCCTCTTTGAATTGGGAGGACAGTGTATTTTTTGTATTTTCTTTAACTATTTCCAGCTCTCTCATTTCCAGTCTTTCTCTGAGGCCTTGCTCTCTGCTTATGTATGCTGGCACTCCACCTATGCCCCCCAACCTTGCTCCCTTCCGCCCTCTCTCTTTCTCTCTCTCTCTGGCCTCAGGAACCCAGGAGCATAAGGCCCTGACCCCCTCCTCCTCCGCCAACACACTAATCATCCCTAATCAGAAGTGAAATGCATTTTTCTAAGGAAGTAGCTGGAAAATTTCACAATCTGCATTTCTCCGACCAAGCTGATTAGAGAAACATTATCCTGCTTTCACAGTCACTTCCAATCTGCCTTTAATCTGTCACTTCAATCGCCTAATTATTTAGTCAATGACCTGGGGACGCAATCTTACAAAAGAATGAAATGCATGCCATATCATTTTCCCTTTCATTTATGCATGATATCGCTGGTTACATGTTATGTTCCCTTGAGCTAAATATGCAAGCCTTGTTCATGTTCACGTAAATGTGTGGCTATGTCTATTTCTGGTTTGTGTGTGAGTGCATGCATACGTGTGTGTGTGCATGTGTGCACTGTTCAGGCATTTATTGTCCTTGCCCATCGCATCCATACATGTGTGGATGTGTGCTTCAGTGTGTGTCAACAGTATCTTGTTTAGAAGCTGCTGAGCTGTGAATGCTGGCTGGGGGTAATGCAGTTTAGCCCTTAGTTGGAAGAGCCTTTAGGGAATGAGACTCTGTGGGGGAGTCGTGTTATTGGAAAGGTCATGATTACAGTAGGGGGTCAAAATAACTCGCTGACACTCTTTATACACAAGTGACTGCTATTGTGCCTCAGGGTGTCAAGAACTATATTGAGTATTGACTATATGTCACAACAATAAAAAGGAAACCTGTTCTCCTTTGGCAAATGTTCTACCTCCAAAGAGTGTGAAGTCAGGACAAAAGGTAAAAATACTTTCAATGTCAATAAGACCATCATGTTGACATGCTAATTTAGCTGCAGAGGGGGAAAGAACATTAATGTCTTTGAAGACTGCAATTCTGAATTTCTCCTAAAAGAAAAACCGAAGAGCTTAAGAATTGCTGTGTTTCTCCCTTTTACTTCTTTGTACGTCAAACTATAAGTACTTCTTTTACTTTACCAGAACAAATAGCTGCATTACTGACTAAAGAAGCACATATAATAGTTAACCTCCAGGTCTCATTTGTAAGACCTCGCAAACTGTATGGAAACATGTAATTCAGGGCATTGTAACCTGTATCACAAAATAAAGGTTTAATAAAGAAGAAAAATGTAGGTATTATTCAATGCTTACATTTGAGGCATGGCGTTGCATATTCCCTGGTTATGTTCACTTCACTTTAAAGGCATTTTTGATTGAATTAGCCACTTACAGATGCATAGATAAGAGAGGATAAAGAAAAATGACTTTGAACTTTCTGCTCAGCATGGCCCACTTATACTCGTCCAAGTCTGACACAGGACCAAACCTGCCCGATAAGGACGCAGACCCGTCCAGGGCAGCTGTCTCTCTTTCATCTTTGCCTTCACTGGATGGCAACTCATTCCTCTATTTGTGGCTGCCTCACTTCACTTATCAAGTGTGGATTCTGGAGAGCCATCATGCTTATTTGTTCATGACACCGGATCCGCTAATAAACCTGCTTGAAAAGAGTGTAAGAAAACATTCCACAGTCTGGCTATGAGGCAGGTCCAGAGTCCCACCAGGCCTTTGCTAAAGCCAGTGTTTAGCGCCTCCATCCAGTGTCGCAAAACACACCATGAGAGGTCATAAACTCTGGCACTCAGAGAGCACTTTGACCATGGGAATAGCAGTGTTAAAGCCAAAACAAACAAGAGATGTACATCAAACACCAAGACATTCTGCTGGTGAAATTCCATATTTAGATGACTGGTTTCATGCATTTTGGTCAGTGTCTAACCCAATACCGTGTGTGATCACTGGTAACTAATTACAGGACTATGTTTTTAAAATTGTAAATAGGCCCCACAATTTTTTTATATAATAAAATTATTATATTATATTCTACATTGGTGTTTTTGCAAATCCAAGTCTCACTTTTATTCAAGACTTTGCTCTCTTTCCATCAGAAACCATACCAAATTGATTTATTGTACAAAACAAGCTGCAAGTAAAGATGCAAAGCCTGCTCAGACATAATCATTTATTTGTGTATTTTATTCACTTATTGCACAATACTGATGCAAAACAAATAAGAGTTATACATTGATTCTGTATGGACTTTCTTTGTTAAAGAATGCAGTGTGACAGTTATTATTGACATCCCTAACAGTTCATCAGTCCTGATACACTAACATTAAGGTTAAAAGGGCAGAGCAATAAGCATAACTTTTGTATCAGAACAAATATTGATTTGTTCATATGTCTGACTGGCAGAGACACTTAGTGATCAGGCTATAATAACAGATGGTGCTGTAGTAGAGAGGGGGTTGCTGAAGAGAGTTGATGTGTGAGCTATTTCAGGAATGCCGGAGAGGAAACGTATTGATCGGGACACTTAGACTTGATAAGGACGTCAGGTTTAAGAGGAGCAAGGCAATCATTAAGTACACCACTGGCCGCTGTTGTTCAGAAAATATATTTGCTGCTTTGCCCCCCCTTCTCTTCTCTTTTTTTCCTCTTTATTTGGCTCTTTCTTGCCAGAGGTGAAAAGAAAATCTCATCTCCATCAGGCTAAATTGTGGTGGGCAGCATTATCAGTTCAAAAGACCTGGGGATTTGACAGCTTCCACTCCATGGTGATTAATTACTTCTTAAATGTGGTGGGCCCTTCTCTCCCCTCACTCTCCCTGCCTGAAGCTGTAGGGGTGGTGGTGGTGGCTGGAGGCAACACATGATAAGTGCTGCCCTTATTACTGGTCTCACTGGGAAAAGGCCCAGGCAGCACTGGGCGAACGCAAGCCAATCAAACCCCCTGTGTCGCATGGGGCTAGGAAAGCTTGGAAAGATGCATGCCCTTTGTTTACTCTTTAGTGCATGATAGAAAGGTACAGTGCTGCCAACTCTGCTGTTTGTGATGTTGGGTTAAATAACCTCTTCTGCTCTTCAATCTTTCTTTCCATCCAGCCATCCCTCCTTCACTCCCTCACCTCCAGGGTTATATGGGGTTTTGATCTCTTCTTTAATCACTGCACCAGACTGGATAGGAACTACATACTCTAGAGCTCTCTATTATCATCAGCCAAGGGGAAGAAGGACACTCCTCATCACATGTCTGATGGACAGAATTAATCACTTATGGACATCATACAGGAGAAGTCATCTATTACAAGCAGTGTAATCACACAGGAGAAGTAGCTTCAATCAACCAAAAGAGACCTCAATATAGTTAAGCACTTAGCTGTGTACATATTTATATTACACGCCTGTGGCAGCCTTTTCCACTGTTATTCGCATTCTGTGGTTCTCAAGGTTCTGCACACAGCTGGTCCTTGAGCTTCATGTCTCCCTGTAGGCTCCGCTGTTTGGCTTGTGTGTATGAGTGGCACTTTCCCCGAGGCTGTGCCTGTTCGTGTGTCTGTGCATGTGTTTTTGTGTATGTTTCTGCATATGTGTTTCTGTTTGTGTGCATGTGTGCATGTGTGTGTCTGAACAAGCCTACAGTGGAAAGCTTCATTATTGGACCTGTCAGTGCTGTAAGTCTCCCCGAAGGCAACGAGGTAGAGATGAGAGACAGAAAGACACACGGTAGGGCGCCGTGCACACACGCCTGTCACACGCCTGTCCCCAGCGGTGAGCATACAGGCCATTATGATGTCTTCCAGATGGACACATCTGTCTGTTTCCCTGGGAACAAATCTGCTAAAAGCAGGGAAAGAGTCATGAACAAGCCGTCTCTGGTGGAGTTTTATTTGTTTATATCTGCCATAGTAGGCTGCCTGGATGTCATGATGTATGGCGTGAGGAGACACCTTTGGAGCTATGTTAGATCCCTCAGACAACATGTGTTAAGATGTCAATATTGTATTAGAAGCCAATGTTCTCCTATGTCCCTCTACATCATTATTAGAATGGCAATAGATTTGATTTCTGTTGTGGAGAGGAATCTATTTTTACCCTATAGTATAGGCTTATGTTCCAGAAAAATGCTTTTTTAATGGCTGTAGCTTGTCATGTAGATTATTGGACCGCCATTTGTCCCTCCTCCCTCTTCCAGTGGGAGCAGAGAGGATGAGTGTTGTCATTACAGACAAGCAAGCAAGGTGAACCTTTCCTAGACTGGGGACCTTTTCCTGGTACGCAGAATCAGAACAACCCATTGCTGCACCTCCCCATAATCCCTGGCATTTTGTTTTGATACTCCACAGCATGAAAATGAGGGAATATGGCAATGTTATGGCATTTGAAGTCAATATGTATTATAAAATCAATCTAGATGAAGATCTGCCCATCCCTCTAATTAGACGGGGTGACTGGAGATTGATTTTTAATTGCAAAAGTAATTACATGGAGCAGATAGCCAGTGACATTTGATTATCTAGGTGATTGATTAAAAGGCCTGGCTGCTGGGGCAGACTGTCAGCCAGCTGAATCCAGACAAAAGAGAAAATTAAAAAAGTTGTCCCGTTTGTAATCACGAATTTCAAGGGTGAAATTACAAAGCCAAACATCCCCTTGGAGAAGCCCAGCATCCTTCCACTTTGCGCCTGTCTGCCCTCCTATCTCACCCCCGCCGTCACAACACCCACAACGCAAGACCCCCGTGACACGCTAAAAAGGGGGAAACAATGATGTGAAAAATGAATTGAGGAATTGTTCTGTTACAGACAGCCTGGTGCGTAAATGATGGGTGCATATATCTGCTTAGCAGCCTTGTCACATCATCATAGGCAGAAAGGAAAGAAAGAGAGGGAGAGGTACAGACAGACAGTAAGAAGGACAGAGAAACAGAGTGAAGGAAAGCTCTTATCTCTCAGACTGCTCCTTCACTCATCTTCATCTCTTGTCATCTCCCTGCAATGGGTGCCTGCACTTGTTCATTGTTGTCTGTCGACCGGTAAGGGAGTGAGACTAAATAAACAGCAGAATAACATCTTTTTTTTCCTGTGTTTGGGAAAGCCAGAAGAAATCCTTTTTCATGTTGTCTTTTTCTTCTCCTCCTCATCTGTCATTCTTGTGGGATCCCTCTCAAAGAAAATGAACGATGACAAGGTAAAGCGTCGGGGGGACAGCTGAACTGTTTATGAGACTGACAAAAACTGTTTATGTGGCTGTGATGGACAGGGCTGAGTGATGACAGTTGGAAATGAAATACATTCTTCATGTCTACCTGCTGCATGCAAGTTAGACTCTATATCAGCTGGTGGGTACGTTAAGTACTTTACAGTCTTGTGAATGCATACTTTGTTTTTTATCTTTATTTATCTTTGTTTTGGTATCAGAATTCATAGCATTGTCAGTTTTAGGCTGAGCAACAAAGAATAAAATTCATCTCTTATCTCTAGTCTCACCCAGTAGCTAATATCATTCTACTTAGCCACACTTGTTGATAGGCCCCCACTGACACACACACGCACACACACACACAAAAGCGCATTCACAGAGCAATATGTTCTCTGTTCACAGTCCTCATAACCAGGAGATCCATTTATTTCTCACCGTAGGACGTGCCTATAAATTATGCCTGGTTGAGGTATCATTTAGCTTGGACTGTTAAGCCACTCCTGTCATTTTAGTGGAAGGTTCACTCTTTGCGCTTTCCATGAAGGCAACATTTATGTCTTTAATTTACAGCTCCTTGCCTGGAGGATACTCCTTGGCTTTATGAAGTGGTATTAGGGGGCCTATTTAGTTGTCATGGCAGAGCACTGCTCAGTGTGGTGCAGCCAGCAGAAGCCAGCCCCTGAAAAAGGAGAGACGAGGGAGCAAAGGCAGCGATTTCAAATGAGAATCGCTGTCCTTTTAACTCAAAGAGCTCTGTAGCCTGGCAGGAGCAGCTGAGCAGGGTCTTTGAAGGGAGGTAAAGAGAGAGAGAGAGGGGAGGGGAAATAAAACAGGCCCGGGCCAGCCCCACATATTATTTCCCCTCAGGACGTACAGAGTCTATATTGGCTGAAGCAGTACGGCCCCTGGGGTCACAGCTCCTTCTCTGGTTCAGAGAGCCGCAGCACTAAGAGGGACTTTCCTCTGTCTGCCTCAGAAACAGGCTGGCGAGTGTCTGCGGGTAAACCATCACACATGTGCCTCCCAGCACCGGGCCTGGGCTCTGTGGGTGAACACAAAGCAGCGGCACTTATTAAATTTCCATGAAGTTTACCGAATTTGCGGGATCAGTGGGGTGAGGCCGTTAGGGAGCCATGCCACCACCTGCAGCTTCCCTCTGCCACTGAAGCCTCACCCTCCCTCTCCATCTTCCGCCTGTGTCTCTCCTAGCTTAACATTCGAAGAAGATTTCCACTGGCTTGGCATTGTACCCTGCAGAACTTGCTGCCCACATCCTACAGGGGACCCAAGGGGCCCGGGTGTAGCAGGCCAAAAATAACAATATAAAAGCAAATAGACACATGGTCACATGGCTTGTGATTTGCTGTGCATCAGTAAATTATATTCGACACATACTACACATGCACAGAGTTACAGTCCAGTTAGACTAAATGCTCATGCTGCCATATAGTACACAAAATCTTCAAAAAATGAAAAAATATAGCTCAGAGGATGTAGTTGACTTTATCCTGTGAGAAATGAAAGGTAAGTTATAGCCAACCCCAGAATTTTTGGTAGATAATCCCCTGCATGTCATGGGTAGTAAATGCTCACAGCGGGCCGTTCATCAGGGCCAGGACTCTTCCAGATGTGGAACCAGTTACTGAAAAAGGAGATTGCCAGTGTAAGAGAGCAGAGAGAGACTGTACATAGACCAAAGTGAGAGGGTTAAGGTTCGGTTAGTTATGTTCTAAAGGTCAGAGAGGCCAACTTGTAAAATTGTCAAATATAGAAGTTAAATTGAATACACTGTCTTGCTATTTGAATGTTTAATATAAAAATCACGTTTACTGTGATTTAAAATGTATGTTTCCAGTAAAAGTGTTTTTTCTTAATTCAGACAGAGCTTCAAGTGTCAATTGTGTCACATTTGGACACAATTGACTTGCATTTCCCAAGTGTCAACTGAAAGAAATTCATGGTTGACAATAGTGGGTCAACATTCTTCACTTAGCCAACCAAAAATCATAAGGCACAGTGCATTGTTCATCTCCATAGCAAATAATTTAAATTTACTCACTCCACTTTCATTGTCTATAATTAAATCCTAAAATCAAATTTTCTTAAAACAAGAACAAAAATACCCACAAGATTGTTCCATATTTCCAATGCTAACTTATCTAAAAAAAATGTCTAGAATCAAGAGTTTCTCATACACTCATCTCTAGACACAGAGTAAATGGAACTGCACTGGGGAAAAGTGGACTTATTTCAACCCATTAGCAAACTAATTTTTTGTATTGAATATGAAACCAAACGAGTTGTTAAGATTAAGTTGTTGTATTTATTACATGAGTTTGCTGCTTTAAATATAGCTGTTATTTAGAACAAGCACTCTTCTGCAAACTTTTTCAAACACATCTAGTTTTAGATCAAGAATCAAGAATAAACTACTGTAAGAAACAACCATCATAGTAATATGTTAACTTATTTCTTCTCAAAACATTATTAGTTATGTAACTAATGTCATCTGAAAAAAACACATCTTGGAGCTCTGAGAAACAGAGCAAACCTCCTCAAATCCTTCTCCTTGCATATCCCTCCTTCTCGCCCTCTCCCTATGCAGCCTCAGAATTGGTTACATTTGTGCTTTTTCCCACACTCACACCATGTCCTGATCATGCTCGGACTGCATGTCAGCCATATGCATAACACACTATTTTACAGTCTTATCTTGTATAATAGAACATAAACATTTAATTTGATAGTCATAAAGCATTTTATTATGAAATTATGTATTGTATTTCTGACTTTGAACATCATCTTACCTTAGGAAGAGCAGTATTTAGGGTCTTCGGCAGAGCACATGAGGAAAACTGTCTGCTGCATCTGTATCTGTCTCCTTCAAAAAGACTGGCAGAGTGACCCATGACAAACATGAACTCAATAAATAGTTCCATCTATTAAAACTACATAGGTGGAATTGGGTGCTTTTGACTGGGGTCCCCCAGGACCCCAATACATTGGTATTTTTAAAAAGCAATAATTAAGACAGAAACAGAAACCAATGGTAAGAAGTCACTAGGAACAAATTGACTGACATAGTGATGAAAAATGAATGATAGAATACTTGTGAGATATGACCTAGTAGTATACCTAAAGTATACCTTTGGGGTCTGCGGGTACCCCAGTCGGTAGGATGAGGGTTAAGTAAAAAATTATTGAATGACTGAATGACACATTTAATTGAATATTATATACAATAATATTCATATGTGCTTTTAATCAATGTCATTCCATAACAGAATTTTAAATTAATGCATTTAAAAAAAATCTATATTTGTATTGAATAATTCAATGTAAGTATGACAATTTTTTTAGTTTTTCCAACACAAAAGCAAATGAATGTCAAGCAAGGAAATTCTATAAAAGCTTAACAAATCTCCCCTAGGTATATAAACGCTAAAAATGTTTTGTCTAGTTTCTTGATAGAGGACAACAATGGCTATTACTCATGCAACAGACAACCCAGGTTTATCAAACGAGACTGCATAAAGTGAGGATGTGGTCAATGCAGACGGTCAATTACGGCAAGTGGCAGTCATATACAAATACTTTGCTTGTGCGTGCTTAAATAACAGTTTATTCCCATGTTGTTGTGTCTTTTATGTCCTAGTCTAAACCAAGACCAAATACCCAGGTTCTGTTGCCGTTTAGAGGACAGCTTCTGTGTGCTTCTGTACTTTGACCCTGCAATGAAAAGATATACACAGACAGCCATTCTATGATTGCAGGTCAGGAGAAAACAGGCCACAACATTTTCCAGGTGCAGATCTGTGCTGAACTGTGGACATCATTGTAGGTTAAACAAGGCTGTGTTTATTTAACCAACATCTTTCATCATTCTCACTCAGGAATTCTAGTCACAACCATTGTCTGGTTCTCTATGTGTTTTTGCAGCTAATGAAAAAAAAATGAGCTGGGAAAAGATTAGTGGGGGAAAAAAATCACAAATTTCCACATCATGTAACAAGCACATTTTCTGGCTACCTAGTGTGTCAAATGGCAGGCTTTTTAAAAGAGGACAAATGTAGAGTCAGTTGTGACCTTAAAGAGTGCATGGGCCCGGCCTGTTAGATCTAGATGGAGATGAGGTGTACAAGAGTGTCCCATTAGCTCTACCTTTTCACTGCTTTCCCTTTCTGGGTGATGCTGGCCATACTCAGGACTATGTTTCAGTCCCAGGGCTTGATAAAGTCTGGCCCGTTGATGGGCCTGATGACATCTGCACTGTCCGTCTGTGCTCCCAGACAAATGCAACCCAGGAAGGTTAGTGCCGGCCCTTCTGCCCCTTATCAATCAATTACATTTGGCTTTGTCAGATTAATTGTATGGAATTGTTTGCTGCAGATAGGAACCAGGTAGATTCTAGGTGGGGATTGGGCAGGATGCCTGTGTGATTGTTGGTGGATTGTTATTGTGTGTCTACCCTGCACTTTTTTACCCTTGCTTGTTTGTAGCTGTGCCTCTGTTTGTAGCTGTAAATGGTGGGCTTGGACAAAAAATCTATTTGCTTTGTAACAAACGAAAAGATATTTAGAATTATGTCTCTCCCAGTGATGTAATACCTGTGAATTGTTATGTTGTCATATAAAATGTTTCCAAAGTAGATTTAAATCATGATTGATAACATATTTGTAAGTAGCTAGCTGGTTTATGACCCCAAAGCTAAAATAGGACACACTTTGAATGCAGAATTTTCACTTCTGGGTGAGGAAGTCAGTCCAGTGCTAGTGAATACACCCCTCCACCTTCTTTGCTTATGAAAAGCTGGATTAATTATGTAATGTTCAGCTCACTGTGGCTAATAGCTGATAATGATGTGTGAGAGGTGTGTCAGACGGGAGAGCATACTGGACTGCCAAGTTCTGTTGGACCTAGGTCAGGCTGTGTTCATCTTACTAATGAGATGTCACACGGAGAAGATGGAGTGACCAGAGCGACCAAGCGGTCATTGCAAACTAATTCCCCTCCAGCTCTGTATTATACAAGCAGCCCCAAATTCAGAGAGGAGCTTGCATGGCCTGCCAACTGACCACATCACTCTGAGGGTTCATTTTTCAGAGGGGTATTTGGCTGTGGGGAGACAGCTAGGTCCGGTTTGGCCCAGCAGCTGTGTCATTTGTAGTCCAGAGAAGCTAACGGTGGGCTTGTAGTCCTTATTGGTCTACTGAATGCAGCCAGTGATCCAGTCTCCCCTTTAGTCCTTAGCTCCACTCTGAGGAGATGAGTTGAGGTTAAATCAACGCTTGTCTCCTCCTTCTGAACATCTAAATCTGTAGTGGAGAGTGAGATATGCTCCTCCCTTCATCCACCCCCTCGGGCTAGCCTTGCTTCTCTTAAGTTCTCTGCTGCATTGCCAGTGGGTCAGGTTGATCCCCCCGTCATTGAAACTCATTCGGGGGGCATTAAAGTGTAAACCAGATGAAAAAACAAAGGGCTTAGGCAAATCAGATGGCTCAAACAACAACAACAAACACACACTCTGTAATCTGCTTAGGGAAATTAATGAGGGGGAGCCCCCTTGGCCAAGGTGGATAATGATCCTGGACCACGGGGATGAGAGGCTGCAGTGGATCAGGCAGAAGGTGAGAACGGGAAGGGGGGATTATAGACGGACTCCCACCAGAATCAAACAGGACTCTGCCAAAGGGATCCCTCCCCTCCTATGCCCAAACTTCAAAAACTCTAGCCTAAGCTGGAAGTAGGTGTCTGTAATCCCCTCTGTGGCTGTAGATCTATGCGGCCGACTCAGGCCCAGCTTTCATCCTGCAGCTTGTTCGGCATGCTCTCCCTCCATGTCCTGGGAACGTAAACTTTTGCACTGTGGCCCCCGTGCAGATCGCAGGGATCTGCTGGCTCATTACCTCTTCATTAGCGTGCTGCATCGTTGGCTGCCAAGAGGATCAGACCATGCGTGGAGTCTAGCTGCACAGACTGCTTGTGGGGGCCAGAGACCTGGACACAGCAGCCAGATGGACGGATGCATGCTACTGGAAACACGAGTTAGCAGCCTATAGATCTTTGCGCTGTTGGAAGGTTCCATGTAGTCAGTGAACTTTTCTTTGTGTGATACCCATTTTGAAGGACCCATTTGTCCTTAACAGTGTTATTTCAATAGATTCCACAGAAAAATATCCTGTGATTGTCATTATACCTGTCCATTGCTCCTGCATGGTTGTCCAATTTGATCATCTGAATGGAATGGAAGGATATTTCTTATATGTATATATACACTCATATTTATTAGATTCTAAGAATTAGTGTCAAAACTGTCACTTACATCCTCTGGGTATGTTTTGAGATACCTTTGAAATGTGATGCCAGATGCCACTCGGAGTTGGATTTATCTGCCTCTGCTTTTCTTTCTTACAATTCATAGAATGCAGGATGATTTAAAGGGAGGTGTGGAATTGAGAAAATAAGCAGGCTTTGTAGTGCTTAATGGGGCCCAAAGCTCACTGTTTAAGCCCTCCCCTGCATCCAAAGCAGACACACACAGGAGCCAAGCTTCATGAAGCCAAGTCTCATCAACCACTCTGCCATCCTCTGGTGTGATAGTGACAATACACACATACACACACATATTACCAGCAACCTGCATTCAAAATTATTATAAAGGTATGTAAAGGCATGGCAAAAATTGATCAGAGTTGGTGAAATATAATCTAGGGTGGAATCATGCTTGCAAACATTTAAAATATGTGGGATACGCCAGATGTGTAGGGTTGTCACGGGAAAATGGGGAAAAATGAAAAAGCATTATGTAAATGTCAACTATTATGTAAAAGTCAGTTTTATGCAATTTGTTTTGACTGACAGCTGTCCTGCAACAAGTTATCCTGATTAACCTACCCCCTTATTATTCTATGCTGGTTAAATCAAACACTAAGAATTATTTGCAACATTTTTTGACCCCGGCTTGACTTAAGGTGCTTGAATAGTTATTAGTAATAGAGTATAAATCAATGAGAAACAATGCTTGTATAGCTTCAAGTTTATCCGTAACCTGATTGTTGTCGCCTTCCTCTTGCTTTGCTGCTGGTGTTATCCCTGCATCTAAATTATGCAGTTCCTTATCTGACAGTCATTTCCAAGGCCATGCATGCAGTGTGGCCCCATGTGGTTATGGCCAGGTGTAAAAGCTTGACCTCTCTGTAGGGCAGCAGAGTGACTTTCATTAGAGCACCCACTGGCTGCTTCCCACTGAGCTCTCTCATAGATTTAACACTGCCCCTGCATACGAGATGAGAGGGAGGGTTAACATCATTAAGGGGAGATGTAAACAAGGACATTCACGAGTAAAAATGAGACAAAAAAGTATCATTTTTATATTTTGCCATACCTGTTATGCCTTATATTTGTCAATATTTGAAATAGAGGCATGAAGTCAGGTGTTTTGCAGACAACACAACACAAAATGCAGTAATTATTTTGTGGAAAATGCAAGCATCACCTTTGTAGCCTGGGTGGCTGACAGGGTCCACTGTGCAAATATGGCATTGAGGGTTTTCCGACTAAGTAAACGTGTATACACACTAAACACACATTTGATACAAGCTGAATGCACACATTTTAAATGCCTCTGGATTTCCCAGCATGCTCACCATTGCCTCCCGTCCAGCTGGTGTCGTCATATTCTCTTTCATACGCGGTCACAGTTGTTTTTGATTTTTTCATCTACTAGCCAGAGGATATTTATCTGTAGGAGCGTAGTGGCTGGAGAGCCTTTTTCAAATGTTAACAATTGCCGGGCCACAACATGAGGCGCTCGCTAATTAATGCATCTAACACGGTTCCGCAGTTGTGCTGGAGAAACTCAAACGATTAATGTGTGTCATTATATTGTAATTGCATGGTAATTCTACATCTAAAGCACACACACAGACACACACCTTTTTTCAGCCCTAAAGGTAGGTATATTCCACACTGCTCCTGGAAGCAGATTAAGGTCGGAGATTGTTTCTCCATGGAGAATAGGGATTAACTAGTGTCAAAATATTCTCTTAGCTTCCTCACAACTTCATGTGTTAAATTTGTTTTGGTTTATTGTTTGTTTTAGGATACAATTTCACACGACTAGAGCATTAAAATGAGTAGATAATAAAGATGACGATCAAAGGAAGGAAAAGATGCCACCTGGTTGCTATTGAAGAACAGGTATTTCAAGGTATTCAAGCTAATGTAGAAACTGCCATCCATATTCATCCTATAATATTTTATTTTGCTTTGTTTAATTTGTTTTGGTTGATTGTTTGAAATGACAGGAGGAGCTACAGATCTGCCTAAATCCATTCGGTTGTTCAACACATGATGAAACTTCAGGGACAGATGCATGTTACTTCTCTACTCTAGCATATAAGCATACTGTACGTATGCATTTATATTACATTGCAGGTGTGTGTGTTGGTAGACATATGTGAGGAGGAACGGAAAGATAGATAGAGTGAGAGAGGAGGAGTGTTTGTCTATTTCAGCTTGAATAAACTAAACTGCTGTGCAGTGGGCTCACTAGTGGCCCCTACTGCGGCGCTTCATGAAGACATATGGGCCTAAAGAGCACTTGATGTGGCTGCCACCGCCTTGCTTGTCATCTACAATTTCGCCTGCCCTAATCCCTGCTTTAATTTACTCCACTCCACAAGGCAAGCAATGACTAACACTGTCCTCTGGGGTCCTTTCACTTATGCCGCCTGTGACAAGGAATATGCAAAGGTACAATTTCTCACCAGGAAGGGTGACAGAGAGCAGTTCCGCCGGGGAGCACACCTCCCGTTTCTGAGCATCTTTTAATGTCACTCACAAGAGCACTTTGCAATTGCAAACTATTCTTCAGAGACCCCTTTATTAATATGTTGATCCAAGGGGTCATTAGGTGAAGATTGTTTGGCGCCGAGGATGTGGCTATTGATTTGCTGAGAGATAGACTTTGCTGGAAAGTTTGTGACAGTGGAGAGAGACTACAGAGACTAGTTTTTCAAACTCAATCTAAACTGTTTTCAACCCCTTTATCCTTTTCTTCTGCCTTATTTTTCCCACTCGTCTAATTTTCCTCTGGAATGCTGGGAGGGAGAGGAGCCGTTGACGGGCACAAGTAATTGCTATCAGTCTGTCATTAGGTTCTCTCTCTTGCTCCCTCTCTATTTTTTTTCTCTGTCTCTCTACACAGGCCTGTGCTCAGCATTGCTTACAAATAAGACACTTAGGAGACGAGTGGAATTTGCTCCCCAAAAGCTGTGATGTATTGGATTTTTTACGGTCAGAGCAGCTCCTCCAACCGCCTTTTCATTCTCTGTTGTCCTGAGAACCATTTTCTCTCTGTTTGCTATATTTATTCTCTCTCCCGCTCTGCCCTCTCCTCTCTGCCTTTCAGGGTATCATTTGCAATTTAATGCTTACCTGGGGTGAGCCTTGACAATAGCTTCCACCATGAAATGGCCCAGGCCCTGCCTGCATGCCTAATGAGGTTGATGTTGAGCTATTTAGGTCATTTTCCCTTTACAATATCTACTTAATGCAACTCCATGGGAGTGGATTGTTGGAACGGTTAAAGATTCTATTAAGTCTTTACAAAAGCCATTCCATTCTGCTGTCCACCACATACTACCAGGGGCACTGCTTTACTTCACTTTTGCTTTGTGCAAGGCTGTCGCAATAAAGCATAGCAAGGAGGTGCAATGTTACTTTGGAGGGTACCCCACTAATATCTCTCCAATATTTGGTAGTGTGTTTTTTTTTGCAGGTGAAAAGGCTAACATCCAGTCAATCAGCAGTTCCTTTTGTAACATATGAAATCTGGATTGAGCTGGTAAATTCATATTAATCATCGCACAAAATGATCTGCCAAAACAGACGGCCAACACCAACTATTAATCAGAGCAGAACCCGTGACAGCCTTTGGAATCGGAAGGGAAGGAGTCGGAGGGGGGGCCTCTTTGAGAGAGCACTTGATATGAAAACTGTGTTGTTGTGCTTTGTACCAGCCTGTGGGAGTTTTTAAACAAGCCCATATGGTGGTAGCCACCAGCTTTGGAGAAGGCGGGTGGGTTGGGGGGTTAGCCAGGGCCAGGATTTCACACAGTCAGTATTGAGTGGGATTGAGGAGGCGAGCTCTTAAGCTGTCTTTTCAGGCACAGCAAAAGCCCTCCATCTGGCCTCCCCTAAAACTCAGGGCGAGTTTACTCAGCTCCCTGTCGGCTGATTGGGCCTCCTGAAGCAGAAGTAACAGCATCAATAGTGTAAACCCTTGCCACTTGAGAGTATTACATTTCTTTTCATGCTTGACTTAATCAAAAGTGGGGAAGTGAAATTTACACCTTTTTGATGTTCTTTTTTCCCCGCTCACTAAGAGGGGTGATCTTAACCCATTTGATCTTCACAAGCACCCACTAAATGGCCAAATATGCCAAGCAGACGGAAGCAGACGGTTGGCAGTTGCCAGTTTGCGCAGGGTCACTGTTGGAGCACTCCATGTGGCGGGGCAGGCAACCTCACAGAAGGCTCCAGTCTTCACAGAGTCCAGCCAAGCTTCTGTCTGGAGGCCCACTGTCCCTCGCTCACTGTCCGCACCCAGCCAAAAATCAATCCACCCTCATGCTGATTCTCTCTGCTCTGCCTGAGCCAGTGTGAGACTTGTGTCGATTGAGCAGCATCAATTGAACACTGTAACTGGGGCTTTATAACAAAACGGATAGACAAAAAGCACCAGCCAAGTGTCAACGCTATGATGTGTATATTTGATGGCATTAGCATGGCTTTGCAGAGTCACTATCTAGTTTGCATGCAACTACACATCACATCATGTACACACTGACAGATTGAGCCATCAGTTGAACTATCTGAAAATTGCTAGGATCATGCTTTTTATCACTATTATTTAAATAAATGGCCATCTGATAGCAGAGATTGAGTTAAGCCAGCAAAGAGCAGACTGGCTTTGTTCGGTGAATAAATGTTTTGATAGTAACCTCACTAATCCAAGCTGTTGACTGGTGCTGGAGCAGAGGGAGCCGACCTGGGGATGTGTGAAGATTCCCCTCAACAGGAATCTGGAGAGAGCAGTTGCCGGAGAGCAGCTAGCCAGTGACAGTTGCTCCAGGAGCCTGGCTTTAATGAGTGTGTGATGTCTGGAGTCTTTAGCTCATGTTAAACCCGGTCTAAGGCCAGGATCTGACTGATGGAGCCCTAGGCCTGAGTACTGTGGAGTTGTGTTTGCACCTCTTAATGAAGCTGGGGGCCGACGACATTGCCTGGCCCTCTGCCTGCCCTTCCTCTCTCCCCAGGACCAGCCCTGTGCCAGCCAAGACTGCAGCAGAGACCCACTCCATTAGTTCCTGTTTATTTCCCAGGCTTCCAAACCCTACACCCTTAGTCATCGTGTGCAGCAATTTCCCCCCTCCCCTTTCTTAAACTGTTGTTGGTTATTCATTTTGGTCCAATTTTCTCACTCACTGTTGTAGGCAAGACATGAAAAAACTGAGATAATTAAATGCTTGTGCCCTGTGGAAAACAATGTTTTCCCCCTCTTTGTGTTGAATATAAATTACCATTACAGTGCCTGGGTTGCAAAAATGTGTGTCTGTGTCTCTGTGGGTGTGTGTGGAAGGAGTTTACTCTGTGTCAGCATGAAAAGAAGGGGCCCCCATCCAGGCAGCCAAAATCCTGCCGAGGAACTTGTCTGGGATCGTGATGTTCCGACAGCTCCACTGTGACAAGATACATAGTTTCCATTCAGCGACAAGCTTCTTATTGGTTACTATAGTTTCACTAATGCCCAATTGAAGGCGATGCCTAATCTCGACAGAATGGGTTAAAAGGTGCCGATGTCCAGAGCCACAAAACCACATGTTGAGAGTCAAGGGACCAAGGCCCCACAAAGCACAGCTCCTCCAGCTTTGATGTGGCCCTATCAGGGGCAGGAGATTGAAGAGAGTGGGGGAAGAATACACAGAGGCCCCCACAGCATACAAACCCCTCGAAGAACTCGCTGACAATGGCAACTGCTGAAGAGCGGGTCAGGGCCTCACAAAAGGTGGGGCATCTCAGGAAGAGACACAGCACCACTTTCTCCTCTTCTTCTACCTCCACCATCACCACTTTCATCATCATTCCTGTCATTTTTATTGCCACCGTCACAATTTCTCTCATTCGTTAAATCATTAGCACCATCCTCGAGATCATAATTGCCTCACCATTTGCTTTGCTTGTTACAAAACATTATTGCATCATGTGTTTTTCTCTCTCTACCCAGCCTGCTATATCACACACTTGTCTGCCTTTATATTAGTGCTGTTCAGAGTAAGGAGTCAGAGATGGAGCAGTGAAAAGAAGGAGAGAAGATTAAAAAAGGAGAGAAATACAGGATGAGGAGTAAGGAGCCACTGGTGTGTATGCTGAGGGGTGCTATGTTTAAGGCTCTCACATCTCAAGTACTATGCTGGAGTAGCCTGTGGAGGGCAGGGTGTGTGTGTGTGTGTGTGTGTGTTGGGGGGTTGTTCTCTGTTTCAATAGACTGCCGCTCAATGGCTCTGAGGAGTAATTGAAAAGCTAATATTGTTCAGCATATCCCAGGGATTACGTCTTATTGTAGTAATAAGTATGCAATACTGCAATGTTTATTTTTGGTCAGGCTTTGTTGCAGCCACTAATTGGTGCTGAGTGTGAAAATGTGGAGTGTGCATTACCATGGCTGAGTCATGATGGCACAAACAGTCCCGCAGTAATCACTTGCACTGTGTTATCTTTGGAAAGTATCTTGGCTGAAAATCAGACCAGCAGTCAAAGACGCGATTGATGGGCATCGTTTTACAAATGTGTTGAAAATGAGTCTGCAAATATGTTTGAAATGTGTACTTATGTTAGTGATGCTGTAAAATGAGCAGGGTTGACTGGCAGAGCATCTGCTTGTGATGTTTATCTCACAAACACTGTTTGCCAGCTGTTGCCAAGCCCATTCATTTATTAGGCAGACATTAACATTAGTGTTAAAAAAAATCTCACTCAGCATTGCTCTGCTGTCGACCATTGCCATATCTCCCCTCATTGTGCAGTTTATGGCAGATTTTAAATCAATTAAGTATGTAATTTGTAACAACTGCTGAGACTGGTTCATGCCTAAACAATGGCAATGGGATAACTGCCCTTTAGTGAAGCATCAATGGGCTTACAATGTGCTGAATTAGCTAGCATATTAATGACCAGCCGCAATACCCCTCCATTCTCCTCACCCAAATCTGCTTATGCAAATGGCCCATGAATCCAGTTCAAAGGAGTCTCTTTTAAGTGAGGCCTATACCCATCCACACTGGGAGCTGTGAGAGAAAGTGACATGAGAAAAGTTAGGGACACTTGTCTTTTTTTTTTGTCTTCTCACAGAACATGATCCAGTTAGCATGCACCTCTGCTGGTTACTAGCATGGTAGAGGCTGTCGAGTCTATAGGATTGCTCCACGCAGAGGGGGCAGGGAGCAGGTTAATCCAGCCAATTGTGACTGTGTGTTTAAAATGTGGTGTTCAGCAGGGGGGAAAGCAGGACCCATCCAAGTTCATGCCCCTGTGTGAAAGAGAGGAGAAAGGCTGTGGGGTTCGAAGTTGAAGGAATAGAATAATCCCCTTCACATTTGTTAAAGGGCCACTGGTCTTTTGTGTTGGCCAAGACAAATTTAAAAGGCGATGTCATAATGGTTCAGTTGGAATGATATCTTTGAACACAATAGATGTGGCTTCTTTCCACGAACAACTTAAAGCCCCATTGTTCCTATTATTGGGTGAGATGTTTGGATACATGCGTACACTCTGAATGAGAATAAGTTGTTGTAATACAACCTGTTATAAAATATTGAGCATGATTACACATGTTGTGGTCTCATGAATGATACAGACACAGTGAGAAAGAAAGGGGGGATATCTCTTAATGGTGAATGTGATTTCTTTCCCCATGCAACAAACATATGTTTGCTAACATGTAATGAATTAATTTAGTTTTAGGACTTTTTTTTTCTTTGGAAGGCCCTGAAAATGTGAAATGATGAAACTTTAAACACCAAATTACTTTAATGGTTGTATAGAAGAGGTCAGAGTTGGTGACTTAGGTGAGGAGAAAATTATTGTGAATGAGAGTTGCGCTCTAATTTTCTTATGACAAAAACATTCCAACAAAACAAATTGAAACAATATCCCTTCTTGACCTCTGTTAAAACTCTTTCAGGTGAAATATCTTTGAACATGTTTGGTTTTCATGTTCATTTTCTTTGGTGCTTTGACTGACTTTGTTCCTGACATTAGTGATGATGTATATGTTGGATATAGGAGTGGAAATTCTTGCTGGAGTTAAAAGGCCTCTTGTTCTCACATTTCCATTTGGGGTGAAAGTACAAGCCCCATAGTAAGCACTTTAATATCCCGAATAAATAAGACATTTATCACCACTAGCAGCCCTCCTGTTGGAACAGCCTTTCTTTACAATGCCTGACATCATGTGTTTGCCTGCATTTCCCAACAACTGTTGCCTGTGTATCTAGAGGCTTAATGTTAAGTTTATCCATGAAGTGCACATTCAACACACTGTTAACTCTCACAGGGAGTTGCCAATTAAACACAAAGCCTTAATTTATAAATCTAACTCTCTAAGTACATGTAATACCCAATTGAGTGGTATTATTTATTATTGCAGGATTCTTCATGCGCTTGCTGGGAGCAGTCCAAGTTCTGGGAGGTTGTATGCCAGCGACAGAAGCAGTGAGAAGGCTGACATCCTCACGCTCACTGCTGGACAGGGAGGTCATTTCACCAAATTTCAAAAGCAAACAGAGGCTAAATAATATGTGCAGATCTTTATTTTAAAGTACTTGCTTACTTACCTCCTACTTAAAGGTAAAAAGACACATAGATGTGTAAATTATAGTTTAATCAATTGAATTTAAAATAGCATACACATTTTATGTATTTTATCCATTTTGTCAGTCAGTCATTCATTATATATATATATATATATATATATATATATATATATATATATATATATATATATAGTTTTGGCTGCTTAGCAACAGTCTGAAATAAATAGCAGCAACTACTAAAAAAAGGAAGAGTAATAGGTCTTAAGGGTACGCTTCAGACAGTATCAAAAAGTAAAAGCAAAACAACTCCCCTCTAACTTCTGACCCACGCCTCCTCCTCCCCATCCATTTTGGCACTGGGGGTGTTGGACGCCGGCCTCTCAGTGAATTTTCCCTCCTTAAAGAAGCTCATAATGGCTGTGTGAAGTCCCTAAGAGGGAGGGTTCCACTTGGTGACAGATTCTTCCTGTCCGTGAAATTCCCCCTGCGATAATTTGTCTTTGTGCTGATGGGCCCGTAGCTCCACGCGACATGGGTTATGGCAGCGAGGGCGGGACCGTCCTCATCACCTGCCATCTCCGTGGCCCTCTTGACACCCCACACACATAACCCCCCACCCGCACCCACACACACTCCATTCTCCTGTCCTCCCTATCCCACACCCCCCACTTTCATCTCTCCAGCAGGAGCTGTCTCCTTACTGGCAGAGCAACCAAATAATGGAGCTTGTCACAGACCTTGTTCTTTGTGTTTTTCAGGGCCCAAGAAAAATGCAAACACTCCATTGTAGTCATTAGTTTTCCCATCCTTTCTGCTGGGGTTTGTGGGTGGGGGCTTTGACCTGGTTCAAAAGGGACTCAGGGAGGAATTGGGCTTTTTAGAGAAAGTGAATTCTTGATGTCACATGCTTGGTGTGTGTGCATTATGCATTGTGAGTGTGCTTGCTTGTGTATGTAGCTATACAGAATATGTTCTTGAGTGCATGTTTCTATGTTAGATATACACTACCAAAATAATGTTTTTTGGTGTGTACGTAACTCCTTTAATTTGTTGTGCTATTAGCTCATGAAGTGTCAGGAAATGTTATTATATGTTAGTTTGGCTGGACAGATTCCTGTGACATGGAGCGATGGGACCAAGTGTTTCAGGGGTCCCCAGCAGAGGTGTGGGTCAGGTGGGGGATGTTTGAACCAAGCTCCAGGGGTCCTGGAGGAATTTAGGGGCTGCTGAAAGATAGTGAATGTCTGCTATGATCATCATACAGCTCTATAAAGCTGAAAAACAGCCTGACACTGGTGAAAATTGCTTTCATCACTGCATTTTTTTTTACCACAGTATTGACTTCTCCTTGTGTAAATGTCACCAACAGAAGACAGTGGCAGCATATTTATTCATTCATTTATGAATACAAGACTTTTCATTGTATGTGTTTCTGGAGAAGAGTGTTCAGCTAATGCTATATTTTGTTAAAATTTGCATGGAGCAACTGCAAATCAGATTTTACATCGTCAATTTTTGCCATTGTAAGGCTCTGATCAAAGACTTTACTGACAAATGTACTTGGATTTTAACCTCTGTATTCACATCCATCATCCCACTTAGTCCATTCAGTGTGTGGTGTAACATGGAAAGCCTTGAAAAGGCTTAACTGGTCTAAACAGGAACCAGACACAGTGCTTGTTATTCTCTGCCAGTGCTGTTATGATATTGTGTGGATGCTTGTAGAAACAAACCATTTGGGCCTGATTGAGAAGCTCATCAATAGGCAAGGATCGACAAGGAGGAAGCCCATGCTTGCTGCCTTTGTACTCACTTTAAATTCAGCTCTTATCTGGAATGTACCAGCTGTCCACTGTATACAAAAAACTGCTGCCTTTCCCAAACCTGATCCTGGCATTTGTGCTGAGTGAAGAGGGACTGGGGAAGTGCAGGCCCCAGGCCCCTGGGGTATGACTGGGGGCCCCTGGGAAGAAACTGATGGACAGGAGTGGAGGGGAGTATAGCAACAGGCTGGCACTCACACTGGGCCCTGTATGGGTCTGAAAAGAAGCTAGGCGTGTGATTCAGTGTGTGTGCTAGTGTTTGCATATCCAAGTGTGTGTGCGTGCACATGCATGCACTAGCCTGTAAATGTGTCGGATTTCGGAGTAGGGTTTCCAAACATTTAAAGAAGTACTTTTAAAGATGCATGTGTAAATATAGCCATGAAAAAACAGTGCCATATTTACACACACCACATGTACACACATCTACAGTACTCTGCAATCAGACTCTTAGACCAAAGCTAGAGCCCCTTACAGCCTGATAAAACTAAAGATGATGATAGATGATGGCAGGAACTTTGAAGTAAAGCATATCTAAATACAACATAAGGAACTGCCCTTTAACATACAAGCTCCCCATTCAGCAACACAGTCAATAACACATACCTGAACTTCCATGTAGGATTAATGCTTGTCAATATGAGCTCTGGAAATGTGCCCATCACAAATTGCTGCACTGTAATTTTCAACACGTTTAAACCCATATAATATGAAAGGGCATTTGTGTGTATATGTGTAGATGCATTGCCTTTGTTTGTTGCTCATTTTCCTGGAAGCACAGCCACTCTGGCTCATGGCTCTATAGATGTGTATTTGTTCACAGTTCATTTGATGTTGTTATCTTGCATTAGACACAGTATTCCTTCTCGTCTGTAGCTAGTGCTCTGCAGAGCCCTCAGGTTATAGGCCCTCGTTTCACCCATCTTACTAAACGACTTAACCAAACTAATGAATTACCCAATTAATCAGAGCAGGACCCTCTCTCTGCCCTTAAGTGCTCGTTTATAGAAGGAGACCGCCCCTTTGACCTCTATCCCTCTAGGGCTGTTTCAACCAGCTTCACTGCGTAACATTAAATAAATATCATTTCAAGGCCATATTAATTCCTCACATACCCATCCTTAAGTAATTAGTCACACTTACTGTATGCATTCTAGGTTGTCATTACATGTGTGTCTCAGTTGCATGTATGTATATGTGTGTGTGCATGCCCGCACAGAGTAGGCCCATGTTGGTGTGCCTTTGTATGTGTGTTTAATCCATTTAAGCCAAGTCCAATTCAACCACTTCCTCTCTCAGTCAACCTTATCTGTAGCTGCTGGGGACAAAAATCATTTGTGGTAGTGTAAAATGACTGAAAATAATGGGGAAATATCAAGTGCATCTTTTTGCTCCCCCATTTATTCCACCCGCTCTGAGTGAGCTTTATCGGGCCTAACACATCGCAACATACCCCCTCCTTTTTTATTTTACTTAGATTTTATTTTGCCCACTCAAACTTTTCATTTTCTGACAGATTGAGGCACCCTATTTAACAGTTTTATTCATCTGTGCCTGCAGGCAGGGACCGACGTTACAGTCAATAAAAATGGGAGAGCTTTGCAGGCACCTCTTCTTCCCCCTTCCCTTTGTGTGCAAAGTGGCAGCCGTGAATTTAATCGAGGGAGAATGTTGTGATTACTTAATGGTTTCCCAGGCAGCCATGGACTGGAGAATTAAATTCCGCATCTGCTTTCCAAGGCGTTAATCTCCTCTCCTCACATTCCGCCTGTTATGATGTGCACACAAGAGATAATGTTTAAACCGACTAAAGCAGGGTAAACCAGTGCAGGCTGTTATTGGCTTTATAATTACATAATTAACTTTTTGTTTCTAATCGTTACGGAGGTAATGGCTCTGCTAAAACGGGGGGCATCTGCTGAGCAGAAAAACCAAATCAAAAATCAATAATCCATAGAATGTCATTACAGTAAGTGCTTAGTCTTGAAACACAAGAGAGAGAGAGACAGAAAGATGATGCAAAACGGGAGAGCAGGTTTGTCTCCTCTCTTCTCCCTTTTCTTTCCCTTTCCTCCTGTTCCTGTGCAGTAAATGAATCTCATTTGGAGATGAGAGTGTTATCTGTGGGAGAGGAGGCCCAGCAGCTGTGGGGAGCAGCAGGGTATCAGGCTCTGCCAGGTGCATGGCAAGAGAGAGAGAGTGGGCCAAGCGCCACCGTAAATTACACCTGGCCTCCCAGCACCGCTATTGTAGGGCGATTGACCCGCTCCAAATGAATTCCATTTTCTGCAGGTCCCTCCTTATTTCTAATTTACATTGTGATCATATATGTCTGAAAAATGATATCATAAAAAAGATGAATGTACTAATTACCTCTCCTCTTATCTCTCCCTCGCCCGGTGCTCACCCCTTTGGACTTACTCCTCGCAGCATGTAAGTATGTCACTTATTTCATTGTGACAGGCGTAATGTATTCACAAAAGTGCACCATAAATACAGGCGTTCAGGTTGGCCACCTTGCACTCACATCGGGGGCCTCACAATGCCATGCCTGCTCAAATGAATGGCGAATTGACAAACATTTCTGGAGCCAAATTACCCTTGGTGTCACTGTGAAATTAGGTTCTTGACCCGGCCTCTGATGCATGCTTATATTTCTACATATTCTCCCCATCGATTTTCATGCATGGCGTCTGGCCATTGCGGTGTGAGACGAGGCTCCCTATGAGAAAGCGGTTAGGGGTATTTTAATACACCTGTGAAATGAGACTCTACTCGTCATGAATATGCTAAAGTAGAGCTGTCACAGCAGTCAGAGTGATATCCCCTCACCTCTGCCAGATGAGCTGAGAAGGGGGATAACTGACTTCTATTCTGAGGGATAGGGGGACCAAGCTTATGCTGCCTGACAGCATCATTTTAACAAATAGGCTTATTAACAGTTCAGAGGCCAAGGACAACAGCAAGGTTATGCAACCATTCTGACATATATGGGAGAATATGAGAGAAATATTGAGTTGGCTGATAGGTGCTCCTTGTGTGTGTTCCCATTTCATTACTACACAGCCTTGTCTGAATCTCTTCTATGTCCAGCCGTCAAAAAGATGGCTTCCTCAAGAGTTTATGTCTCCTCACCTTGGGATGAACTTGTAGTTTGCCTGTCAACATCTGTTTGCTTAAGGTTTCACCTTAGAAATGACTTTGACTTTGTGTGTGTCTCTGTCTGGGGCATTTTTTTTCTCTGCATCTGCTAGGCTCTTCAAGCACACATGCTCCATCATTTGACTCTGTATTCCATGACACTATGCTTTGGCACTTGACCTCCTGACCTCATTCCCAGACTGCTATAACCACCCCTTGGAGCCCAGCATGGACAGCAATATAATGGTAATTCGCTGAGGTCACTGTTGCTAACCCTATATTACAACAAACCTCCCAAGAATATATGAAATGATGTTCAGCAGGGTCACGTGCATGTCTAAAACGTGAGAAACCATTCCTAAAGTAATGTACTTATAGTTTTGTTTTTAAAAAAATATTATTTCCTATATATTACTTATATTGTAGGTTAGTCTTTAAATTAAGAATGATATATGCACAGTGTAGTGTCCCTATAAGATCCTGTCAGTACCTCAATTTATTACCATCAGTATAGTCGGTATCTTAACACCAAATCACTGTGAATTCAATACACTTTTTTGACCAAAGTGATTCTGATACTGACTACTACAAGAAATACCTCATGTTATTTTAACCCAGAAACTCTGTGACAAAGTCTTATTTTCACCTCTGAAACTTTTGAAGGAGAATACAGCCTGGCATGACAAACATGCCTTTCCTTAGAAACACCTCATTTTCTGTGTAGCCATTACCCTTTGGTGTCACATTTGGCATTTGTTTTAAGTTGAGTCTATTCAGGCACAAAGGCACTATCTCTAGCTGTAAAAGGCTGTGTGAAACGCTTTGCTTAACCTGCTGACACAAAGGAACCACTTAAGCTGTTTTCCCCTTCATCCTCTACAAGCGCAATGACTCACTTTCCATTTGAAATCAATAATGGGGGATGCCGGTGACCAAAGGTAACCGCAGTAAGAGGACATACATACTGAAAGATATCAACACCAAAAGGCCACCAGGTGCATTCAGCAAGTGACACATACAAGTTGCGAAACATACGTGTGTTTATATATGTGCATGCATACATATGCACATGTGTACATTTGGGAGTGTACATGTGCCTATGTATCTCCAGCACTTGTAAAACATGACAAAGGGCCCTTCTCCTTTTAACCAACTAAATTCCCAGAAAAGCTTTGCGGACCTGTTGAAAGAGCAACAGAGGCTGGTGGTGGAAAAGGAGCAGATCCAGTGAGCAAAGCTGCCCTGGGGGGCTGGGTGTCGGTGCTGGGTACACCCTCAGCCCCCTGAGCCTGCATGGATGTCTGGAGGGTGTGAGGCCACCTGGTCAAATTCGGGAGCAGCAATGATTAATTCCCCTTGTTTAGGGTGCCGTCATCGGAATGAGATGGACGAGGGCTCAGGATGATGGATGAGGGCCGGAGCAAGGGCTGATAAGACATGGCCCATGAATCTGTTCTACATCATAGGCTCCTTTGACCACTGACAGAAGTTCAGAGATGGGCCTGCGCATCTGTCCAAACAAACAAAAACCTCTTCCCTCCCAGAACCTTCCCTTACTCCGCAACACTGCAACCATCCACCATCCCCCAGCTCCAATACCCTGCCTCTCAGGTTAGCGCTCATTCGTAAACAAACGGCAGACAGACAGAAATGGAATGACAAAGAGGACATGCATCTGAGAGCAAGATGGAGTGATAAAGAAAGAAAGAGAGTGGGACTTGGATTGAAAAAGACAGCGAGACAGAAAGAGAGAGAGAGCAAAGTATCCAAAAGGGGGGCTTGGAGCCTGTGAACCATGGCAGCCTGGTTTAAAGCCCCCCAAAAGGAGCCCTCCTCTGCAATGACAGATTCGGCAGATAAGAGATGATCCATGAAAGCCGATCGGTGTGCTGACAGCAGGAGAGAGGCCTTGGCCCCGGCCGGCAGGGTGCATTACTGTGGGCAAACGCAGCTGTCAGGGCCAAACGGGCCCTCAGCTTTCTGTCATGCCACCACACTGACGTCACACAGTGAGAGCCAGGGCCTGTCCACCCCCTTCTTCACTCCCTCCAGTCACCGAACACTGCATTCCAGCACTGAAACATTCCCAGGCCACTCTATTGCACAACTTCATTTTGGGGTATATATCAGCTGACATGTGTTGAAATTAACCTATCTCAGCAATTCTCTGACATATTGACAATGTGTAAAGGAATGCAGTGGCGCACTGAGTGAAGGATTTCTGACAGGTAAGGCATAAAAGATTAGACTTGGATTTATTCTTGAGAATCGCATTGAGCCGCAGTTACGAGGTCTCTTTTACTCTTCTAACACTGTTAGACTAAGGAGCTTTAGCACTATTCTCAAGATAGACAGACAGAAATATGGACAGCATGGAGAATGAGATCCACTGTGTAAAACAGGAGACTTTCATGTACTTTCCCTGCTGAACACGCGGCTGCACAGCGCTTATTCCACCAGCCTCCAAAGAAAATTACCCCTTCTACCAAGGGAGCTGAGAAAAAAGGAGTGCAGACGATTCCCTCAAGGAAATGAAAGGCAGTAATAAGCTATTTAATTTATACTTGAAATTATTTTATGCTCAATAGTTACACTCTGGGTCCTTATTGCTATTTAAATGATTATTCTCGCCAAATTATTTTAATCCATTTTCAGAGGAAAAATTTCGACATCCTCATTTAAACAGCTAAATGGGGGCATCTTTTAACTTCATGCGGTCGACATAGTAAATTAGAGAACTAAAAGGCCCCCTTTTATTTTGGCATTCATTTCAAAGTATTAGCTCAGTAATGGATATCCTCACATACTAATGCTGAATTATTTTACATATAAATGCTGATTTAAATGCACAGTCTTATGGTTCATTGGCTTACCATCAAAATTGTTTGTTTGAGTCTGTCCTTTCATGAGTAGCATTATGAACAACCTTGAAGTAATCAAAACCAATATGGTGAATAATATTATAGTATGTATACAATAAACATACAGGACTTTGCTTTCACTGATTTAGGGACAGCGTGAAAACTGACATTTTGCAAGGACACCAGGACCTTATAAACAGTACATAGTGCAAGACATGCTATAGGGCAGTCAACTATACATATAATTTTCTGTGTAACCATTCAAAGCTCTGTATCTGTATGAGATGAGAGCTGGGGATATGTACCTCATAGCTCTGACCTTGGTCTGAGAAGTGATCGCTTTGGTCTTTTTCTCTTTTTGATCTTGTATCTCTCAGAGTCCTGCTTCACCTCTGTCCATGTCTAAATCCTGTCTCTCGCTCTACCTCTCACTCCCTTCTCCTCTCTTCATTCTCTTGCTCACCTTTCTACTCACATTAAAAGCTGAGGTGAATACATGAAAAGATTGGTGACCTTTTAATGAAAATGTCAGTATTCCTGTAGTGGGGGGAGAGGCAAGCTCTGTGTTTCAGAGACCAAGCACAGTCTCCATGACACTTGAGCTTTCACAAACTCAACTGCATGTTCCATGACAGCTCCTAAATGTCTCTTTTTCTTTGCCCTCTCCCAAGTTTTTTTTTCTCTGACATCAGGGAGAAGCCGTCTTTGGCCTCTTGTCCTCTTTTTAAAGATTTTTTTTGTCCTATGTCTGAAATGGATTTTAAGTAGTACCATAGCCGTAGCAGTATGCATGACCATCCTCTTCTATCTAACCTATTCCTATTTATAAGCACTGCTAACTAAAATAAAAGAAAGGCCAAGAGGACACAGTAAAGATGTAGTATTAACACATTCCAAATCTCATACAGATGTTTTGCATTAAAGTCAGGACAATTACAAAGAAAGAGACTGGATAAATAATTCCTTGGTGCTTTTTGCAGCAGTGTTTCAAAACAACTGGGCTTGACAGACATACACTTGAAAAAAAGCCACTAGGGCTAATGTCACTTTGATGTCTTCCTTTCTAACACTAGCTTTGTCTCTTCCTCTTACCTCTGTGCTTAGGATCCACCTTAAGAAATTGAAATGTAGATCTTCCTGAGTGGCTCACTGTAGCAGGTGCCACACAGAGCAGTCATGATCATTTGTCAACTGTACCTCTGCCTTTTGTCACGTTTTGTCTTCCGTCTCTATTTTTAGTGTGGCAAAAAGACGACAAGGCGAAGGTGTACTTTAAGTAAGTGACAACCTGACGCCCAGTTTTATTTGATGCTTGCCAGATCAAAGTCTCACTGCAGGGCACGCTAATTTGAAGTCCACCGCAGTGATGATCGCTGTGCATGATTACCCCACAATGGCACTCCTATTAATCACATCAGTCTGATTATTCTAATTTGATTTGACTCAGCGATGCCTCCCCCCAGTCCTACCTCTCTCTTTCTTTGTCTCTCTCTCTCTCTCTCTCTCTCATCACCGTCATCACAACGTCTCCCAATAAAACTGTCAAGTGGGGCGACTGCTCTCCACAGTAAGTGGATGACATTTAAAAGGCTACAACATGACTGACAGTGTACTCACAGAGGGAGGGAGTGAGAGTGCAGAGGGGGGAGGAAGACAAGGAGAGAGAGAGACAGGGAAGATGAGGGAATGAGGGGATGCCCATGTTAATACTTACAAATGACTAATGTCTCCCCCAGCAGGTGCCTCGGCCAGACAAACTGGATAAATATTGAGATTCCTACGAGCACAGCAGTATGCAAAATGAAACCCAACTGTTTCTGATGCAGCTCTGCAGAAGTGACTGGCCCCGCCGTGTAGCTAAGATTTGTCTCTCCCCATCACTCTGCCTGCCTAATTGTTTTGTGTGTTTGGTAAACGTTTCTAGCCCATCCAAACTTGCACAGGCTCCATCTACTGTATGAATACTGTCTGGCTTATGCTGTCAGCACATATTGATATGTACAGTATGAACATATATGGTAGTGTGAAACAATAGCATACATTTTTTGAACAGGACTAAGGCGTTGTATGAATGTTATGTGATATATTATTTTTTAATGTGTATTGGCCATGTGTATACAGGATATAAACCAAGCCCTCTTCAAAAGGTGAAAACATTACATCTCCAAAATGTCAACTTTTCTGGAATCAAAAAATAGCTTTGTTTTTTGATTGACAACTGACAGCATGTCAGCAATACTTTCCATCATTGTTTGAATATTTTAGTAGTAATGAAAGTCAATTTCGAGACAGCAAGCTGCAGTTAGTCAAGTTAATTCTGCCTTGGCAGAATGACGTTGATCATACAAAGCTTATCAGCGTTTAAAAAAATGCTATGTATAGAATTTTGCCAAATCAATTCTTAATTAATATTGACAGCAAAGTATAATAGCTGATTAAAAAACTTCATTGCCGAGAAATAATGCTCATGGTGTTAACAGGCAGGTTAACAAGGGGGATGCATTTTGGTCATTTTTCCCCCTCATCCCCCCTCCAATCGTCTACTGAATATAATCAGCCAAACTGTGAGTAAGACAACTAGAGAAAATTACACTTCCTACAGTGAAGATCCTGACAGCCTGAATCCAACAGAACCCTTAGTCCCTAGCTCACTGCTTGCCCAGCCCCCTACCCATCTGACTACCCTCAGACCCAGCTCAAGGGCCACGTGGCACCCTGCACATATGGTAGTGTCAAAGTTGAGAGTATAAGGATGGTAGTGAAAAACAACCTTTATACTATTCAAAAGCTCCAGTCCCCCACCCACCAATAAGAAAAACTATCAAAGGCCAATGTCAGGATTCATCTGGCATCCTCTTCTAAACAACTATCTGGAGGCTAATAGCATTGTATGACAGGTTCAGCAAAGGGCAGCTACGGCAGAAAATTCACAGACTGATTTAGAAAGTTGTAATGTAATACCTAATATGGCTAAAATACGCAATTCAGATATGAAGGTATGTCCCCAAAAACATTGCAGAAGTCACCTTTTCCTGTTGATAGAGATTCCTTATCCACCCATCTCTGGACACAGCCTCACCATGCCAGGCCTCAATTCAGAGCAAGCGCGGCATGCTCCACCCTGACTCTTTGGGTCCAGCCAGTGAGAGTGTTTGTGCGTCATACACAGTGTGTCCCGGCCCAGAGCCGAGACAACACCAGAGCACATCCTCTTTCCAGACAATAGACCTGGCCTGCCATGTTATACCCACACAGCAGGCGTCCACAACTCTGCAGAGGGCAGGAAGCTCCTCCAGCTGACCCACTGCCTCCTCACATATACAGTCACAGGACGTTCCCTCAGCCAGCCAGTGTTCATAACTTAAATAAGTTCACCTCTCTTCTGCCACTAATACACAACGTTTCAATACAGAAGCTCACATCAATCAGTCAGGAAGGTCTTTTTAGCTTACTTTTAAGCATTACTAATATTCCAAATGAAGGAAATATATTGAAACACAGTGAAAGGACATCACTGGATTTTTTTCTAAAAATATCAGCGTTTTTTATAGAAAAAAATGGTATCACTATCCATACGATGACTCCTATTGTCTGCAACAGTGATAAAAGGCTGTCAAAGTCTACTACAATTCCTCACATGTCCTTCTAGGACAGTGTAAGAACTGGTATTGCATGAGGCATTGTCAATAGAGCCTCTGAGCCATCTACAGTGGGACTTGATAAAAGCCCTTAGCCACAGTAAAACACACATTCTCCATTGTGTTGGTTTAGAAATGAAAAACTCCCTTTAAATTGCCCATGTCTCCAGATGTCATTGGAAGTTCAACAAGATTAGATATGGGACAGTTTTCTTTGCCTTTATTTGCTGTAGGCACACGGTGACCCACACAGTAGAAATATAAAAGATGTATTTCATGTTTAAAATTATCTACATGCAGGCATATATGCCATATGAAAAAGATACACATAAGCACACATGCGCGAACAGAGAAAAAACAACTAAAACTTGCACACATATATAAGGCCCCCACTGTATTTAATACACTCTTAGGCCTGTGAAATTCACACCTTTCGGGCCAGAATGCCCAGACAGAATGGCCCATTTGGCATACAGATGGCACTCCTGGTAAAGTATGGTGTAATTGGTGCACAACCATGGCACTGTGTGGCCTAGCAGTCAGGGGCAACACATTTTCTGGACAAAGGGCAGGATGTTTTTGGCTCAGTGGTGGGTTGTGGAAAAACCAAGGGCCATAATGCTGTAGCCATATGTTGTGTAAGTCTTATAGAGCCTGTATGTCTTTGTGCATGTAGCTGGAGGGTCACATGTCTTTGTGTGCCGTGTGTTATGGTGTGACACTGCCATTATGGATGAGTGCTGACAGCCGGTGGAATGGCCACAGACAGAGGGCTTGTACTTGTTGTGTTAACACTGGCGGGACACAATAATCTGCTACTTGTAAAGCAGGTATCGTCCTGACAAAACCATTATTGTCTCCACATGGTAATGAGGACCGGGGAGGGACTGGGAAATAGATTTAGAGGAGGCTGGTCCTGGGCCATGGCCTGCCTGAGATGGGGGTGTGATGGTGGGGGGAGTAGGACAGGGAGGCGGGGGAGTGGGGCATTAGGTTTGTTCTCTTGCATCACTGAGCACTGGAGAGTTGTCTTAAATTGCCACAATACAAATTAGCTGGGCTAAAGAATGGAAGCCACAGAAGAGGGGGGGAAACAGATGACAAGCCTGAAGATTTAAGTCAAACATACAATAGCATTCTGTAATGCCCCCCTCCCCTTCTACCCACATCTTCCTCTCTGTGCATAAGATCAGGGTGGAATAAAAAGAGGGGGAAAAAAGAAAACAGGGAGTGTTGTTGGTGTCTTCTAATGAAGCAAGCGAAGATGCAAGTCAATAGAGCAATTCATTAACAAATCAAAGTCCCAAGGGCCTGCCTGGCAGCATGGCTGTGTTTGTGAAAACCCTCCTTCAGAATGGATACCCATATGCCTGGGGTCAGGGTGACACCCCTCTCCACACTGTTTACCATTCAGCATACACACACATGGCCGTTAGGGTCACCGCTATCTAACGCGTCCGCTGCGCACACAACAGAATTTCCATATGGTCCATGAAAATGGATACGCCGTTGGACCTCCCTTACTTCCCACGCCCTGGCCTTCAGCGCTTTTGGCTGCTGAGTGGTTTGTGTGTGTCCACATACTTCAGGCGGGTGGGTTAGAGAGACAGGTTGGGGGTCAGAAGGGGTTCTGGTGTTGCTTATTTTAGATACCCAGCCAAGTCAAGAGCTTAAAATACTGTCCTCATTATCCTCATCCAAGCATAAAAATGTTCCTTTCCTTCACTTTTGCTCTTCACCCCTCCCGCTGCAGACTGTTATCTCCCTCAAGGAGCTTGTCTCTACCCCTGTATTACCCTTCTTTCCTCGTATCACCCCTCACCCTGTGCTTCTGCCTGTAGTGCACCTTTAAGAGGACTTTCAGAACTCTTGCAGCAGTGGCGTTTATGTTGCTTCATAAGAACGTGAGGGCAGTACTGATGGCCGCCTGTGAGTGTGAAGCCCATTGAGACAGTAGTGACCCGCTGAAGAGGATTCCAGCCTGAGGGCACTTCACATGACTCTTTCAAATCCACACAAATAAAGCTCTTTATGGCCTGAAAGTGGCCTCACAGAATGGGTGCTACAGAGCCCCCTGAAAAGCCCAACACGATTGTCATGGATATTACACGACGCGAGCAACAACGGGCTGAGGAGACAAGTGTTGATCGGGAACAAAACTCGAGCAGACTTTTCCGTGAGGCGGGCCAGGGAATGTTGACAGGCCGGTGAATGGTCTGTTTAACCCTTTGAAAGTGAATGGGGGCTCCCTGAAACAAATGCATTCTGATAGACTTTGTACGCACTGGGACACAAAAAGTACACTAAGCTCCTGCAAGGGAACCAGGCAGAAGGCGAGAGACGAAAATAAGATTGGAAAGGTGGGAATGTGTTTGCGCCAGATTCCATCAGCCCAGCTCTTCTATTTTCTGGCTTCGACGCTTCTCTTTTGAGCTCAACAGAGAGATGATTTAAGCCTTGACTGGGCTCTAGCATCCATTTTGACTGAGCCCATTTAGAGTTTTAGACAGACTGTTTGTTCACAAAAGTATGCTGCGGTTTGATGGAGAATGTCAAGTCTGAAGTGAGTGTTATTCCTCTGGCACTGGCAGTCATTCGTTCAGTCACCTAAAAACTTTATTTTCTCTATCACCACTCAAGGGTAAAGCCAAGTTCAAAATGCATTGTTATCAGATTTTGTGTAATTTCTCTGAATGGGTGTGACAGTTACACACAAACCCTGCCAAAAACAATCTCTTGCCACAGGGAGGGGCCTATTCTGTGGAGGTTGTAGCATTTTAAAAAATGAAAAAAAAAGTAATAATAATGTCATTTAAAAATGGTAATCGCTGCAATGCAAATGCTTTACTTTGTAATTAAACTTTGCTCTAAAACAGATATTACTCCTGCTGATTTAAAATTGGGGCATGTGACAGTTATGAGGCTGTTAATTGCAAAACTGCTCAGCATTGCTAATTGTTCCACGGGTGAATGAAATAAGGCTCTGGCAGGGTACTCTATCAATGTGACGAGCACATTTTGGCCACTGTGGCACACTGCAGTGTCACCTGTGGGCAGCCATGCTTACTCTGTATCTGCTAAATGATTCATTTAAAGATGACGAAACATGTATTTGTGATAATGGATGGAGATTAATACTAAAGGCTGTAGAAATATTTTTGTTTCTGAAATAGGAAACATGTGACACATTGGTGTGTTTGACAAGAGATTTGAATTCAGTCCATCATGCATACAAAATGTGCCACTTATAAGTTACTGCATGTTCAGTTGTGCCTACATACCCAAACTCAACATGAGTTTCTTCCAGCAAACTGCTACAGCTAGGCTGTCAACCTCCAAACTCTCTCACACAGCCTTCTCAGACAGCAAAAAACTTCTCCAGCAGAGCTCCTGCATGCTGACGGTAATCCTGAACTTTGGAAACTGCAAGGGGGGGAAGAGAAATGTGCTTAGTTCAGCTCCTTCTTGTCACGGGGTATAGTTTGAGTGGGAGCAGACATGGCTGCCATTGTGGGAGCATTCTGTGTTGCTGTGTTTGTGTCAGGAAGGCTTTCAGCAGCGAGCCTTGTGACAGTGAGGACGTGTGAGGTGCATTGAGATGTCCTCGTTCTAGGAATACTGCCACCGCCACCATGAGACCAGCCAATTATGCCTCCAGCATGCAAATGTCTTGCCGAGAGAGAGAGAGACAGAAACAGAGAGATAGCAAGAGAGAGAGCGCGCTAAGACAAAGACACAATGGGGTCTGTGAAGGTTCTATGTGTGCCCCACTCAGTCTGAGACTGTTGTTTAATTGCCATGTTTACCCAGCAACTACATCCCATGTCATTAGCACACAGTGTAGTGTCATTTGTGTTGTCACACCACTCTACAGCACCATGGGGTCATTATTGCTAGACTGGCTTGAGCGGGGAAAATTGACATATTTTATGTGGGAAATCCTGATACACTCCATGGAGTTGTTTTCTCTGTGCTTTCAAACAGCCATGGGGCCAATTAATTTTTGACCAGTCCATATCCCAGGGACTGCTGTTGCTTTTAATGGTCTGGTTAGCTCTGGCTCACATGTCACTGTGTATTTGATGAGACAGATAACTGCAGTCTTTTATAACAGGGTTAGGATAGATGAAAAAAAAATACATATACATATAATTATGAAATGTAATATAAATGTGTAAATGTACATATACTATACATTTACATCTATGCATTTCCATTGAAAATAATAATAATATTATAAATACAAAGTTTGTCAAGTTATTAATTGCTATTCAGTAACTACGTTCTGGGCTGTGATATCTGCAATCTGCAAAGGAAAAGAGCTTAGTTTAATGTGACTAATTTCAGTTTGCTGCTGTTTGAATTATCTCCACAAAAAATGATCCCCAGAAAAATAAAATGATATCCCCTCCCTGTTATGTAGCTGGCTTCCTGTTACACATTATACTACAAACAAATACAGAGGTAGGAGGAGGGAGGGAATAAACACAAAACAGAGTGGGAGGTGAAAAAACCTCTCTGAATCCCTGACTGCCTGGTCAACACAGGTGGCAGATTCACAGGAAACAGATTTAATTATGCTCCTGGTAACAATGCTTTGTCCTTACAGCGGCTGACATCGCTGTTGACAAAGGCCGCTGCTGCATTCTAATCAGGAAACAAAATGCCGTGGAGCGCCCCAAAGCCCTGTCGGAGGATCATTAGCCAACCACCTCCCAGGATCCAGGGAAAGCAGCAGAGAGTACAGCCCTGACATACAGTACCATGCCATCAGGCAGACAGAGCTTGCCTTCCACCCTGGAGACCTAGGTCCACCAAGGGGAGAGGGGAGGAGAGAAGCTGACCAACTGATAGACAGATAGACAGAGCGACAGCCGCGTTGCCCTGCCTGGCCGTCCCACCAGGGCTGAGCTTAACAAGGGGGCTGACAGGCTGCAGCTGGGTCCTGCCTAACGAAGGCAGGGACATTAGCGGGGCTCTACGTCTGTCTCATTAAAAGACATCAGCCCACCTTGATTTTCACATACAGTGGCCACTTGCATGACAGCTCGGCATGCCACCAGCCAATGAAGGAGAGCGGCGCAGGGACACCGCCGGGCAGGTGACGTGAGAAGTTGTTGACATTACAGCGTGGGGAGGGACAGGGGTCAAATGTAAGGGTGACCCCTGTCTCAGGGACAGTGATGACCTCGTTAGGGGCCCCTGACAAAAGGAGGACCGACTGGGTGTCACCACTGTCATGGTATACACAGGTTGGCTGACATCACAGTCTCTCATAGCTGCAGCTCACACCACCTCTCTATGACTAGTCTGTACTGCTGACACAGGGGTGCTCGCTAATGAGCATCAAAGGGCCTGTCCTTCAACTAGTAATGAGGACAGGTGACGACAATATTACATAATAACAGGGACTGGAACATGAGTCTGGACAGTAGAGGCCATAGCAGCATGGAAAAGACGAGACTAATTTTTTAAAGAGCTATCTCTTTTAAAACCTCCTGTGTTTCCACCTCACTGCAAACAGAATGATACAGATGAATGAAAAGTGATTTAAAATCATCCACACCCCATTTTCAAATGGGGTTTTCTCAGCTGTAAAACCAAATTCATAATGCTGGTAAAGATATACTACACACAGTCTTAGCAGGGGTTTATAATTATGCAAAAGGGTCCCAGTGCAGCAGTATTATGGGCCCCTGGTCTCAATCCAGCCCTATGTATATGGTTCCATCAGCCTTCTCTGCAGGTCTCCAGAGCTCAGTTTAAGAGGAGGATGAATAGAGTGATGAAGTGCGGGTCACATGTCTGTTTGATCCAGTGATAACGAGGTGGCTGAAGAAATAATCTATCAGCAATAATCCCTGACTCAGGAGACACCTCTGCAACACACACACACTCACACAGACGCATGCATGCACACAAATGACAGATGCACACGGAGACACATATCCAACCCACACGAACTGATCACCATATTCAGCAGGCCTTCATTATCACTATAATGTGAATCAGGGGAGCCTGAAACCAAAATGACCAATTATTCAGCATCAAGTATATAAACCTTCATTCACTCACTGGGATTTATTACCATAAGATACCAGGTCAGTGTAAACGGCTGAAAACTGAAGGCAGACAGGCAGACAGATAATGCTGTTTATTGTTTAGAGAGGTACAGGAAGAGAACATTGCACCATTGGGACCTTTCTGAATCTCAGTTGAAAAGTGAGCATGTAAAACACACAGGAGATGTTATCAAGGAAAAGATGCCATACGCTACACGCATAAATCATTTATAATGTGTACCATAATATTTCCCTCTCTACTTTAGTCACAGTGAAGGGTAGGATCCCATTTCCTGCTTGGGTCTGTGTAAAGATAATCATGTAGCCATTTACATTTCCCATAAAGGAATATGGAGATGAGGTGGAGAGTCAGCAGGGGGTTCCTGACACACAGACACAGTCACAAATGTATTTGCCTTGCTATGCTGTCACAATCAGGACGTTCTGAACTATCACAGATTTAGATTAGAAGCTGTCAGTGTTTTCGTTGCAGACACTGTTCGCAAATGAAAAGCTGAGGCGAAGCGAATGAACAAAACAACATCCTAATGATTGTTTATACAGTGGAAACATGAAGCAATTTTGGCTGATTATCGGGACAATGTCTGCCAATGACGCCATTGTTAGTATACAGGCCAGAGCAAAAAAAACCCCAAAAAGACTGATTGAGAACAAAGCAGAGACAGCTGAACCCATCATCTTTTATTCATTACATAAATGACATTTTAACAAGAGAAAATTCCTCATTATTGCTTCATTATACTGTATTAGATCTCTGTCTAGCAGATTGATAGAGTGGTAGTGCTTTTATGAATATCAATATGTTTAGACAAGGGGCTTGTGAAGACCTCAGCCAAGGTCAAAGCTATATGTTATGACAACACAAACCATGATGACACAGTAAGGTCAATAGATAGTGGAAGTCGAGCCTTACATGGTTGTTGTAAAAAAAAATCAATGTGATTTGGTTTTGTCTGCATTTTGCGAATATTTTAACAGCTAATGACTATTATGACATTGTGTGATATATAGAATAAAATACTGTAGGCTGTAACTGTGATGTTCCATTACCCTAAACAAAGAGTAGTATGCATTCTGGCCAGCTCTCACTATGCTCTTTAGTGTACCAGAATACAGTGGGCCTGTTTTCTGATTATACAAAAACCTCCAACATAATTTATTATTGTACCTTTTTTATGACAATACATTTAAAAAAAAAAATGAAATGGCCCAATGCTTTATATTCACATTTTCTTTTTGCAGTCCCTGAAAAATGTACATGTCAATCAAAGTGAGGCGAGTGCTCCTTGACAAGTGAGAATAGTTTATTCAAATTGGTCTGGTGACCGAGAGCAGAGTACAGTAAATGTCTGAATACAGAATGAGGTATTTAGGAAAAAAACGCAGCTACGTTGTCCTCCATTCTAAAGAAGCATTACACTCACTCGAGAAGGAAAGTGGAAATGTTGACCTTTATGCTCTGGAGTATAAACACACTTATACAATCCTGCATACACGTATGTGCACATGCACACACATCCAGAAACAGAAAAACACATACGCACCGCAGCACATAGTTTTTCTCCTCTCTCACATATCCCACCTCAACTCAGGGGATGTTATCTCAAATAATTACCGGTGGCCTCTCCCTGTCCCCAGTGGCTGCTGCTTGTGAGCGAGTAGAGACAACAGTAGGTCACAGTGGAGGGTCTGCTCTAGGAGGAAGTGAGAGTGTTAGCAGAGACGGTGCTGGTGGTAATGGTGGTGGTGGGGGTGTGGAAGATCTGAGACTGGCCTCCTATGGCCCTGGCAACAGCTCTTAATTAACCACCCAGGTATTCCTGAGCCTCACGGCCCGCTGCCCGGCTGGCCATATGGCTGGAGCTGCGCCATAGCCATAATTGCCAGGGGAAACACTGCATCAAAAAGAGCTCAGCCAACATAAAGCTTGTGTAAATTATTTTTAATGGTTCCCTTCTGGCAGGAGCACGTGTTTGTCATCTCAAAAAGAGCGGCCGAGCGATTTATTCGTCCTTGACCCCTCTTTTCTATGCACTTGCTCCCTGCTTGACAGTGTGACCTGTCTACCTGATTCTAGCTGGTGTCACACATACATACACACACAGACACACAGAGCCATTAGCACTGTTAGGAAGCAACCCCACTCTCCCCTGCTTGAGTGAGTGGTTATAATGCACAGACAAAAAGGCATTTCGCTTTGTGCCCACAGCCACTTCAGAATGACTCATTGATGTTGTATTTAATTATTGGTCACTACATTGCCTTAAATCTAACACATTAAATTCTAACTTACAGGCTAAATATGCCCTCTGTTATGAATGTAATATTAAAGAACAGATGGTGTAAAACATGATTAATTAATTACTTTAAAAAGTGCACTGCATGTATTTCATATTTCACTGAAAGCCAGTTGCAGTCCCTCAACAAGATCTCACCTCACATGCTCCTGAAACTGGCAGCCATCTTGATTTTGCCATTAGAGAAAAGAACAAGAAAATTAACTAGAGATTATGATTTGGCCTTCGGTTTTGTAATTACCTAATCTGTTGTTCTAATGGCCTCCTCATCATTTCGTGAACAAGCATCTCTAAAGGGATGAAAATTGTGGTGAAATTGGTTCCATGCCTGTCCTTTCTTCTCTCCTTCGCCCACCTTCACTCCCCCCCTCTCCTTCTGTCTCTTTCTCTTTCAGTTTGGATTGCTAATCGTCCCAGGAGGGGTCCAGGAGGGATAAAGTAGCAGCTCATTGCAGTTTTCCGCTTGTGTTATTTTTGACCATCGGTCTTGTACAAGGATGTTGTTGTGAAGAAGGGGAGAGGGGGAGACAGTGTTCAGTGGCCTCTGAGGTAGGTTACGACTGCTGGCTTTCCCCTGTCTGGTGGCTACTCACAATATGTCAGGAACACAGAACATTTCCATGCCCCTGCTCCCCCTCCGTAAGTCTCACGCCAGGCTATTGGTGAGCTGTTTTTTTAAGGAAGTGGCTAGCAATCTGGTCAGAGCGACCTCACATCTGCCCTGCTAATGAGAAGGCTGGCCTCCTCCCAATTCGCCTCCCTAAACACTGTCCTTACCCACACAGGTCATGTCCTCCAAGGAGCTGAACTAACACAATACACACACATACACCTAGGCACGCACAGAGACATGAATACACATGCACGCAAACACAACAACACACTGATATGCACGTACGCAAAATATATTTATGCACAAACACACTGCAGCACAAAGTACACAGATTTTAGTCTCCTACTCAGGTGCAAAGACAACAGCTTGCATTGAATTGCGTGCAAGGGCAAGTGCATACAGTATGTACACTCTTGCAATCACGAATGCAAATGACACATACAGACACGTTTGTTACAATATATTACAATACTAAAGTGGACTCTTATATATGTAATTCATTGCTTAGTCCCTAGTACTAATCTTCACCATTACAGCTACATGCCTAATCATAATCCTTACCACCATCTATGTAAAAACAAAGGCCAAAATGCCCTCATTTGCAATGTCTAAATTGGTCCTCACAAACATAGAATTACATACACACACACACACACACACACACACACAAGTATTATACTCTGCTCCCACCCAACTGTCTTATTCAAAGACAGACCATAAACCTCAGAAAAAAACACTCACAAACAAACACATAGGACTCAGCTACTCCTTAGTCCAAACTCCAACTTAATGACTTGGTTGATGCTTAGTACCACACACAGTGCAGTTGAGTGGAAATGAAAGCATAATTGCCACCATAGATCCAACACATACTGAAAATAATACAAGCATGCATTCATGCATTTAACCACACCATCAGCCCACTCTCTTGGCGACATCAGAGTCATTACTAGAATATATTTTTATGGTGTTTTCTAAAAGCCATCAGAGATGAATCACGCTATCAGGCCAGTGTCGCCAAACAGACCCTGCGTATTAACTTGATGCAAAGCCAGTTTAATGTACCTGAATTCTGAAATAGCTCCAAATCGCCTGATTGGCGGTTATTGCACCTTAGGCCAATGAGAGGGCGACAGAGGCGGCTCGTTCACAGTTTTACTAAGCCCCACACAGTGAGACATGGAATGAGATATCCCCAGTACAGACTAATCTAAAATGCCCTAAAACAGCAGGTCCATAAATTAAGCAAAAGACACACATGCCTGAAACAGCAAACGCTTTGTAAAGCAACCTTTAGTGCTGTCACTTTGACTTGCACTTACTGAGAGTGTGTCTTGCTGCCTCTCTGACTGTCTGCTTGCCAGCTCTTGAGTAATTTTGCCATGTTCTAACCCTAAGATTCCAAGCAGAATAAATGTTTAGCGCCCTTTCATCTAAGGTTACAAAGCAAAAGAAAGTTGATAACACAGGGGGTTTGCACCAAGTTTCCTGCCATATGCCCCCACTACATCCTCACCCTTCTCACTCTGGCCCCTTTAACCCCATCTCACTTCAGCTCTCTTAATAAAGGGTGCGGTGCTGGGGGAACCTGGAGTTCACAGCACAAAAATATTAAGCTTTCTCCCCTATTCTTGTTTGACTTTTGTAATTTTACTGTTCAAAGGAGTTAAAGACAGCAAACCAGTAAAAAGACAAATAAAGAGAGAGACACGATGAGAGAACAAAACATTATGTACACACATTATGCACAATTTAGAGTACTATATATTCATTTTCACAGTGCCTGGAGCCAACTGGACTACACTTAAACAACGTCATAAACAAAGTCATATTTAGCGTCTTTTGCTCTAGAGTACGAGCAGAATATTTCTGCATCTGATGTGACAGTTGAGTCTAAGATGTACACATTATTCCCACAATGTTGGTTCTTACAGGTTTTCAGTAGCTGTTCCTATGTCACCACACAGCACAAATGCACACTTGCTTAAGGTTTTAATATTTTGCCAGAATGTTTAGACACCAAAAAACAGTACACTATTTGCCAACATATAGTGAACCAAAACATGCAGGGCTTGCATTTCCCCATTCATTGATTCACTCATCATACAATCATCCAACCAATCGTCAAGTAATAATTAACACTTAACAGCACTAAATGTATAAATGGTAAAAATAAAAAGGTAAAACGTGTGCTTACCCATTTATTGCCAAAATCCTCTCCTCCTCCTGGCATAACCTTCATCAACTTTCTTTCCGTCACATCCTCTCCTCATTTCTCCCGCTGGTTTTGTCTGATAGCAGGAGCCACTGCTAGCATCGCTGCCAACAGTCAAATGAATGCTTTAGCTATGTGCTGCTACCATCACCACCCTACTGATCAGCTATAGAGATCTTAGTGGTCTGTTTAGGGTCTGGCTTACAACTACTGTATATAAGTGATTTATGGGGAACACCAATGTGAAAGGAAAGAACATCAAGTACAGATACGAAAATGTGTTTTAAGAAGAGGAGAGTAAGAAGAGGAAAATACCATGAAAAAGGTAGTGGTCCCAAGTGGGAAGTTGTGCATAATGTTTTTCACCACAAATTAAGCACTGTAAGAATGTTTGTCTGTCTACGTGTTAGCCATTTGATTGGCTGTCAACATGTGACAAATTCGCTTTGCCCGTCTGTGTGGTGATTTGGTGCCTAGCGCTGCATGCACGGTGCACATGTGGGAGGAGACGAACAAACGTGGGAGATTCATTGAAATGAGGCAGCGCAAATCAAGTTTTTGGTATTTTGGTGGAAATTGGGTCTAAGATCTTAATTATATACCCTCTAACCAGTAGATGCATTTAAATCAGTATAAAAAATTTACATTTAATGTGGTCAAAGCAGGAATGTTGGTAAAGCAGTCTGTATTCATTTGTACAAAATGAACATGGGTGATTCATACAGTATCTGTTGTCCACAGTTGCTTTAGACTGTATGAAAAGCTTCTCCTTTAGTTCATTAAATCCCTGCAGACATCTGAAGGCAGCAAGAGACATATGTTTAAGAGGTATGTTTTACTTCTACACACGTCAGACTGGCCAGTTCTAACTCAGTTCTGCACCTTCCAGACAACAATATGATTCCCTAAAGAAGCGTCTTTCCATTTGTCAACCCCTTGTTGTCCTGCTTCACTGTGATTGGCTCAGCTGTTTCAGGGCTATGAGACCAGGGGTGTGACTGGCTGAGAGTGTATTCATTAATCACCACACCCTTCGATCTATATTCCACCAGGCTCACCATTTTGCACCAATATTCAAGAACCATACCGTAGAGTACAGCACAACAACCCGTAGTAGCCTCAAAGGACCAGAAGGCAGTGAAACCTTGAGACATGTTGTGTATTGAGTCAAGGGCTTTGCGGCTCTCATAGATGTTCCAAGTCTCACTTCATGAGGCGGGTTTATTGTACAACACTTAATCACAAGTGTTGTAATAACCAAGTATAACCACTAAGTGACAAACAATACAGAGAAAGATAGATAGGCATAGTCTGTGCATTAACCAGTCAAGGTTCCTCATGAAACACCCCTCCAGCTGAACAGAGTGAAACAGGCCTCATTCTGAGGTCAGAGAGGTGACTGTGTGGTAGTGGTAATACTAGGCCGTGTGTTTTCATCTTCAGCCTTACCGACAGTCACACAGCGTCTCCACCCCTCCTCGGAGACAGCATCAATTAAAGCTTATTGTCAAAAATCCAGTGTATTGTCTCACACTAGCCACTTAATGCATCTTGGACAAATGACTGGAGATTGTGACCTGAGAGAAAACAATTTTCTCTTCAAACTGCTTCTTAAAACACAATAGCTTGGAAAATGGAGCAAGGACGTGGAATTATGCAAATGGAATGGTGGTTTGGTGATGGAAGTGTGAACAGCAGAGTCTAAATGGACTGTGGTGATACATTTTTTGTTTTCCAAACTTTGTTTTGTCAAAGAGTTTCCAGCTTGTAAGGTTTATGGCTTATACTGTAGCAGTGGTTGCATTAAATCTGAGGAGAGTCAAAGGGAGGAACAGTACCCACATTAGGCCAACTGTGGGATAACTTCACACACTTGCACATGCACAATTACTGGTGGAGCCATGACACTCTTCTGATTGCTAATTAGTACTTGAATCGACTGGTTCTCAGTAGAACAACTTGAGGATTTCAAGCATGAACAAAATGTCAACGGCTCTAATGGCCTTTTTCCTGTTCTCCACTGCTGCCTGTTTCTCTCCATCCTTCCTTCCATCGCATCGCTGACACCAATGGTAGGGGTGTTGTCTCCCCCCCCCCCCCCAAAAGTTGAGGATGTGTGTCCAGCATCTCTCTAGTATGTCAGATGTTAAGTTTGCGCCATGTCAACTGGAGACAGCACAAACTGACAGATTTAGTCAAGTGTAAAGTTTAAGAAATTAAGCACTAGTCACCTATGTATTCTCGATTCTGCCTTTACCTGTGAGAAACATTGGGTATCCAGTCAGACTTAGCCAGTGAACACAGTATAAGGTGTGAATATGTTCAGTATGTGTGTGTGTGTGTGCGTGTGTGTGTGTGTGTGTGTGTGTGAAAGAGAGCAGGAGGAAGTCCCAGCCTATCAGCTTCCTTTTTACATGCAGCCTGGCCTAATTAAGAAATATGGAAAAGGTTCAAGAGCTGTGAAGAGTAGTCTATTGACCTTCTCATCACTATACAAGAGAGAGAGATGAAGACGGGCTGGCGATGGGGATGGTGTCCAAGTCTGTCAAGGGAAAGAGGGACATTTATAACAAGAACAATCAAGTGGCACCAGGAGCAGACGGTGAAGAGATCCTCCTAATAATTGGTTCCATTAAAGCCCTTTTAAAGTGCAACTCTCTGTCAGATAAACCAAGGCACTGTCCGTTTGCTCATCTCCTTGTCATGGTAATTTAGCCAGGCTAAATGATGCTTGCAGGAGCTCACAGGCCTCTATTCTTGGACCAGACAAAAGAAATATCATCTCACCCATAGGTTTGTGTAATCTGGAATTAGGCACCATTTAGAGCGACACAGGCAGAGTGGTTTGTGTGGCCGAGGGCCATTGCTGCTGTAAATGCAGATGGAAGAGGTGGAGATGGGGAACAGAGAGAAAAAGAGATGGTAATATTTGACAAATGCTTCATCAGAATGAGCTCATCATGGCCCTCAACACGTAAGGCAAGAGAGAGGCACCACTTGAGTAAAGAAATCTAAAGTAATGTATATTTTGCAGACTGTCTTGTTTTTTTCCTTCTACTTAAATGATTATACATTTTGCATTCTATTAGTCATTGGTCAGATAGCACAATTTCAGTGTGCTGCTGGATCACAGATTTGCTTTGGTTAAACCATGGGTTGGTAATTGTATTAGCACAGATAGCTACAAACATTCACAATGATGTTAGCTCCTCAGCACCTAAAAGCATACATAGCCAACACAAAGAACGAGTTGGTCAATTTGTTTTTTGTTAACCTTTTTTAAATGATCATTCTCTGCTACGTAGTATTGGTAATACATTGATAACTAGTAATTATGGTGACGATTAGCTGATATTTAGGCCAATGAAATGCAAGCCACACATACTGTAATGGTTTGTTCTTTATTTGTGAATCTGTATTTCATAGCTAAATTGTCACATTACACACATGATTCATCAATATTCTGCAGGTGTGCTCAGCATAGTATTGATTATGGTGAATGTCTTGTTTAATTTAATGTTTAAGCACTTAGATCCAATGTGTTCCAGACTCTGCAGTTTTGTTGTCCTTTATGACGTTCTTCTCCACATGACCATCCATGAAAAGGAACACTTCAATTGCATAATCTCTAGACTAATTTAGATCAACACCAAAAAAGAAAATGTAATATAATTATAGTGTAATGTCAGTAAAGCAGTCAAGTTACAGATTAAAAAGTAAATTTTTACCATCTGTCATCCACAACTGCTTGCGTATGCATGAAGGACCCTTCCGTTTCAGCTAGTTCAACTCCTTCAGCCATTTGAAGGCAGCAGGGTGTGTTTGCAGTCAGTAATTTGAAGGAATTGCTTGAAAAAGTGTAGTGCCAATACACACGATGATAAATTGCGTGTATCTTGATTAATTCACATAAAACAAAATAACAGAAATAGTGAATATGTGCTTTTGCACACATCAAACTGGTAAAACTTGATTTTTTCTAGTTTATGCAATGTAAACCGTCAGCAGTGTATCAGATGACGAGGACGTAGTACGAAGTACACACAGTTCCTCTCTACATCACTGATCGTCCATCACTGAACTTCTCTTTTGCAATTCTCTCTTCATACACCCTCATCCAAAAACACTTGGTTATTGCAGGCAACAGGTGTAGGAATCATTGTCATTGTCATCTTTTAAACATGTCTGTCAAAACTTGCAAAAAATGCATTTTTATTGTAATATGATGCTATACAGCAGAATTATGAAATTTCATAGTGGTGAGACAAGGAACACATTTTTGTTTAGGAAAAAAAAATTAAGAACTGTCTCAAGATAGTCATGGAAAGGGATTATCATGGCAAATCATCAGTTTATAAAATCATGTAAACTTGCTTTACTCACAGATTTGGCAATAGTGTATTATTGTTGCCTGAAAACATAATCAGATCTAATTGAACGGAACCTTATCAATCACCTAACATAAACAAACTGAAAGCAACCTATGCACTGCATGTTTCTGAACTAGTAATGCTCATTTGGACATACCTTTGTCATTGTGTATATGTACAAGAGTTTGCACTGGTCGGTGATTGTAATTGTGTTGTAAGGCGCTAAGTCTTAAATTGAGCAGCATTTGCCTTTAAATCAGTGTTTCAACACAACAATGTAGAACAGCATCACAAAATCCTGTGTGAAATTACTACAAATAACAGAAACACAAAAGCTACTGCAGCTGCTTTGATTACTTTGTTTTTGACATTCCAGCTGTTCATCCAGAAAGTAACTGAGTTGATTTGTAAATGTGTTTAACCACGAAGATGACATGAAAAGGAATATGCCAACACACCAAAGCGTTCCAAATACATCCTGGGGTCTAAAACTAATTTCCAAACAACAACAAAAAGAGTCTGACATGTTTTGAAGAGACAATTGTTTCCCTCATAGACAACTGAGAGCTGTTTTAGCAGACAAACACTGGCATATTTTGACTGTAACTTCATACCAAAGCAAGAACTGATCACAACGACAACAAGAGAGTGGCCGTGTAAACATATCAACACAAAAGGAAGAAGGCAAAATCACCACGGGTTTGTGATGACGGGTGATCGATGCTTTGAAATGCAGCAGCGGGTATTGTCATATGCCAGAGAGCTCTGAGCTTTGCAAAACTAACTACTCACCGCTTCTCTGATATCTCTTTTGCTAACAGACTCATTTGGATAAATAAATGTGAATAAATATTGGCCTCAATAATGGTTGTTGTGGGGGTTTTTTTCTCCCTGTCTCATGTTGCCAGCAGCCATTATGAAAGATTTTGCTCTCTCTGCACTAAAAGCTGGGAAAATGAGCCTCTTTTAAATGTTGCACATTTAATATTTATCAGCTTTCTATTAGAATATATGCAGACTCAAATCGTCAGCCTATGTGATCTATCGCTCTGCTAAATTATGGTGCCACACAGCACAGAGGGGGGAAATTCATTACTGCTCAGGGCAATTTCCTCCCAAAACAAAAACATTTCATTCCAACGGCAAAGCCAAATTAATACCGGCGATGCATGAACCGGATTTTATTTGCCAAAGAACTGCTACTTTCTCACTCACTTCATCTGCTGGATGAAGGATGTAAGTTGAGAGCTGGGTAAAATTAGTTTCATGCGTGCACATGCACATCCAATTTCACTCACTCGCTCTCAGTCATAGAGGAACACAGATTCCCCTCTTTCCTTCTCTTTGTCTTGCTCTCTCTCGCACACCCACAGACACACACATATACAACATACCTTTGTACATATACAGTACGTACACATGCCTCACCAAAAGGCTGTTGTTTGCCATGCTGCCTTGCATTTCTGACATCAAAGGGGCCTCTAGTCTCACAGTTGACTCTGGATGAGCCTGTTTGACGTCACCACATTGTTGTGTCACACATCAATGGTGTGTTTACCTCGTTTGATAAGCCCAACCAAGACACTTGAACAACTGTGAGGGGGCAATAATGAATAACTAAAGAAAGCCACACTGATTCCCAGATGAAAACAAGGAGGTTATACGCAGCATAAACACGTAAACAACGTATACATATAGATGTAGGGACAGTAAAGTGAACGGCTGCCTTGTCTGCATTCAAGGGACAAGTTTCAGTACTGTTCTTTGATGTACTTAAGGAACTTATAACTTTACATCACTCGAATCATAGCTCTTCTGGTCATAACTATTATTGGTGGCCTTCCTTCCTTAAAGTACGTTTGCCTGTGTATGCATGTGCATGGACGTGTGCGTGTATGAGGCGCTTGCTTCGTTAATCTAAATGACTGCTTCACTGGCTGGAGTGCCTTCTCATTTAATGTCACCTGATTTATTCCCTTTCCTCACAATCAAGTATTTGTTTATGGTTCAAACATAAAAACAATCAGGATTATAATGTGTGATGGATAGCATCACATGCTTCTATTTATTGGCCATAAAGACTTGGTGGAAAGTCATCTAAAACAGGAGCGTGCTCTGGATGCCAGGAAGGTCAGGGATACGGGGGGCAGAAACATACAAGGAGAGATGACAGCTGATTTGTTCAGTAGCTTTGAATAGCTGATGAACCTGTGAAGCCCAGAGTCCTGTTAAAATTTTAATAAACATGGCATAGGCCTATTGACTGGAAGTGAAATATGCACATTGTTCCCGGTGCTGGCTGGCCCAGAATGGAGCAATCATGTTTGACAATATGCAGTGCAATCCTTTCAATCAGAGTGAAGTCTTATTTTGCTGAATATTAAATACAGGCTCTATTCTGCATGTGTCAAGTGAATTTATAAAGCTAAGGAATATTATTGCCTCCAATTGACTTGCAACTCTCATCTCCATAAATATGATTCAATAATGCATCTTAATACAATAAACTTATGGCTATGAAGGCTGGTGTGTATATTTGTGTGTGTATCCACACGTCTGCATGTCAGTGTCTGCATAAACCCATGTTATCTACAACCACCTCAAATAATATTTCATTCCTCTTTACTATATTCACTAAACCTGTATAAATATTCTCTACAAAAATTAGTTATTATTTATTTCACAGGAAAACCAAATTGGACATGACTGTCAGTGGCAGAATAACAATAAGCCAACTTAAAATGTGCACTTTTTCTCCCATCATTGCATTTTTATGGATCCACACTTGTCTGTTGCAAAGTGACAGCCCTCATTTCTTGATTTGCTGCCTACCTCTTCAAAACCTCATGTAAATGTGTGTTGAGGAATTCTATTTTTATTTACTGCATTTGTGAACATAAAGGCTTTGTCACATATAGCTGTGAAGACAACTCAATCAGAGGACAACAGAAAAACTGCTATGATTGATGATGTGAAGCAAACACAAAGCAAGCAGTGAAAAAAAAGACTGAGTTTTGTTGCGTGGTGTGATGATTTATTTGTTTAACTGCCACAGCAAATAAAAATGAAATCAAATCAAATACATGTGAATAATTGCCACCTATAGCCACTCTGACAATACAGTAAACTCTATAAAGCCAACACCTGCAATTGGTTTATTATTATGAGTATTACTAGTAGTTGTAGTAGTAGTAGTAACAAAAAATACTATAATCATGATTCAGAGCTTGTTAGTTTCATGTGCAGTATCTAATGCTTCCAAAATTCTCTGTGTTCTAACCTTCTGGTTATGGCAGCTTGCTAACATTAGCCACAGTCCTATTACTAGAATGGGCAGTGTTTTTTGTATTATGTTTTAGACCAGAAATGTATAACCTTTGTAATATTATTCCATTTTTTTGCCATCTGAACCATGTATTTAAAGATATAAGTAAGTACACACTGTCCTCATACTCTACCGCAAGTTGCTTTAGCGCCGACATTTCCCCTGAAGAATCAATGAGGCAGACACTATGTATGCATTTGCATACATACATATATTTAACCCCCTACTAATACCCAGACTCATATGTTAACGTATACACACACACACATACACACTACCAGACACACACATTCACAAACATATGTGTGCATGTATGTACACAAGTAGTTTGAGACAGACATCAACACAGTTTACTGAACCCCCACTCCATATGCCCCAAACATAATATTGCCAGTAGCCTTCAAAATGCAATGTTTGGGTCAGGCCGACTTGCACTTCTAAGTAATTTATAATATGCTTTACTCCAAGGTATTGCACAATCTCATTATCATTAGATTTTTGCATATTTAACAACAGTTTTTAATTAGAAGGTATTTTATTATTCATGTACATAATTTGAGGCAAGCTCAAGCTGCATGCTTTTCACGATGAAGATGGAAAGAGATGAGGTGGGGAAAAAACAAACGTGCAGACATTTTTTTTCTGAAATGGAAAATTTGGGTTTGTAGTTTTTAACTGGCAAGTGATTCCACACACTACTCTGGTAATGGCTCTTTTAATTTAGCTAATAGCTATCATGTTGTGTACCTTTATGCATTTGCTAAATTCTTAGCTCTGGGAGTTGTCTCCCAATGCTGGAGCTGTAAGTCGTTTGGTATGCTTTGGCTCTCAACGTAGTAGCATTTGCTGCGGCTATGCTCCTTGATGTATTATTAAAATTGGAAATGGACTCCAGGGACAGCATCTAGTTATGTGCTTTCATTTGCCGAATAAACCAAGCGTTGTTTTCATCTTTGCTCATGATTGTTAATGGCGCTGCTGATGAGAGGGGTGTGTGTGTTTTCTCCCACTCCCTTTATCAGCACAGGCCTTTTATTATGCAGGCCAAATAGCCAAGCTGCTGATTTTGTTTTAGGTTTTCAATTAGTCATTTGACTAAGCACATCTGTTACTGGCAGAGGCCCAGAGTATGGACGAGTCGCTGTCACCTGCTCAGGGGCCGATGGAGCGCAGAAGCAGCAGGGCTATCAGGGCCCCTTGGTGGCTACAACCACTTCAGAGCTCCTCAGGGGTGTGTCCTGGGTCCCATCACATTTTACAGCCAAGTCTACAGAGGAAAGGTGCTTCCAGAAACACCCACAGCCTGTCTCTCCCCTTGTTCTTCTGCTCTGTTAAAGCCCCAGTCTGTGGAGACTTTAGTGTTTTAAGCCCCTTTTCCAACAGTAACTAATACAACCACCATTGCAATGTTGACTTGCGGTTTAGAGACCACATTCACAACTCAACCCACAGTCTGTGTACATCTCTTTATATATTTTGTGTTTGCTTTTGATTGTGTCTTAATGGTTTATGTATAGCAGTCTGCTTATTTTTTCTCTCCCTATGAGAACTAAAATTGATGAATTCACAATGCGCCTTTCTTTGAAGGGCTGTGAGTGCAGAGCTGTTTAAATGTGGACCAATGAAATTGAACAGCCTACTTCCTGTCCCTGCTGCAAGTGAAGGAGATGTGTTATTTAGGTCTGTTCCTCCTCTTGCACACAGGGATGTGCCCACACATATTTCTAACATATTATATACATAGATGCAGGTCCTTCCCTCTGCCACAATAAATATCATTAACTTCACCAAACACTCTTTTAATATTGAGCCAAAATAACAGTGTGGAAAGCATAATTAAAAAGCAATATAATGTGTACTGCATGTTGTATGTTGACAGTAGATAAAATGGTTGATGATTTAACTTGAGGATTATCATTTCATATTGTACTATTAGTATTTGCACTATGGTAATTAGAAGCAACAGAATAAAAGGCCTATTTATATATCCACAGTGTAATGGGTCTTTGTGAAACAACAGCAGGGTGAGATTTACTCTGTTGTGTGGAACAAAAGCACTACGTCACTTCAAAAGTCAGCAAAGCTCTGTTTCATTATGGTCAGCGATTTCCTGAAGGACTGAGGCTGTCCAATACCTCAATCACATTAAGTCCCAGCCCGTTTTGGGAAGCGAGACAGTAGTCAAGCCCCAATAGAGCTGCAGCCAATCTTTGATTGCCAGAGTTCAGGGAGGGTTCAGTCAGTAGCACCGTCGTCTCTGCCTGATCCAAGAGGGACTCCCACGGGGCTTTAATAAAACATTTTGCTCATTGTGGAAAGTAATGACCAACAATGTAAACTTGTGACTCGACAACAGATGTTGGCATGCTTAGTGGAAACAAGGTGCTGTAAAATTAATTTCATTTGAATTATTTACTGCATGCATTACGTGCTTGAGGAAGTAGATTGGGGGGGTGGATTGGTTGGCAACAACAACAGAAACGTATTCAATTAAAGGTGAAATAGTGGGATAGAGGGTGGGGGAAAAATGGAAAAGAGAGTGATCACATTTGTTCTCTCTCGAAAATCAAATAGGAATCATAGCAACGCCGACATTGCCCCTGTGATTCATATTTAATTGGGTTTATTATTTCATATTGTCACTTCAAAGGTTGTACCAGGAAAACTTGCTGGAGATGTCTTCCAAATTAAATTAAGTCAAATTAATATCTGGCGAGCAAGTAAGGGGGCGCTGTTATTTCCTTTCAAGTGATTGGTGAAAGAAAAAAAAGTTTTGTCAAATGAAATCACAACCATAATGATTCTAAATAGAAGTATGTCAAAGCATCACAAGCCTTGTCAAAACACACATCGCCATGCATGGATAGACAAACAGAAAGAGAGGATGCAGAGATGCTGAGAAAGAGAGAGTTACAGACAGAGTAAAACCTCATTCAGGGTAATCTGCTCTGCAGAGCTCACAGAGAGTTAAAGACAAGATGACTAATGAGATGTGGAGTGGAACAAAACTTTCCCTGAGCCAGAAAACAGATGTAGAATTACTGGGGGTCGACAAAGTTAATTAAAGGCTGTATACGCACACACAGACCATAAGTAATATGGACTGACAGTCCATCTCCAATTTTATAAAGGAATTTTTGTGTGCATTTTACCATTTACTCAAAACAGTTATGGTTTGGTGTTTTACTTAAAGGTCTAGTGTGTAGGATTTAGTGGCATCTAGCGGTGAAATTGCATTTTGCAACCATTTGAATACCGCTTGGCTCACCCTCCCATTCCAAGCGTGTAGGAGAAACTACGGTGGCCACGAAACTTGCAGAAAATGCGAACTGCCCTTTCTAGAGCCAGTGATTGGTTTTTCCATTCTGGGCTACTGTAGAAACATGGCGGTGCAACATGGCGACCTCTGTGGAAGAGGACCCACTCCCTCTGTAGATAAAAGAGGCTTATTCTAAGGTAATGAAAACACAGCAATTCTTATTTTCAGGTGATTATACACTAGTCAAAAGATACTTATAAATATTATATTCCATTTCTGCCAATAGATCTTCCTAAATGTTACACACTGTACCTTTAAGCCTGGGGTAAGTGATGGGCCTTCAAAATGAAGCAGGGATAAACAAAGACCAATCGATATTTAGTAGAGTGTAAACTCATCTTGTACGATGAGCCATATTACACACTCTGTCTTTTCTTTGGGTAATGTATATTAAGCACTTTTCCTAGCTAACAACTAAAGTAAGTTTTTCAATTCAATTCAATTTTATTTATATAACGCCAATTCATAACAGAAGCTATCTCATTGCACTTTTCCTATAGAGCAGGTCTAGACCGTACTCTTTATAATATTGTTAGAAGTTATATGGGTAAATAAGTGCAAAATATAGTCCAAGGACCCCTCATACTCTTTCTACATCAGACCCTTATCGCAAGCATTTTTGTGTTTCTATGTATGACCTCATACTTTGTCACAGGTCTGTTTGGCCGCACAGAACACTGCCAAGTAGGCTGTACTTTATGTCATGTCAGCAGGCAGTCAGCGGTGTGACGCCGTCAGAGCTGGAGAGATGCTTCACCTGGATTTCCTTCATCACCCTAACCTCTCAGGCAGCAGCCAAAACAGCACGTAGCTACTGTTAGCACTCGGCATTGTGGAAAAATAACAGCGGGCGCTATTGATATAAATATATTTCCGCCTGTAGTTGGCCCCCCAAGTTATTCATCTGTGTGTTTATTTTCTTTTTGGAGCCCCAGTCTTTGCTGTGCAAAGGTTGCCTTTGTTTGTGATGGTCCTGCAGAACAGCTCAGCTGAGTGTGAAGTGCTGGGACACAGGAAGTGGGGTTGCTCTTTAACCTAAGCCTTGTGATAAATGGAGACACTTAACAATAGTGTATCCTGCGACCTGGACCTGGACCTGCTGACAGCGGCTTGTCCTCACTGTGTGTGTCCTCTTCTTTTGGAGAGGTCTCCTACCCTCTCCTCAGCTCTACAAATAGCATGATGCTAGATCCATTATATGTAGGCTAGTTTTTGCCAACAATCCAAATGCAGAGATCCTGGTGCAGCTGAGACTTAGCCTGGCCTTTCCAAGGAACACACACTGACTTTTGGTGCCCTGATGAAATGTTGTTTTTGTGCATCCAAACCTGAGAGAGTTGTAGCATCTATGATTCAGAAAGTAAATGTATCAGGAATGTCTATATCACATCTCTCCTGCTATCTTTGCTCCTCTACTTCTCACATAGAGAATCACACATCCACATGCACACACACACACACACACACATGTGACGCCTCTTGTGTCCTTAGTATGTAATGAGCACTATATGGCCAATAATAGTCCTAGCACTTCACACAGCAGAAGTCATTTGAAGTTCACAGTTCAGACTGAGTGAGAGAGAGAGAAAGACGCACCCAAAACACAACCAGCTGTGGCGCTGCAGTGATGAATGCTGCATCAGCACAACCCATAATATACACAAACACACACACACACACACACACACACACACACACAAAGAACCATTACCCCATTACCCAAACAGTTTTAAGTTTCACTCACAAACACTTATGGATTATTACTAAAAATCTGACAAAGGACAGGGTCTGTCTTTGGGATCCAGATTTCACCACAACATCCATCTGTCAGCAAACCATCTCCATTATCCTTTGAATCACAAGCATGACTCAGCCTAGCGCAATGCCACATGTTTCTAACACTACAATAAGCTACTGACCCAAACCACTTTACACTACTTGTCGATTGTAAGTGTGCAAAAGTTTAAAAACTTTGTCAGCTTATTTGTGGTTTGCCACAAGTATCAAGATCACATCACGTCCACGTCCTTGTATGGGAAGATATTGACTAATGCGGCCCCCTCTGTAGTCACTGTTGAGATGACAGTCACATGTGTCATTGCAGCTTATTGAGCCAAAAATGACTGGGTGAGCATGAGAATCCGTAGGGAAAGCTCATCTGGGGAACGTGATTTAAGAAACATTCAAAATTAATTAATTCAGTGCAACTTGTAGGCCCTTTTCAAGCCTCTGCTTTTTCAAATGCAGTGATGTCTGACACACAATATCATTATTATTATCAATTCACCTACATAACAGTATAGCTCTCATAGCGTTATAATAAATTCAAAAAGCACATAAGAGACATTTTTTATGTATTTTGCAACTGTCACTTGATATAATAATTTGCACTTCATTGTGACCACAACAAAAGAGAACACTTCTATCCAGGAATGGTGGGTATTGCTTAAAAAAAATCCCACATTAATTCCCTTAATCAGCATATGGATCAGAAAGATTTCCCTTCACACAACTTGGGACAGCCGTGCCTATTCAAAACACATTAGACAAAGTGTGACACCGTCACGGTAGCAGATGTTCTTTACATTTCTCCCCATTCCTAACCTATTTCCTAGTCACTAAACCACCAAACCCCACTCTCTCCTTTCACTCTTCCCTCTCCCCAACAGCACACAAACCAGCACAAGACAAAGAGAAACAAGATGAATTAATACCAAGAGGGGTCCCAGCGGTATTGAGAGGGGATTGTTTTTTGTTCTAGCTGAAAATATTTCTCACTTTTTAGTGGAGCGCGCTCTGCTCCCACATGTATTGTCTGGCTGTGATCATGTGTCAGAGCTGTACAAGTGGGATGTGGGGCCGGGTGCCCGGCAGGCTTGTCTGAAACAGACGGCTTGTTTGCGTGTACTTAACAGCTCCTCACAGCTGTGTTCTCTCCAAATGTAACAGGAGAAGACCTCATCCATCAGAAAAAGGCATTCTCCCTTTCCCCCTCCTCTTTTCTTACTCCTTGCTTCTTCCTTCTCCTCCCCCAATTTTTTGTTCAAGTACGTCCATTGCGAAAATGTCAGCAAACAGGCAAGAGGTCACATCAGAGGTCAGCCTGTGAATCGCTGTGTTAGCCCAGCTTTTCTCTCTTTTCAAGAGGGTGTGCATTTCTCAAGAAGTTCCTTATGAGCAAGTCATCCAGGCTCAACACATGTTGGGGGGGGGAGTGAAATTGGATTGTGCCTGTGACAACATAGACACAACCTGTCTAAAAGTAACTTGTCTAACAACTTGTCTAAAGTAAACTTTGCCATTAAACACTCATGGTTCAAAGCTCACTGAATGCTCTTTTGGTCTAAAGTTATAAAAACTTTCTGTCCAACCAGAAATGGAACATAAAATTAGGCATATCTTTGGGCAGCTGGTCAGAAACGCAGGCAAAAATAAGACTTATCCTGTGTTGAATCTGACCTGTCTTCCTCTAAAAAATGGACCATGTCTTGCTCCCAGGTTAATGGCTGCAAACTGTCATGTTGTTTCCGTGCACATCATATTGTCGTTAGTCACTAGACGTACATCGTAACCTTTATGCCTCTGATTAACCCAGAGGGCTTGAGAGGAGGTGGGAGCCAAAGTTTCCAAAGACAAGAAATTCAACTCGGGGCTATGCTCACTTTCACCCAAGAGGCCCCTCCTCTGGTCTGGCTCAGTGCACAGCCTGTAAATGTTTCACTTTGATTTCACATACGTGACAATAAATTAAGGGGCATTTATCAAAGTTGCTTTGTTGCTGCCTGACAAAAGCACTTTATACATAAATTACTGCGGTGAACTAATACTTTTAGCCAGCGTCCACATCATTTGAAGTTAGCAACAAGGATTTACATACTGTGAGTGATGCATATAAAAATGTGTTCATGATTAGCTGTTGTATTTTACATTTCAAGCATTAGGTTGATGTTCTTGCACAGACTTACTACACAATAAACACAGCAATGGAATAACCTTTTTTCTACATCACCAACATCAAAAGCAAGCAATACTGTTAAAATAAAGTGGATAGGAAAGATCTGTGAGGCAAAAAATAATGCCTTTCAGAAAGAATATAACGTCTATAATTGGTGTATATGCTGCTTTATGGAAAACACCAGTAACACAATAAAGGCAACGCCAGGTTGGTAAAAATGCAGTGCAGAAAAATTAAATTTGCAATGATGTATTCTCTACTTACATCCTCTAGAATTATAACTACAGACAACTCCAGCGAATGTAGACTAGCATGGAGTGTAGCTGATCAACACAATATGTATCCACAGTGTGGTGTATGTGGTGTGCTGCAGGAATTTTGATTCAGCATATAGGGAAATGTTAAGATATTTTTTGCACCACATATTCACATTAAATTGGTGTAAGCCACATCAGCTGGCACATCCACAAACCCCAAAGTCTGCATGAAAATGTGTTGATATAGTATATGACTAAATAAAAATGATTTAATGTAACACATAATGCAAGTGCTAAAATAAAAACAAAACAGACATACACACTTTGAAATCCCACTATACTATAGAACTCATGGAGTGACATGCCAACAAGCGTGCATTCATGTATTGAATCCCTAGCCTTGTCTTCTGGGAACAGACTAATTGCGCTAGAACAGAAATAGAGCTGAGAAGTCTGAATGTGCTCCTGGAGAGACGCCCCCAACCCTCAACCCACCTCCCAACCCCCCGCTGGTTCTACTTTTCAGATTTTCTTTATGCCTGTTGTAACAAAAGTGCAGACGCAGAGTGAAAATGTCACATTTTGAACTCTCCCGAGAGTCCTAAGTCAATTCAGCTGTGAAATCTGAAGTATCTGGGACTGTGTGTGTGTGATATTCCATTTATATCTATAATGTCTGTGACATCCGCTCATCCAAACAAGTCACAATCATGTGCAGGGCGTGATATCTCCAACTTTGGTGACAAGAAAACTGAATCCTGCTATGCACAGTCTGTCTGGTTATAACACTGATATTAGAGAGGCTTTTACAACATGCCGAGGGAGTGCTCAATATCCAGCAGGCACACGAGAACCGCACCCCTGTTTTCTCCTGCTGGTGTGTTTGTGTGTTTTCTGTGCTCCACATGCCCTGCAGATGTAGACAAGAGAAAGGGAGAAGGAAGGGTTTCTGCCCAGTCTGGCTAACATGCACACCAGTTATCTGCACACAAAGAAGTACATGTGCACTCACATGATGAGTACACACACAAATCCAGACTGCTTGTATGGAGGAGAAGGACATGGTCCGGTCGGGGTAACTCAGTAACTTTGGTTAGTTGCTCCTAGCAGACCGCAGGGCTGCCTGACTAACTGTGGTTGACACACACTCTGAAAAGTGACAGTCTCACAGCAAGGGATGACGTTTGCAGCAGGGAGAGGGAGAGAACAACTCCTTCCCTCCACTGCACAATCGCTCCTCTTCAGTGCCTGGTAATAGGAGGGGAAGGAACAGTGAAAAAAACCCTTTGTGGGTGACAGCCCAAGAACTTTTGGGAGTCAGAGAGTTAGCACCAAAGTTCCCTGTCAGCCCATTAAAGATGTGAAGCTGGCATATTGGGTCTATTGAAACCATATGTGTGAAAGAATTTCTCTGCTGGTAAGACATTCCAAATACTGTCCAAGAGCCAAAGACTTTGGTGTTAGTCTAATTTAAGCAGTATGTTGGGGAGAGCTTGCCGCGCTTTGATCATGTGGAGATCGTTTGGTACAAATTGAACTAACCCCAGCTCCGTTTCTGGTGGATCACAACCATGGATTTGTTGAATTAAACGCTTCGTTGAATGCAGTCTGCACATGAAAAGAAAGTTGCTCTTAGGAATCCGATAGCGGGTTTTTCACCTAGCCAGCAGGTCCGCTTCTTTATTACTTTTAAACTCAATCCACGCCGGGTCCGTGCCGCTTTAACGAGACAGGGGCCGTGGCCTGGAGGAGATCATGTTCTGAGGGGAGACAGACAGAAATCACCTGGGCTATGTAATAGAGAACATATTGCACAGAAACCCCTAAGCATGGACTATGATGGATCAGACTGTACATGTATACATTCTCCATCCTCGGTTTCTTTGATACACCTTTTTTTCAAATTTTTCATGGGACCTCTGACCTTAAGCTACAAACCTGCACACTCACTCACTTACAGCTGCTATCTAGCATTCACTCTTCTTTCCTCTCTCTGCCTATTTCTCTCTCCCGCTCTTTTTTTTTTTCTGTGACTTATACCACTAAATTCTCATTCCACAATTACAGCAACCTTGAGGTGTGAATATTTACTAATGATCGAACAGCCTTGTTTCAAGGAGAAGAGCAGAAGCATTTGGTTGAGACTGAGATCTTTTTCTCTTAGTGACATGTTTCGCCACAGCACCCTGCTGTGTCCATATGGGTTCACTGTCACACACTGAGGGCAGAGGGGCTGCTTATCTGTGCTATTGATTTTCTCATTGGCTCCGCTTCTCGTTTGGTAAATGAAAACATGCTGTGTGCAGGAAACGAGAATCTGAGCTTTCTCTCTGAGATGTTTGCATGTCCTGAAATGTGCTGGTACACAAAAAAAAAAAAAAAAAAAAACTCATTTGGTTGCACTTTCAACTTGGTGAGGTGCTGAAAATGCCCATGCTGTCTCTATCTCCTTTTTTAATTTTTTTTTTAGTCATCAATCATTGACATGCAACACAAGTAACCTAACTAACTTCTTTTTGTGATAAATGTAACAATCAAAATATGACTGTGAACTTACTTGTCACACAAAACTTTTTCTTGATTGTAACTTCAAAGTTGAAATTGTGTTTGAACAATCTCATTGGACAAGAAGATGGATAACACCAGTAGTTTATAGTGTCCTGTCAATCTGGTTGGTATTAAAGAAGGAGTTTAGGAAGCGTCCACTCTTACTGTCCATACTGTTCTGTGTTACAAGGCTGAAAAGAACAATAAGAACAACAGGGCTGAAAGGGGGAAGGTGGAGGATTCATGCCCCTGGAGCACATGTGCAGGCCTCTCCTGGCATCAGGTAGGAGCTGATTGATCACACTTCAAAGGCAGGAAGTACTGGATAATTAAAGCTACAGTATAAATAGATAGCATACACTACACTGGATAATATGTTTGATAACAAATGGGGCTGTACTTGCGTTCAGGCTGGTCTTCCTCTGTCCTGAGAATCACAAATTTACATGCCCTTGTAGTGGAGAATAAAAGAACCTGCAGACGTACGGACAAACCTGTGAATAATTAAGGGAGCTTTTTTCAAGTCATAGTGTGCTCACAGTGTATACCTGAGTTTATTTTCAGAAAAAATAAGTATTCTTTTTTTTAAAGAAAATACAGTAAATTGCATGAGTTTATCAGTTGATAAACAGTTTTTTTAGATAAAGGTTTTTTGTTTCCTACATCTAACTTTCGAAAACAGCAATTGTTTATTTGGGTAAAAATACCTAGTATTAGAATTTAAGGAGTTTTATGAAAAAAAAATTGTCACTATTGACTTGACTATAGATTTGTTTAAGAACTAGTTGAGATATACCAGTATTTATGTAACGTATTAACACAGTCCCTTGATATGAAGTAAAATTATTCAAATGAAAAAAGGCAAAGCAAAGTTTAAAACCTTGCACAAAATTGGGACATTAATACAAATAGCGCTCATGCAGACAACAAACTACAATTAGACACAAAGTACAAAAAACAGGTTTGTGCAATGTGTAGCCAAATTAACATAAAGTCATGTACTGACACAGTAAACAAAACCAACAGATACCCTAAAAAATGCACAGAGCATGTAAGAACTGGGCATTCAGCTGGGAACATAGTAACATATAAACTGATAATAATGCAGCAAAAAGGCCTACATGCAGAGCCTTTACACTATTTACTAATTACTTATTTTAAATTGGTGATATCTTAAGATTTTACGCATAAGTAACAAACATGCTTCTGCACCTGTTATGTAAGAAATTATTTTAAGCAACTGAGCAGTGCTGCTGATTACACCAATAAAGAAAAGCTTGTAAAATAAAAACACCTCAAATAAGCTGAATATTGCATAGACAGAAAAAAACAGGCTTTGCATAAGGCACTGACTGAAGAAATTTTAAAACAAAATTCCCCAGAATAAATTTTCACGGCAGCCACCATAAAACCCTAACGTGAATTATTTGAAAGTGCTTTGGCTTGTTTTATTTGTATCACAATCATGGTTTCAAAGATTCCCACTAAAAGCTGTGTTAATTGAAGAGTATAGCGGCATTGACGCTCAGTAGACACAAAACCTAGCCAAATACATGCAGGGCGGCTGTAACAGTTCAAAACACAATGCTGTTGGTGCAAGAAAGGCAGTACAGTGGCTACATGCAAGATAGATGTGGAGAGACAAGGAGACAAATCTCCAACTTATGGTTGGTATACACAAGTGCTGTCTTTTAGAACTGCACAAACAACACTGCACCACAAACAATAGTGTAGTCTGCCACCATTCACTATAGATTGTCAACCCAACCGCCCTGTGGCTAACGGCCACCGCCTGCCTCCCATATAGGCGTCATGTGGTTGGCTAGGCCGCAGGCACCGTGCGAGTGCAAGAGCAGAACCATAAACCCAAACCTGTCATGTAACTGAATACGCAGTAAGGTTATGCAGGATGGTTAGACAAGTGCCTGGTAGTGGAGAGACTGTTGTTTCCAGTGCCATTGAACATAACCTGCTTTAAAGATTTGTGCTGCTAAAAGCTTACTTTAATTAGAAACACTGTGATACAACACAGCAGGCTGTCATTTGTAATACTGTGATACTGTCCTTATGAGTTTACCTATCCTTCAAAATGTGCATCTCCTTGATAAGATTACACATAACTGGACCTTGTTAAGCCTTTCCTCACTGTGTGTATCTGAGATTTTGCTTTAAAACCCACACCATTGTAACACATGCTGTTTGTGCATCATCAGCTGATGTCTTGCTGGTGCCATCATCATCTAAGGATTTAGCAGACACTTAATCCTGATTTGCCAGGGGAAGGACTACATCCAGTAATATTGATGACACAGACTGATTTATAAGAGTCTTTCCATACATGATAGGGCGACTGAAAAATTATACTTCAGTTTTTCATTGTCATTTGACATTTTAAGGCAGGGGACTGAGAGAGACAACTAGGACTAGAGCTTGGACTGATGTGAGCAATGGACATGAAGGAGTACAGTCCAGCAGAGACCAAGGCTGGGGTTGGGACTCTACCCAAGGTCCTGGGACACCAGGCTGGGGCTACAAGGTCTAGTGGCTGCAGCTGGGCTTTGTGGTTAAAGTAGTGGGCTGGCCTTAATGGATTTGTGATGATGTATCTCTGAATTCTTGCCTAAGACCGCTGACTGGGATTGGGCTCAGGATGCTTATCTCTGTGGACATCTTGGCCCAGCTTCAGGGTTTGGGATCCGGTTTCACCTGCCCATGGGAGAAATCTACCAAGACTGGAGTAACTGGGGATTAGTAGGGATGACCCTGGGAGCAGCATAGCAACATTTGAGACCACTAAGGAGAGAAAAGTTGTTTGACCTTGAGGCATAGACAAGGTGAAAACTAAGAGAGATTATTAGATTAGTTGAAGTGAAACATAACACCTGGATGTATCCATGCTAAAAGGGTAAATGATTTGGTTGTAAATAGTATTATGACAAGAATCTAAGGAGACTTTAGACAGGAAACATTTTTTGGGTCATCTTGCCATTAAGAATTTTTTAAAGCAAAACAAAAAAAATAAAACTTACACAGCTTACAGTCATACCACTAACCACTATGTCTCTACACACACTGCAATGTGTGTTTACAAAACTCACCAAAGTAACAAAGTACATCATGTGTTACCCAAGGACTGGCTAAGTGAGTCATCCAGGTTACATGAGTAAGAAGTTGCCCTGGAGCAAACCAGCCACAGTGACACTAGGTGAGACCATTCAAGGTCACAGCCCAGCTTCTCTCATGACTGGCCAACATGTCTTCAGGCCTAAACCTAGCAGACGGATTACAACAACGTTCCCAACAAAGACCGGCGCCTATGGCCCCTGTGCCTCTACCCTCTCCAAAATCCTGCAACCAGAGAGCTCCTAAAGGACTCGTCACCTTGTCTCTAGGCTGGAGCACCAGAGCGGGGAAAGCAGCGGCTTCAATCATCTAGGGGTCATAGGTCATGTAGGTCAAATACCTCAGCTGAGATCCCCAACCCCCATGTCACAGTGACAGGCAGTGGTCAGTGTCATGGGCCGAACCCTGAATACACCCAACCCAGTTCCTGTTGAGACCACAGGCAGTGGGCTTACATTGGGATATCAATACCATGGTTCAACGGTGAGGCTATTGAAAAGCTCATACAAAGGGACTCTCTGAGTGATATGTCAATTATTGTGCTGTGTTAAAAAGTTATATGTCACTTATCATCACCCTCTTACTCTCTCCTCTTAATATCCTGAGTTATATAATTTTACTGTTGTATGAACCTACTTTTTTTCATGCTATACTTTAACATTCATTCAGGTCAGAGAAAGAAGAGAGATAGGTGGAGAGCCAGAATGAGCAAAAGAAATTTAAGTCACCGTGAAAAAAAAGTGATTTACCCTTTTGTGCACACTCCAAAAAAAGCTAAATGGGCCCAGTTTGTAAGGCTGTGTTAACAAGATAATCTAAAAGTCGGGAGGGTGTTTTTTTAACAAGGGTGTTTTTATGATCTCTGTTACAATAAAATGAACAGGTAAAACACTGAGTGATTAAAGATAATGAAGAACAGATATGGCTGACACCGTCTTCAGGATCCCTAATGAAAGATTACACTGCACTTTGAAGAGTTTTACTGCCTCTGTAAATCAAGACTAAATACTTATTATTTGAGGAGGTATTAAGGGTGCAGTGCCTGTACTATGTGCTAGCCTGTTTACGATTAAGAAGGGGGCGGGAAAGAGCATTGGGGATTTCATTGGGGATTTTATAAGGGAGCCCCTGTATGCCCTAAAATTCCAACACTTGAGGAGTAGCCCGTGCAAGCATATTGTGCGAACATGTATGTCTTTTGTGCAACAACATTGTGACATGACAAAGTCTGAGTGAAAGCAGATCATGGTGAACCTGTGTGTAAGTCCTTCAATACCCCTGACATCCCAGCTCTGAGCTCTGGGATAAAGAACAAAAGAACAGAAACAGGTAAACATGTGCTAACAGCTAGCCTGTTACTTGTCTGCCTGGCTTAGCTGTTTTGTTTTGTTTTTGACCACCACATGTCTTTCACCACTTGTGTAGCTGCAGATGACTCATGTCAAAAATGAAGACAAAGAAAAACCTATTTTCTTTACCACATTTTTTCCCACGGACACTAAGAATCAATCACATAGCATTCCGGCACTGTGTCAGATCAGTTGTGGTCTTGACTAAGGTTCTTTTTTGCTGAGGGCTGTAGTTGACCCTACTCCCCCTGGCTGACAGGAGCCAGAGCTGGGAACCAGTAATCAGGGTCAGAAACTTTACTACAGGCTCAGGAAGGCCTTCAAAAGGTGGTGGATCTGCCCGATGATAAAAGCACATTGACACTGAAGACAGCAGTTTTACCATGTCCTCTAAATGTCAACTGTGAGAGGATTATAACAGTGTTATAAATCACGCAGCAAGTGGGGTAAACTAGGAATTCTGACCTAATATGGAATGAGCAAAAAAACATTAGTGTGTTTTTTAGGCCTTGAGTCCTTTCAAAAGCAGAGGTCAGTCAGTATAGGCAGAGGTCATATGCTATACCCCTGTAAAAATACTGCAGAGCGAGTGGTTTCAATTTGCTTCACACCAGCCCCCAGTGCACTGGCAAGGGTCATTTGTGCTTGGCCGAGTTACTGATGAAGGTAGGGAGGAGTGATGCTAACCGTGAGCATTGGTACTGACATGGCATTAGGGAGGCATAACAAGACTCTGAATCATGGGGTGTGCTACAAGGTCTAGTTGAGGTTACAAGAAAGCAATAAGCATTTTTGTCTCTGTCCAGCCAGCACTTTGTTTAAAATGTGCCAAAAGCTGAAAGTCAAACCCATTAAACCCTGGCTTATATCATTATAGTAGCCTTTAGAATTTAGATTGTTCAGACATTGTGCAATAGCCCTCCCATACTAGCCAACTTGTACCAGCTAACGGAACTTAACATTGCAAATAGCAATTTAATTAGCAGTAAAGACACATTCCCCTTTAATAGGTGCAGAAGTTTACTTATAAACTGTCTGTATTTACTCTGAGGAGAAACTGTTGGAATTTCACAAGGTTCTGTAACCTGGACCTGACAGTGTCTGCCACCAACAATTCAACTGTGTAGACAATTGACAGTGTTGCAGTCATTTTGCAAAGGGGATTGCTGTGCACTGTTTGGGGGTTGGCAGTGTAACACCAGATGTGAGCTGTGCACCGCGGCATCAATAATAAAAAGGTCTCCCTAATCTTAACTCTTCTCTCAGTCGCATCAAACCTTATGGTGAACAAAAACACTGTGTCTCAGGTAGCTAAATTATTGATACAACCGCAATTTAAAATCTCCCCACTGCAGTTTTTGGCAATGTTTCCCTTCTCAGCTGCAGCTCCTATTGTTGATTTATTTATTTATGTATTTGTTTTCACTGTGTTTCTGGAGGGGGAGGGTGTTTTTCTCCATTTTTCACCTTTCACATCTTGTGGAATTCAGCGCTCTCATTTCCTCCCTGTGATATAGAGTACAGCGCTTCAGAAACAACTGTCAGGTTCAAATCAAAAATGGGTGGAGTGGGTGTAATATTGAACTACTGAACACAAGCCGAGACTTGAGCGATGGATATGGCACCCGATTTTCCTCCCCTCCACTTCTTCCTTTGCCTTTGTCAGCTCCGGGGGTTTCTCTCTGTAGTCAGAACAATGCGTGGGTGATGTCGGCACTCGGAAGGAGATGTTCTGTACAGCGATTTAGTACAAATGCATCCCATAATGATCATGTTTTGTTACCTTTATGCACCTCCAGCACCGGTTCCACTCCTCTGGAAATCTGAGCGCCGTAAACAGCTACAGAGGCTGCTCCCTTTTAGCCAAGTATTTACTACTGCCGCTTTGCTCTCCTATCATACTGATGGAGGATCCTCTTCATGTCTGTTCAGCGCTCCACAGCCAGCAGGTGTGTTCAGGGAGTAGACAAAATGCACACACAATACAAGAACTCATACGTACACAACTGGGTTGTGGAAGCACACATTCACACACATAACCTCCCTACACTGCATACCTGCTTGCACATGTACACTCGACTAATGTTAATGTAGACTCTTTTACATCAGCTGACACACACACACTCATTCTGTCTAGGTAAGCTCCCACAGCTGTTCACTAGACACAGTAAATATCAGCATGTAATGTAGGTGAACAGCTTTTTGGCTGTGACACCCAAACATGTTCAGCCGTTCCACTGGTGTGGGCACTTAAAACAATCTCCTGTCATGTCACACCAAAGGCCCCTTAGCTTTACAATAACAGAACAGGTTGACAAAATGAAAACTCATTCCTCCCTCATTTACGCGTCATTTCAGCCCTGACCCTGGCAGTAAAAGATCAAAGAGCTTTTGAGGCCTGCTCTTATTTCAGCCTGCTTTAGAAGGACAGCTGAGGAGTTTGGCAGTCCAACATGAGTTGCGACGGGAATTTTTCAGACCCCTATGCGCTCACAATGAAAACCCTGAATATAGCCAAAGCACAGCCGTTGTTATGAGTTAGAGTAATGGTTATAGGAACACAGATGGTTATCTGCAGTGACATGCACATCGGAAGCACACTAACTCTGATTCTCTGCAATTCAGTGTCATACATTTCAGGCAAATGATGAGTTATCAGGCTTATACCAAGCAATGAAGTTGAGGGGAATTGGGAGATTATTCAAATGTGATCATAACATTTTAAAATCATAATGGTTGTGTCATTCTCCTTGTGTCAGATTCATAGTCCTACCCCTCCCCCACTGGCTATAACCATGGTAACAGAAGAAGCCCGAGGGATGGTGAATCAATAGCAATATGCCAATCTTTATCTAGGCAACCCCCACTCCCCATCCTTGTGTAGCGCTGTCACTTTAGATCTAATGATCTAACCTATGAAGCATTGATGAGCAGTCGGCTAGTGCGTCACTCTTCATTCACTCACACACTCACACACACACTCCACATACAGGCCTTCTTTGTTGAAACAACAACAATTGCATTACCTCCATGCCATGTTAGTGATATTAGTTTGTATTGCATCTTCAGTGAATACAGTATAATTACAAAGAAATCACGGGGCCTATAAAAAGCTGAAATGCAGAGCAGAGAGATCTGAGGGCAGCCATTTTGGTAAGAGTTACCACTGCACTAGCCATAACACAAATGGATCAGTATTGACCAGTGTCATTGACCTCAGAGACTTCTGCTCTCTAGCCAATCTGCATCAGGCCTTAGGGGCGATTATGACATTTACTCAAACAGATTGTAATTTCAAATGACTGTTTAAAAAAATTCCCTGGTGGAGCACACAGAGGAGAGCAGTGGTTAGAAGGGAGAGAAAGCGGTCGAAAAGAATAGACTTGAAATAATCAATAGGAAATGGACACACAACAGAGGCCCTGCAGGCTGTGCAGATCAATAAGCCGTGTTAAGTGGCGGTGATGCCCTCCATTGATGAGCAAATGGCTGTACAGGCTGTCCTTGCTGCCTCTCCCTCTCTCTCTCTCACTCCAGTGGGTCAAAACAGTGGGGCCAGGTGGTTAACCACATGTCGCCTCCAGACATTGCACACCAGGGCTCAGTCTCTGATACGGCGAAACTGGTCAGCTGGTTTGCTCTCTGCCCTGCCCTCCACCCTCAAAAGGCCCCCCTGCTCCCTGTGCAAAGCTGAGGGGCATTGCGGGAGGTCAAAAGTCTTGCTCCTGCATGTAATGAAACAGTTACTAATTTTTCGACCCAATCCACCGTTAAATACATACCTCTGCTCTACCAAAGGGAATCATATCCTTTCTGCTGCCATTTGCCAATGTTAACAGTGATTCAGTGATTGTAAGGTTACTACAGAGGGGGCAGAATATAAGAATAACCAGATGTCTGCTTGACTGTATGCAGTGCCAAGGTGCAAGAAAGAGTTAACTTGGTGCCTTCTTGCAGAGTCACAAAAAGATCAAATGAAAGACAAATTAAAGTTATACCTATCGGATACACCACATTACAAGTCATGTCTGTCTCCAACAAATCTAAAATACATTACTCACTGGAATAGTCTCTGTTGTTTCAAAACAACACCTGTTGTGCTGTCCCATTCTGGGCCATCCATTCCAGTATAAATCAAAGCTGTACTGTGCTCCAACATGTTTATATGAAGTGAAGACAGCCGTGCAAGGCAACGGGAGAGGGAGGCTTGTGTCTCTCTCTCCAGTGTTGTGTTCATCATCTCACCAGTACTCCATCTTATTACTTCTGCCATATGACATGCACCTCAGATCGCACGACCCATGAATAATATACGACCACGCCACCTCAGCACAGATGAAAGCTCACGCAGTGCACTGTGGGTCGGATACAGTGGGCTGAAATGCGGAGGTAGTGAGGAGGAGAAGGAGGATGATGAGGAGGAAGAGAGTATATACGGATACCATGCAAAGGCCTGTGATTTTCAGTCCTCTGTGTGTGTATGTGTATATGTGTGTGTTTCATTCCCACCTCCAGCTGCAGCAGGGTTGACAGCACACATCAGTGACAGCTCGAGGTAGCAGCCAGTGGCACCTGAAAAGAGTGAAGAAGGGGGAAAATGAGAGGATAAGAAAGGGGAAAAGGAACAATGAAACAGTAGCACACATAACACACATTCACAACACATACATACACACACAGGGGAAAGCATTCCTCTCAGGAGAGCTGATCAGTGTGAGGCAGTTTGCCCGTCTGCGCTCTGCAGGGACATGGCGTTTCTCCCTCTTGGGGTCGGGAAGAAAAAACAAACACTACTTTTGATCATCAGGCCCTACTCCTCACCTAGGAGCTTTTGGAGAAGAGACGCAGATTCTAAACACAGCATCGCCCTGTCTGGTGCTTGCCTAAACACACATGGGTGATAACACACGCTGTGAGACACACTGACACACAAATACAAAACTCTAAATGCAGACACACACACAGGGTGTATGTACAGAGGTGTATCAAGCAGCAGAGCAAGGGATTAGGTGGAAAAAAATGTGATCCCGGATACTACTTTCAGCAACACCCACTAAAAAAACATTGTTCCCACAAGCCTCAAGTTGTCCATTGAGGAGCAAAACTGTTACATCACACCAACAGCTGTTAAATGATATGAGCTTACACTTAATTTTTTATAGTCACCCACTGCATATGTTTCACATACAACAGTGATGCGTGCAGTGTTGGGTTCCCATTGTGAATTGTAAGTATTGTGTCACTGTAAAAAAAAAAAAAAAAAACATTCAGCAGCAAATCCTACCAGGAGCCAGTGTGCAGGCAACAAAAGGATTGTCGTGGCGAGCAGGCTAGCACCCACATTGTGCTCTAGTCAGTGGCAGGAGAAGACAATAGGGAAGAGAGTTTTGGAAGCTTGACCTGGGCTGCCTTCACTTCACCTCAGGTAGACAAGGTTAAGATGGATGGCCCTAATTAAAAGAAAGGGCCTCTCTTCTTCACAATAGCATCAGGTTTATTTTACAGGAACTTTAACGGGGCCTTTTGTGGGGAGGTAATTATAGGGTAAAGTGATTAGAGCTCCCTGAAGGCATGGAGGTGACAGACAGACTCGGCGGAGTAACCCAAGTAACCTTTCAGTATGACATCTCTTCCCATTGTCATTCACACTGCACACTAATTTCAACCATGCAGCATGCATTTACGCTCTGCCTCTGCACTCTCTCTCTCTCTCACTGTAATTTCACTATGTACGAGAACAATGCACATATTGCCAAATGTGGCTCCGACTAACTCCAGACAAAAGATTACGGAGATCATTTTTCCAATGAGGAGGGGGTCATGTTGGCATAAGGGCAGAGGCGGCTGAGTTTCCTCCACAACAATGGCTGCAGACTGACCTAGCAAATGTTTGGAGCCGAGGGCTAGATGCGGAGCAGATGACATGCCTTGCCCTGACCGTTTAACATGACTGGTTATGCCAGCTACGAGACCTGCCCCCGTGGGACTTTCTGAAGCGGAAATGTGTGTTGGGCATAGCAAAGAATGCACTAATCTGCTGTTTATTAAGTGTGGGGTAACTTGAGATTGGCGATTAAATGGAGATTTGAGCATGATACAGCCGCTCCATAGGCACAGTCACATGGCGCTGTGGCTTGTCTCGGTTCAGCATATGGGCCTTGCTAAATGTGTGAAAGACTGCGAGTAGCGTGTGCACTGTCAAGCTTGCCAATCAAGGACCCAGCCTGTGACAGTGAGCTGCTTAACAAGGATTTCATGTCCCTGATATTTCTGATATTTCTGCGAAGCAAGCAGGGGACTTGATCATATCTTTGCAGCGGGAAAAAAAAAAAGATGTAGGAGCAAGAGCTCAGTGACGTGCCAACACCAGCTCTTGTCATTCAAGAGGGTTGAGTTTTGGATTTGGGGTTAGGGAAACAAGATAATGTTCACTTAAAAAGTCACAGAGTCATGTTTCAAATGCCTGCACCCGCTCCTCTGTGGCTCCTGTGATCCTGCAGAGAGCTTGTTTCCACTACATTTATCTCTAACCTTTCTGTGTGCTTGACTTAATGTGTCATTGTGTTATGGGTGTATGCTTATTATTGGTGAGTATCTGTATCTGTACGGAGAATGATCTCTTAGGCAAGCCTGTTCGAGTGCGCTTGAGAACCATTGCCACATACTTAGATATCACTACCAAAGCTATTCGGAGAAGCAATTAAAATCTGTTTAGCTGTCTGCATGCATGAACGCACCCACCCATACCAGGCTGTCTGAGGAGTCAGAGAAGTCAGATACTATTATTATGCCCCAGTCTCCATGGCGAAAGGCTACATGGGTCAGTGTCAGCCTTAAGGTTAGGCAAGCTTATGGTTTCAAAACTGTTGGGTTAAGTCCCATTTCAGAATAAATAACTCTTGTCAAGGTGACCATGATCAAGGCAGTCTCCCATTACTACAGTGCTGAACAACATTAGGGGTCTGGGATTTAATTGGTAAAATAGAGCAAAAACATTTAGTAAGACCCTTATATACTGTATGTGTAAATTTGATAAACACATGCAATTGTATCTTTACTGCCTTAATGTGATAGTCTGGCATCGGCAGACTAATTTGCAAATCTGTATTAGTCTGGAACCTATAAGTACATTTTTGATTTTCAAGGGGCATCATCAATGGGTGCAGACCAAATTGCCTTTGGACACAATTGGATAGACCTACAACCAATCAGAGCAACAAACCAGGTGATGTAGCGCTGAGCGACACAAGCAAGTTGGGGTGGGGCTTGATCCATTTTCAAACAGGAAAAAATGGCAGCCTGGTCACAAACTTTCTCAAATTACAGCTAAGCAGTACACTAAAATGTGTTTCTGAAAACAATTCAGGTGGGAAATAGGCAATGCAGTAACAGAATCTTGATTCATATTTGATCAGCACTGCCTAGTTTGACAGTTTGATCTGAGTTTTGTGAGCCTGGTGCCTTGTGCTGGACGGACCTGCAGACCTACAGCCAATCAGAGTAGCGAAATGTGTGACACTCCTATGTCCTGTCATCGTATCAAACCCATATTAGATAAATGGCTGTGATTGACCCGGCCAGATCCAGGACGGGTGGAAATCTGTCTGAATGGGAGGGGGGCCAGACGTACCTGCCAGAGCAAATGAGACATGAGCTCTGTTTCCCAGGCTATTAATGTGATATAATTCCTGTTGAAAAAAGGATGTTGTGGCCAGACCAATGGGATATTCAGCCTTGACCCTGGGATATAACCTGTAGTGGAAAACGCTGACATGAGGCTTGCGTTATTCCTACATCTACTAAATACTTTGTGGATAGTGACAGATTTTTTTTCAAAATCAATATGTAATGTTTTGTAATATAACTAATCATGCTGGCCATATCACACATTAGCTCTAGCTCTCTAGTCAACAGAGGATCTCCTGTGCACTCCCTGCACACTGAGTGATAAAAGCAGACATCAGTTGTCTATAACATGAGTTATATGGACCCATTCTAACATGTAGTAGCCCTTGTTGATTCTGACCGTGGGCGTAGCGGTGAGTTCATACTCAGCTGAGTGTGTCAACTATACACAGGCACGCCTCTGTGTCTTATCAAAGCCCAACCAAAAGCCATTTTAAGACGATCATATAAATCACTTAACGGCCAAAAGAGGTGTGCTTTATTGCAGCCATTTGACGGGGCCTCTTTTGTCAGCTAACGTTCTTTTGATAGTTTTGCCAATTGCAGCTAATAATGCATCTGATAAGATAAGCTGTGGCGGGCCTCTCTCTTGGTGCAAGGGATTTCACAGGAACCCTCCATGTCGTGTCAATACTCCTTTCTAAGGAGTGTGTCTGAGTCAACACACCTGAGCACATCAGAGGCCAACAAACTCATCTCAGGTCAACATGTTCACCCCAGTCAGTGTGTGTGTTTGTGTGAGGGTGGGACCAACACCGAACAACAGACCAAGCTTTGTGCCTGCTGTATTAGCCACACTAATAACAGCCCTCTCAACAAGCTCACTTGACAGCTGGGTGGGACTTTGAAGAATTCATAATGAAGCGATGCCTCAGATTAGCGCAGGAGCGGCTGCCTTTGAAGAAACAGCTCAGGTTGTGAGGTCCTAATTAGGAATGGCCTATTTTAGTTTGAATACATGCTAAAGAAAGAGTGTTTTGCATGTAGGCTTGTGTGTGTATGCTTATCATCATGCATGCGTAGAAGGATACTGTCTGTGTGAATTTCTGTGTGAGTGTGTATGTGTGTGCACATGTAATGCCTGTCTGAATTAATTTTGTTTGTGTGCAAATGTGTGTATGTGTGTGTGCATGTGTCGATGTAGAAAGTTGTTGATTTTATTTTTCAGTGAGCTGTGAGCTTGGACTGCTTTAGTGCCCCCTTGGATGACTAGGTCGGAGTTCAGGTGTAGGGTGTATGTATGTGTGCATACGTAAAACAAGTGTGTGCAAACAAGCAGTAAGCAGTCAGGGGAGAGATCCAAGTGATCACCTGTACTCATACTGATGCTATTCCAGCCACACTGACCCCCTAATGAACATGTGTACATGCATGCACTCAAACATGCACACATATATCACTACAGCACGCCCCCTTTTTAGCTCTTCTTCAATCAGCACTGCTGCAAAACAATGGTGGAATGTTCCGGCCTGTTACCATTCCTCAGTGGCTATCTGATGAAGGAGAGACAGGGATAATCCAGGCCATCCTTATCAGTGGCAGGGATCCCATTTCCATATTCAGGCCCTGCTGGCTGATAAGAGCAACTCCTGATAAATGTGTAGTGATGGAGTGATACCTGTGGTCTAAAGTTGATGAGAGCCTTATGAATGGCTAAGAGAGGTGATGAAGGGGGTGGGGGGGTGGAGTGGGGGTGGAGGCTGGACAGTAGCTTTCAGCAGGGCTGATAAAAGCAAGAAGGAAAGGGTTGTGATTAATGTGCCTAAGTGGCCCAGGGTCACAGGCAGGCCCTCGCCAGCGACTGTTTTTAAGAGAGGTCACCTCCACGACCATCCGTCACATAGGCGCACACAGACACACCGTTATACACTCTCTGTCAGTGTTTGTGTTTGTGTGTGTGTGTATGTGCATGCGTATGTGTGTGTGTGTGTGTGTGTGTGTGTGTATGTATGGATTATACAAAAGTGTACACAACTATTTAGTATACAAATGCATAGGTACACATGCACATGCAAGCATAACCATCTGCACATGTAAAGATGTATGGCATATTTCGCAATCTTTATATACAGTTCATGGTTGTCCTTGCTTTGGATGCGCAAGTGTGCTGTTTCACAGTTCAGGGAGCTGGACACTGGGTGGGTGGCACAGAGGGATCACTGACCACATGAGGAGGACATATGACCTCCATTTTTCAGCAGCACCGTCCTTGGGGCCAGACAGTCAGACACAAATGCATTATTAATTGGGCTCTGTTTCACTATGTCCATTGCTCCTTTATCAGCATGTTGACTATCACCAGAGTCATCCCTCATTTATTGGCAGAAAAGGCCCATTCTCATTGTAAGTGACATGACAAAACGTATGTGCACAAAAACACAAAGAATCACGTGATGTCTGAATTATCTGTTTGGAGTGCACTCGTGTCAAGATTTGACCTGCCTAAAACTAGTTTATATACTGCTAATTTTTATAGGTACTAAAACTAAAATGACTGTACTAGTTTTAGTATGATGACTTTTTAAACTAGGAATAGTATTTAAAATGATTAAATTCTGACCAAAATTATGACAATTGAAATCACAAAAAAACTATAAATATAATTATTTTAAGTGAGTAGGCTGATAGTTGACCAGGCACATATGTACTTAAATTGTTTATGTGTATATAAATATTTTTTGAATACTACAACGCCTTGTCAACATCGCATCCACATGGCACAAAAACTCGAACTTACTTAGAATAAATATCTGTAGAAAACAGAAGTGCTGTTTTTTTTCTTCACAATAAGCATTTTGGTGTTTGAGGATGTTGTTGACTTTGCTGTTGTTTTCTCCACAGGGACAGTTACAAAGGGGCCCCTGTCCCTGGAGAAGACCTTCACCACAGGGAACCCTTAAAAGCACATATTAAAAACACACTGTCTGTCTCCCTCCCATCTCCTCACATCCCCAGGCCCCATCACACACTGTAAACAGCTGGCTTCACTGATATTTTATTAATGATGTTCTTTAATTAGTTTAATTACGTAGAATCACGTCTTTGTGCATAATTTCACCCTCCTTAATGAAAAAAAATCCCAACTGCCATTTATGTATACATATAAATCTCTGCCCTCTGGCTGAGAGAAGTGTAATTGTGTGGGTTTCTTTTAAGAAGGCCTTATACTATGAGGTGCTCTAAGTGTGAGTCAGAGTAGTGGGCTGGCTTGCTTCGCATGCTTTTTGTTGTCAATCAGGCTTTGTTTGCTGATGAAAGCAGGGTGGTGCTGTGAGCCAAGCAAAAGCTTACTCACACAATGTATCATGTTTGGTTTGATTATGCCAGTCTTTCTTAGATTAAAACAAAAAAGCATGTATCCTTTCTTAAGCTTCATAACTTGTCCATTCTTGATTTGTACATGCTCCTGGCAAAAGGAAATTTAACTGATATCTATCATTTCATGGCCCCAGCGTTGAATAGTGTATTTAATAATCCATCACTGAAGATTATGAAGTAAGGAAACTTGGACAACATCATCCATGGTTCATCAAACACCCAAAGACCTCTGGGCATAGGAGTGCCGTGTTTCACTGTGACCCACATGCCAAGATGGCAGGTCCACCTGGGACGTTCCTCTGTGTTTGCACTGTAACCTAATAAGAGCAGATCAGTGCTTAAACACAGGGCTTTATTTAGACAGCACAATGGTTAGTCAGCAGCAACATTATCTGACCTCATATCTTATCATGCAAGGCACTCTGTCAACAGCGTTACTGGACGAGGACAGCGCTAATGCTCACACACATTAGCATCCCCCATCCCTCAACAGTTTCCAAGATGGCCGCCGGGATAGATATAGGGGGGGAAGTGCAGCTTGTCAGACACTGATTTTCCACCATGATGACAATGGAAGTAAATGAGGTTTCAGAGACCTCATCTAAGACAAAATCAATATGCTGCCTCCTCAGCTCAGGAGAGAAGCTTTCTGCATTATCTGCTTTAAACTAACACGTGGGGAGAGAGAGTGAACGAGCAATGATGCTCCTGTTTTTGGGGAGCTGGAAGATGTCTGTCTCCACCTATGATCAACATTGTCTCTTGATCTCTTGCACCATCCCATCCCATCAACACACACAAAGAAATGATAGATATATTTCTATCCAGCCCACCTGGTTTGAAGAATCACTCTACGACTCAGACTGCTTTAAAAGTCAATTACCAGGCTAAATGACTTGAGGAATATCTCTCAAGAATGATGTTTCACACACTTTATCGATGGCAATAGCATTACAGCTGATTAGCAGAACCAAATGTGCTCTTTTTGTAATGCAACACACAGAAGGGTAACTGGATCGCTGTGTTGGCTCCAGCAGTCCCCGGACGAGCCCCGCTGGCGGCTAGACTGGAAACATCCCAGAAAGCCTCAGCCCTGAGAGGGGCTAATGTTTCAGCTGGGGCAAAGGAGCTTGGAATGATAATGTTGATTCACTAAATAGTTGACTTAGAGGTCAGCAGCTTTCACGCGCCACACAGACAATACAGTCCTGCTTTGGAAATACACTAGATTTACTATTTATTGAATGGGGATCAAACTTGAGGAATACCCTGGCAATCTGACACTGACACTGGGATGTGGGTGATTTTCTGTCTCTCTGTCTGTCTCGTTCCCTTTACCACTATGCACAGACCATAGGATTGTTGACTAAGCCAGTAATCACGCTTAGCTACGTTAGTACATATCCCATTGTCCAACTTCATCACAGTTTGGTATGTAATAACAATTACTGCATTACTGAGTAACACATTACAGTGGTTACTTTTTTCAGTATAGAGTATTTTGACTCTGTGTGTTCAGTGGAGAGAATGGTCCCGAACATGTTAGCTTGGTGCTGAAGATGGGGAGGCATCTATCCTAGCTCTCTCAGAAGAGGAGAAATACACCTTGCAGTAACTCCAAAGTTGTCTAATTGTCATGTTGTCAAGTGCTCAGAAAATATGATGCTTTGTTATAAATTAAACCACCTAACAGTATATACAAGTACAGCTGAAACGAGGATCTGCTATGTTTCCTTTTGTTCATTTAAAGTTATTGTTGATTTTTTTTATATATATATTTTGTACTACCGGAAAAAAACAAACATTATGAAGGTGTCACTTTGAGCTTTGAGTAATTGTGACGACATTCCCCACTATGTTCTGAATTTTTACAAATCCAAACAATCAATTGATTAATCAAGAAAAAATCTGCATATTAATCTCTAATAAAATTATTCATTTATATTATTATAATTATCATTAGTCACAGTCAGATAAAAAAAATTTAAAAATTAGCTCCACCTCAACCAACTACAGCAGTGAAATGCTGCTTTTATATTGTATTAGTATAACGTATGAGTAATAATAATTTAATGATATAATATATAATAGTATAACAATCACAGGGGACATTTAGCTCTATTGAGTACTTTTACTTTCAATACTTTAAGTACATTTTCCTGATTATGTTTACATACTTTTACTTAAGCAACATTTTTAATGTAAGACTTTTACCTGTAAAAGAGTAGTTTTACAGTGTGGTATTAGTACTTTCACTTAAGTAAAGGATCTCAATACTTCCTCCACTACTGCTGGTAAACCTACATTCAGGAATCATCATCAGTATGGTGTGTTTGTGTGTTCGGTGTGTGCACCCCACGGCTTCACTGTGAGGACAGGAGTATCGGAGTGCTGCATGCTGTCACCTCGGCTGAGCTAACTGATGGGGGTTATTAAATACCTCCAAAGTGTAGGCTGACTACTTAAACCACAATGTCTTCTACATGTTTCAAACGGAGAAGATGCGACATGCTGGTATGGAGGCTTTGGAAATTCATGTAACAAGTAATGTAACTAATCATTTTTCCTGTTGAGTAATTAGTACAGTAAGGTAATCATGAATTAAGAATACTGTTTTGTTTTGTCAAAAATACTTGATTAAAGATGTTTTTTCATGTCTCATTCTGGAACAAAACTATTAAATTTCTGCTGTCATTACAAGCACATTAGGAAATAGTCAAAATCAACCCCCCAACTGTTAAGAAGAAGTACTGCTCCAGTGGTGTAGGGGCTATAAATAATTAACTGTAATTAAGACTATGTACACATGCAGAATTAATTATTTAGGTTAGCATTGATGCATTGACCTACCCTCCATGTTTCTGGATGTGATCTATCAAAATGATGGTAGAGATTCAGGGCAGAAGGGGGTAGAGGAGGGGTGTGTGTATATATGTGTGTGTAGAGGAAGTGAGGGAGTGGGTGAGAGAGGGCAAGACAGGAGGAAAGAGAGCAGGAGCCGGCTATCAGACACTCTGCCAGAGGTGCTCCAGGGTATGCCTCAGCCTCTGCCCTGTTAGCATCCTACGCCATTGCTCAGCTTTCAGCTCTACAGTGCTGGGACAACGATCCCTCAAAACACTTTTGGAAAAGATCTGCAGCTTCTCTTTTTTGGTGCGTGTGTGAAGGTCTTTTTCCCCTCCCTCACTCTTAACATAACTCCTTCCCTTTCCCACTCCAACCTTTTCCAAAATCCCACTCCACTGTTCTCTCTTTCCACTTCAGGCTTTGAAATAACCAACTGGGAACACAGACACTCTTCAAATGGCTTGACATTAATAACAATGTCTTTAATGCTAACACATTAGGGACTGCAATAATTAATGAATGAATAATCACCAATGTGAAAAGTGTTATCAATAATTGTATGAATAATGCACATGCATAATGCATGACAGTTGCCCCAAGGCAGAATCTGGCGTCTCTGCTCTTGTCCACGACATGAGCTGTACATGGTGGCGGAGACAGGCCTGATCAAATGATGGCGCACACTGCACTGGCCTCATATCCGCTAGCCTTTCTTCCTGTAGCATAGCCCAAGCTGGCCATCTCACTTTCTGATATGATCCACCCGGCAATGTGCCCTGGCTTTGTTTACAATGGTTTGCTTACAGCAAAACTGGGAGTCAGTTGAGGAAGTGGAGGGAGGGTTCTTGGTATTAGCATTCTACCCGCAACCCTGCTTCATCAGAGCTAATAAGGGAGGCCTGCACCGGGGTCTTTCATCTAGATTAGGGCTTTTATCGCGTGCCACCTGCATGGAGCAGCCTGCCATTCATATGCAGATCTGGCCAAGGCAGGACTAGGGTGTTTCCTAACTCTGTCACTTCTCATTGCACCTCAGACATTTCCACTACCATGGATAACCTTGTTGCTGGTATTCGTTGGGATGTTTACTATCCCATCTCATTTCTTAAAATCCAGAAATCTAGCATTGTTAGAGGTAGAGGTGATCAGACTGATGACAGATCTAGCATATTTACCATTTAATTGTCAAAATGTAGACATTACAAATTTGTATTTTTAATTGACAAACACAATAAATAGTACAGGGATTCATTTTTCTACAGAGAAATACTGTCAAGTATGTTTTACAGAACATATCTCAAATATAATGCAAGAAAATGCGCAACACATTATAGACAGTAAACTATTTATATTGCTTACCACGTGGAGTAAACATTCAGTGTTGACTAACAACATGATTTCAAATAACATCATGCAGTGTACACTAAAAAAAGAAGACAGCAATGAAACGTGCAATATTTTTTGGGGCCATAAGAAGAGAGTTGTGAACACAACATTGACATATCATCACCTTTTAAGTTGACATGGTGAACATATAAACAGTTGCTTATTATACATCCACCATTTACAGAGGCACATCATTCATTTGGAGTTGGGTTTATGTCTACCTGACAAATGTAAGTCCAATATTCACTCTCTGTTAGCTCTGTTTTTGTTCTCTACCGATTCTTGAGGGTAATATCTAGGTCTTTTAGCTGTTAAATGCTCCACTATGTTCACCAGCTAGTTGCTAAATTTGTCTGTCTGCCGTTTGCTGCTGAGCGCAGTGGATTTTTAGAGCTTTTTCAATGAAACAGCTGCTTACTGCAACTGAAAACGACACGGCTGAGAGCGGTGAGTGTGACCCAAAACAGTACAGTTGTGGGCCGGACAGCTAAACAATGAGCTGCAACTCACTATAAAGCTCCATAAACCAGAGGGGAGCTGCAGGATTCAGGTGATAATTCTCTGAAGTTCATCACTATGAGCAATCCCCTTCACAATGTTTTCACATTGTCATTTGATACACTGTTTTGGCAAAAAAATTGATTATAGCTGCTTTAATGAATGATCAACCACACAGATGAGCAATTAAACAAAGTGTGAGAAACATTACATCAACCTTCCTGTTAAAGTCCTTGGGGTGGGAAGTATAGGAATTAGTAGTGACTGACAGGTTAGATATGTTTCGATGGGATTCCAATAAAGACACAAAAGAGAGCGCCTTGATGGATGGGTCTCATGGGGATGACTCAGCCAATCAATGCCTCTCATGAAAACAAACATATCATTAATCCCAAAGCAGAGACCTCACCCTCATTGTTTTGTTGGCCGTTCATGTGAAGCCACCATCAGCTGATTTTGATTATGGTAACCAACAAAGTTGGATCATTTTACAGTTCTGACCTGAAAAATAAAGCGAGACTACAGCATATGAAGGCTGGGATGACAGCTAAATTGCTTGAAGTGTGTTCGCCTGGACGCATTGTACAGTGTGCTCTTGTGATAGCAGGGAATGCGTGGACAGTGAGTTGTGTGGGTGTGTTAGCTGGACATGGTTGAAAAATTGGAGGCCTCCTCAGTGGACCACAGTGAGTGATCAAATTGGCTGTCGGGGGTGGGTGGTGGTGGGGGGGGGGGGGTATTATCTCCCTGAGACAGTGAGAAATGGAAGAGTGGGACATAAGGGGACACATTAATGAATAGGTGGGGCGACATTTTTTTTTTCATTTTTTCCCCCAGCACTTCGCCTGGCTTGCCAAGGCCTCCCAGGTTTGTGCAATCTCTCAGTGTCAACATCTTTCTGTAAGGCTGATTCAATTAAGATTACGCCAGTTGCAGAGAGAGAGAGTGACAGGGGTCAGTTTGATTTTGCCGATTGGCTTTGTGCCTTTTGTTTTTTCAGCTCAGGTTACTGCTTTGCCTGCCATTTGTACTGGAAAGAGGATAAACTGTGCCCTGACCAGCTCTGTTGGAGAAAGGCCACTATGGCGCACCTATTTGAAGTCATGAGTAAATATATTACTCACTGTGGTATGATAGATTATTCTCCAGTATGTGTGTGTTTCCTTTTCCTCTTTTCCTCTGTAAATTGTACATGTAGGAATATGTCACATTGCTGTGTTTATAAGCCTGTGTGAGTGTATGATTGTGTAAGTTATGCATGAATAGCTCCAGCCATCTTTGTCCCTTCACCCCCTTGTCTACAAACAGGGTTGTAACAACGGCAGATTTTTTAAAACATCCTTGTTTTGCTGCATTCAACCATGTCAGGATACTTTAACTGAAGGCATGAGCACAGGTATTTGACTCCTGTGGCTACCACTAATGCCTCAGCCACTCCACTCCACCACAGTTTATCAGCCCTCTTACACACATCAGTTTCTTCACCAATTAACTAGCACTTGATGACAAAACAGAGATGAGCCCATTCAAAAAGCTCATCAGGGGTGATCTGACAATATTCTTTGTCAAGGAGTGAGTGTGTGTGTGTGTGAAGGGGTGGGAGGGTGTCACTGCAGCATGCTGTAGCTTCAAAAAATAACCTTTATAGCCTCTAATAGACCCTAGGCCTGGCACTAACACAATGCGTTGACCTCTGCTCCACTGGGTCACCCTCCTCTGCCTGGGTTAACATTACACCCAGGTTTTACCCCACAGCTGCAGCTCATTACAATGCCCCATAAAAAAACGTAGGCAGCCAAACGAGGGGTGCAAGCCACCATTAAAGAGGTGAAGGAGACGATTGTGGGGACGAGTGGAGAAGTGGGTGAAGAGGTGGAGGGGAGAGGCGGGGTGAGTGAGAGGTGGAGAATGAAAACAGAAGCGTTAAGTCATTAGGGTCCATTGTTGCGCTCAAACGGCCGCCACACAAGCTCTCTATGAATGGGAAATGGAGCTTAATGACCTGAAAAGGAACTTCAAAAGCCGCGACAATAGATGAAAAGGGGCGGCCCCACTCGAATGTCACTCTGCCACTTATTGCTTAGTTGGAGAATGGCTGGGCTGTTTAGATTGGTAATGTGATGAAAGTAAAACTAGCTTGGTGCTTCCTATGGAAATGCCCCTTTCCCCCCTTTGCCCATGGTTCTCTTTCAGATAAATAGTTGTGGGAGCAATTTATTCACAAATACTCATTCATATGTAAGCATTGTTATATTTTCACTTTATTATTCAGTGCACTGTATTCAAATATAGAGGGGGCAGTGAGTTTGTGTGGATGTTTGTGTGTATGTATGTGTGTGTGTGTGTGTGTGTTTGTGTACATTCTTATCCATGTTTATCTGTGTCAACTTATATTTCTTGTGTACTGTCATTGTAAGTCAGTAAGCAAGATTTAAATGAACAAAATGTAAATGATATCTACCTCTTGTGTCATATGATACATGCAGGTCATCCCTGCACTGCCTCTATTCCTATTTTAGCATAACCAGCCGTCTGTTAGCTGGTTGGTGTCAGAGGCAAGTTGGCTGAGTCGCAGCCATTTAGCTGGTGTGTGAAATCGGGGGTGACAACAATGGCTGCCATTGCCAGGCTGGTGTTGGTAGGAGACAGGATCAGCTGGCATGCAGCTTCTGAGACTGTCAGTCACTCAGCACCATGTCTTCTGCCACACTGCAGCTGCCAGTTAGCATAGCATGCACACTCAGACTACACCCTGCTGAAGTATCCAATGAGGGTCTAGCATCCACAGTTATGTTGCACGACCATATTGGTGAAGGTATGCAAGCAGTCAGAGAGTTCAGCTGATTGCTGGACCAAGGTGCAGGATTAAACATTTAATACTTCATCATCACATGACTGGAGAAACAGCTCAGGTTTAAAACACATTAACAGCAGACATTATAACACAGTATTATGTAATTACATAGTCACACACAAACTATGTACTACTTGTGGTCATTTGGTATGTTTTGTAAGTCTTTAATTTAATGCTCTGGGACAAATAAGTGAACATTGCTTTTGTAATTTTGTAGCATTGCTCTGGAATACAAATTCACAGCTATACAATTCAAAGCCCATCCACATATTCGTATTTCTGAGCACGTGATAGTTCCATTGTGAACTATTTAGGGTAAAACTGGCAATAAACTTAATAAAAACTGAATTTAGTATGATCTCACACACAAAATGGTGGATTTGTGAACAACAAATAAAAAGCCCCAAAGTTAGTTTCAATTGTGTAGCCGTTGGCTGGCTACCATTTTGACTCATTCACTGCTCCAAATACACTGTCGCCTGCAACCAGCCAACTAGCAACAGTATCACAGGATTTGTTTTGCATGCTTTGCTTACTTTATTTTCATGTAGTCATACTAGTTTTAGGATATCTGTGTTTACTTCTTGTTTTTAAGGGACCTTTTAAGTCAAATCTGCTTTCACTGTTACTCACGAGCTCTTTGATCTGACATAGATGCCATTTAATGAAAATAACTGGAGTCGCAGTGAGTATACTTGTATTTGCCTGCAGCACCATGTTTGACAGCAGTCAGAGAACACGGCAAATACGATTTTGTTTGGAGTAACCAATTAGCCTGAGTACCTTGCTCATGAAAATCTCTTTTTGAGAGAGGGGAAAATGTGTCTAATTTGCTTTCTACAAGAAGGGATTCACACTACCAACCTATCATTTGCAATCCTGCCTCTTCAACCTCTATTGCAATCTCCTAAAAGAAAAGCCAACATTGGTAACATTCATGTACAGCAAAAAGTACAGGCAGCATGAAAATAAAGTGCCCAGTACGTAAGCAACTAGAAAATAAGTTCTTGTGCATTCACAAGGATTCACATGGAGAATGCAACTGCTAAGGACCTAGTATCTATGAGGATCAGATGTCCAACCATAAGTCTCCCTGTTAATATCCATGCCACAGGAATACTGACATACTGTCAAGTAGAGCTGCCAATAGGCTGCAGTCTGTCCTGAGGCGATTGGACACACACACACAAACACATACACATATTCACAAGCTACATGTACTACATAAACCATTTGCTGCATTGCCCCAGACTATACATATTAATTTATTTACTTGTTGACCACAAGCATACAGATTCTATCTGTCCCGCTCTTTTACTGTTGGTTTTTGAAATCATACACACCAACAGTAAACCATTGTGAACAATAGAAAAGCAGTCTGCAGCTCATATGCTCTGTCTAAGCCAGATGTCAGTAAAATAGTTTGTCTTCAGAGTGGATTGGGCCCCACGTGGTGTACATCTCCTCTTGACACATGGACTGTTTGATTTTCAAAAAGGTGAGCATGTTTTTTTTAGAATCTTCCATGTACGTATGTTGTGAATGTTTCTGCATGCATGTGATTGTTGTGTCGATGAAGACAGAAAGGGGGAGTATGGGCAGAATTTACTTTGTTTCTTTGTTGTCGGCAGTTTCTTGGCACGGCTGGCTGATCCGCCTAGCTGGCAAGAATAGGGACCCTAGCCCACAGTAGGAATGAGGTGTTTCAAAGAGTGCCTTTGATATGAACAAAGCAAACCAGTAAAACGGCAATGGGAATAATCAGATATTATGGGGCTTTTATCCGTGCCCTGTACAGGTTCATTATGGATACTTGATTTTGGCTTTAGGCTAGCAACCAACGATGCACAGTAGGACGCTGAGGACAACTTCACTGAATGCTGAGCCTCCACCCCTCCAATGAGATTTATCATAAATTTAATTTCCCTAAACCAAACTGCAGCCGATCTTTCCTTGAGATTTGGCATTGATTGGACAGCCTGTACTCCTCCCTCCCCCTCACTGATGCTGCCTGTATTAAGAAAAGGCCTCACCACTAATTACACCCTCCCAGTCTAATAGAGGCACCCTGTTAAACAAACAATTGATCCCCACTTAACACATGTACCCACGTTAGTAAAACACAATTTGCCAATTTGCCAAAGGCAACACAGACAGGAGAGGGAAAGAGGGAGGAAAGAGAGAAAAGGGGAGCGAAGGAGGCATCCACTGGGGGCTCCTGCTTTCAGAAGAGGAGGAGGAGGAGGAGGAGGAGGAGGAGGAGGAGGAGGAGGAGGAGGAGGGATGACGCTGGTGCAGGGATGGTGGGGGGAGCAAGGAGAGAAAGATGGAGTAGAAGGGTTGAGAGAGAGAGATGAACATAGGTTGTCCACAGCTCTGGTTCCTGGCTGGATCCTAGAGATGTTCAATGCTGACTCTTTCATCAATGCTAATTTGACTGCTTAAAAACTTCAAAGGACAATAAAGACTTCTAATGTCAGATAAGTGTGTGTGTGTGCGTGTGTGTATTTCTTAGTCCTTACAGGCCAATATATAGTCTCTCAGAAGTGTGTTTCAAACAGTGTTAAGTGGTAAATAGATCCTTTCAGATGCTAAAATGGGGGGAGTTTATCCAATTTTAATAGCTTTCACCAGTTCCAACAGTTACGTCTGCTTTCTGCAACGGTCCAGGAATTTGAGGTTCCCAACATTCATGTCTATAGACACTAAGGTTGGAAGTTGAAATTGAAAAATGAAATTTTATGAGTGTATTGATCTGCTATGTGTATCTGTGGCTCTATTCATACTTGAAATTAATCCTGATTGATCACATCAAAAGTACATTCTGTAAAATCAGGTGTGAATGCAATGAGACTGCTTTGGGATCCGATTGCCAGGTCACATTTATAGGTGGTCAGGTGCATGGTATTCACATAATGTATGCAGTGTAGAGGAGAACAAATCCATGCATGACCACAGTGATGGTGAGCCTTATCCTAACTTTTTCAGTATGCATGTAGCACGTAACTCTCAAAAAACAGTTACATTTGCCAAAGCCAAACAATTGCAACAAGATTTTGAATTTCATACCTTTTCTATGCAGATGTGTTATGAATAGGCAAGTGGTATACAGTCACAAGTGGTCATTTCAGATGCATTTAAGATACAATCAGGTGCCAGGTATTAACTGCAATCCATCCTAAATACATTTTAAATGGATCTGAATGCAAGACGGTAGGTCTGAACAAATCATTTATGTTTCATAGTTGTGTGTCTGCTTGTCAATGGCCGGGAATAAAGGGTCTAAGTGAAGCTAACAGATTGCCTCGTTTGCCTTTTTGAACTGCCCAGCACGTTTGGAGAACAGGAGGGGAACAACAAAAGGTGTTAATGGCTTTATGGAGGCCCCATGCTGACAGATAGGCCATTATCTTCCTGATTCACTGCAGAATGGATAATAGCTCTGATCAGTTGCCCTCTTTATCTCTAGGGCCAAAGACCTGAATGCTGGGTAACGTAACACTTTAGCCGTAAAACTGCTTACAGTAAATATTGCTTGTATATAAACAACATCAGTGGTTATACATTGATTTTGAAAAATAATATCTATCATTTGAAATAGAAAACACTACCTGTTTTATTTCCTCTGAGAAAATAGTTTCCAGCAAAAATGTACTCACTTATAGTATAATTTACTGTGTTTTTAAGCTGTTAGCTTAAAATACTAGGAATATTGGTGGCTGTCACAATCCTATTTTCTTAAATAAAACATTATACGGTGGACAGGTAAATATATGTATGTGTACTTAAATCCATAACGTGTGTGTTTGGTATTTGTTTTTTCCACCCAATACAAGTCTTTTATGCTGTTTTACTGCAATGCAAACTTTCATACGTGTGTGTGTGTGTTAAGTGTTATTTGCCATTCTTTTGTCAGATATGTTCTTTGTGTAGCGTTTGCCTGCTTGATTAGCTTTGCACATAATGTGTGTGTGTGTGTGTGTGTGTGTGTGTGTGTGTGTGCATGTGGTTGTGGATGAGGGAGAGGTAGGGCACTGTTGTAAACTTATCAGCTGGTGATGACTTTCCACACAGCTCTAAGACAACTTAAGCCCTCTCTAATTACAGCACATCTGTTGCAGCAGAGAGGTATTCTTGTCATGTGGTTTAACAAATACTTTCACATTCAGAGGAGTACATACCTAATGAGCCTCACAGCCCAGGGCAACTCACGTCTCCCCACTAAGATAAAAAAACCTAACCTCCATGCAACATGCGCACACGCACAGACACACACACGTGAAAAAAACCACACGACCACAGAGGAACACTGACACACGCGCAGTCACAAAACACAATACACAGCCACAGAAAGGCACTGACACCACCAAACATACACACAGGCACAAACATATACAAACACCGCTACAACCTGTTTTTCAAAAAGAGACAAGAACAAATGATTCAAATGAAAGGAGCCAAACTAAGAGCGGGTACGTGTTTACACTCTCTGACAACATTCTGAAGGTGTTATCAAGGTGGAAATCAAACAACCCGTCTGCTCTAATTATTACCTGCCCTAAATAAAGAGAAGTTGTCTTTGCAACCTAGGGGATGAAATAGGTTGAAGAAAATAACATCAAGAAGCAGATGAAAAATACACCCACAAGGATATCTGGCAAGCAGTGTAAATGTGCTAAGGTTGTGCTATAATAACCCAGTAAGCTGGCTGTAATGATTGTTGGGGAGACAGGGGATAAAGTGCTTGTCTCAGACTGCTGGAGTCGCTCACAACAGGTGCTAGTAGCACAGTCGACAGTCCCTGCTGACCAATCACACTGCCACGAAAACTGAGGGGTGGAGGCAGTTATGACTCCATTACATCATTGGATGGAAAGCCATGAGGGATATCACAACCTGCAAAACGTCAATCAAGAGCACATCCGCACATGGGCCTAATAGAAGATAATGAGACATCATCTCCACTAAGATAACATGGCACATATACAAAAAGAAAACTGAGCCCAGCTCATCTCCACAAATGGGGAACTAGTGTCGTTTATCAAACAAATTGTCCAAAAAAAGCCTCAAATTGTTTTCCCTGCAATGTTTATCTTAAGGATTTAGTCAATCGCTGCTGCTGGAGCTGGAGTTGGGCATGACATGGGTTTAGCATATGGTTCACTGCAATGCTGAGGCTTAATTCCAGCTTGTGGTTTCTGACTGTCAACCTCCTTGGCTTTGGCTCCGTTTTCCAGAGACATTCCAAATGTCATTATGAGATATATTGCACAAAAAAAGTAATACACACACATGCATGCATACACATTCTCTCTAACACATGCACAATCCCACACACCAACACACAATCATGCACATAGAGGCACGCATCCTTGCCCATGAGCACACACACGTGTTTCCTGTCTGTATCCGCCTTAACACCATGTGTCTTCCGTGCGGCAAGTCTTCCTCCTCCTTCTACAGCCAATTGCTGCACTAATATGGCTGCACCCCCTAAAGATACAATATACGCTTATTGGCGAGCCACTCTATTAGTGACAAAAGGTCACACTGTGAAAATATTAAACTTATGAAGGACCCGCACTCTCTCCGCACCCAAATATGCGGAGAAAGCACAAAAAAGGTGTTGTGTCCTCTGTGTATGATTATATCTTCTTCCTTCATCCTTCGAGCAGTGACCCAAGGGCCACTATTTTATTGGTCTCAGATGCTGGCTGCCTCACAATGTACAAAAGAGCCCGTTATTCCCGACCAATATTAAAGCTGGCCTTCGCATGCAGCATCATCCACATGACACGCACATACACAAGCACACACATACACACACACGTATAATATGTACAGAGAAAACTATGTGTTGTGTGTGCCTGTGTTTGGGGTGCGGGTGCCTGTAAGCAGCAGAGCCTGGACAGTTATAAGCAGAGCTGTGGCCTCTTTATCCTGTCAAAGGTTATGACAAGCTGACAGAGAAGCTGCTGTGTCCACCTTCCGTGTTCAAAACCATTATACTCGCCATGAAAGAGTGCTTTCAATCTAATCAGGTGTCTGTTTGAGTACAGGGAGCCATACAGTACCATCACATGTTGAATGTATTAGCCAAGCATCAATAAGTGGGTGAGGAGGTTGGCAAGGATATGGTTAAAACGGTGTTGATGCTTATAGTGTGAAAACTGAGTGTATATCTGCATATCTGTGCATGAGTGAGTGTGTGTGTGTGTGTGTAGTACACACTCTTGACAAACACATATACTTTAGTGCATGTGAGCTTGCATTTGTGACCCCGTTACATGTGTGCCTGTGTGGATATGTGTTTGTTTGTGCACACAGTATGTCAGTTTGTGTGTGAGCATTTTGCTCAAGCAGCAACGTGAGTTTGTGTGTGTGTGGAGTTACAGCTATCAAATACTTTTAAAAGCTTGATTTCCCTGGGGAAATGACAGAGGTCATCTCATCGGTGAGGGATGAAAACAACATTTGCATCCAATTGGTCACACCCACGACATTAAAGTTTTAGCCAGACAAAAACATGTCAAAGAAATTTACATCGCTGCGCTGACAGCCCTACAGACTCGCGGACACAGCCCATTGCCACTTCCAATTATTAAGGCTACTTTTATTGTGTGTGAACTCCATATTCCCCATTACCAATAAAAACATAACAGGGAGGAGATATTTTTTCTTTGTCACAGGCATTATCACCCTCACCATCCTTTGAGTGTGTATCAAGCTGCCAATCAGAATTAGGGAGTGGGCTAGCAGACGTGAGATGATTCGCCTGGCTCAGCCCCCATGCATGGATTTAAATAATAAAAGAGAGATTTCTCTCAAGGCCCTGAGCGCCGTGCCAATAAGAGAGCGGGGAAAATGGGAAAATGGCCGTGTGCAATGAGAAATAACTGCAAATTGAGGGTATAATGAACATGTTTAATATTTCATTTCTCTGGATGGAAATATCTATAGTGGGCGGCTTTTTTTCTTTTGCTCACCATTTGGTGGAATTAGGCTCTTTTTTGGCCTCAGAAACCATAAAAGAATTTCAACCAGCTGCTGATGCTGAGAGAAAGGAAAAGAGAGAGAGAGAGAGAGCGCCTGGTGGTTTAAAGACAGTAATCATTTACAATTACACAACACACAATCCCTTCTTTGCGAGCTGTCTTTCGATCTCATCTACAGCAGATCAAGAGCTCATTTAAGTGTTGGCCTGACGATGAGAGATTTCCCCCTTCACTGTGATTGGTGGGCAATGCAAAGATATTCTCTATATGGTGCAGTTATTACCACCATTTTTGCAATACTTATATTACCCATTACCCCTTCAAAGTAAAGCTCTTCCTATTACCTTTACTGTTCAGTCTGTGCCTGGCATATATCCTTTCTGAATATACATCATCATCACATTTTTCATATTAGATCTTCTACACACAGTATGTGACTTTTAAAGCTGAAGCCATCTCGATATTTTATCTGTCAGCATGAATAGCAACAACTCAGGAGAGGTTTTATAAGAATGATATAGGTTCCATGTGTCCTTTAGCTGAGGAAATCTATTAATATGTGGTCAAGTGCATTTTGTCTGCGTTATATAGAACCGAAATTGCATGAAATCTTTTTTGCCATTTAAATACTGGAAGCTCTCGTGTTTTATTTCTCATACACCCAAGAGCGCTACTTTTTTGTTTTAAAAGTTTCAAGTTCAGATACTTTTCAAAGTGCCGAAAATCAGAGTAAATGGCCACAAATATGTATCCTAAGTGAAAACAGGTTGGTTGGGTTGTTTATATTGCCTTTAGTTCACTTCTTATTTTGACTGGGAGACTTCAACCAGTGCCAGGACTGGCTAGACATTTCAAGGGATTTAGCCAGCCAGTCCACATTATTTACTCCAATGGATAAATACACTTGATAGCTTTCTCTCTTTTTTTTACATGAAAATTCAGTTCAGCATAAAAATCTTGAGTTAAGCACACTGCTCTGTTAAATACACCTCTCTGAAAATGCTTTTAATGAATGGTAAAAAAAAAACATTTTTGGCTTTTTTAAATGGATGAAGCAACTGTGAGCTAAGGGGATTCTTTGCTTATTTACCTTACTCAAAATATTAGGACTATTTAGTTGTTGCTTATTAAGGACGGGCATAGTTGAGGATAATATGGCATAAGTTTATTAGTTAAATGTAAATTTAATCTTCTTTAGGGGCCATTTGCTGGACACAAATCATTGTGTCTTCAAAACACATTTAAAACTCTGTACATCTAAAAAAAAAAATGTAAATCTATTTTCTGCGTTCCTGCAAAGCTGTCCAGGTTACTGAGGTATAAAACTCTATAGCATCATGGGAGGCAACACCTTTATCAATAATACGTATATCTGAGTTGGTAAAGCTCTCCCAGCTACTTTTTGAATCTGCCCAGTTGCTGCCTTAGCACCATGCTAATGAAGTCGTCAGAATAGAGGTACCAGCATCATTAATTGCCTTACATGAATAATAATTATGATGCCGGTAATGATCATGTCTGTCTGTTGTGAGCAAGCATGGATTAGCATTACTTAGTATTAAGGTATTGCGTTCATTAGATGTCCTGAATAGATGCATTAGGCTTTATGTTTTTGCTATAAATCAGCTTCAAAGGAAACCTCTCAGACTGCATTTGGTAGAATGAGGTCAAGATACACACCATTAATTCAACAGCTTCCAACACACTAACCAGAACAGAGAGACCAATGGGCCAGAGCAGTTAAAAATTCATTTTCGCTTGTCCTGAATTTGTGTACTCTTGATTACTGACTTACTCTTTTTTTTTTTTTTGCTTTACTTTTAATCTGCTGTGGAGTCATAAATTATTCATCTCAGCATTTCAAATATTAAATACATGTATTAATTTCATTTATCATCTGCAAAAACAAGAGGCAAAAACAAAACTGCAAACTATCACAAATCTTCAATTGTGCTTGAGTCAGTCTCAGGAGAAGACAACAGACTTTATACTATTAATTTTAAGTTCTTATGCAAGCATTTATGAGATGAATATGGTGAGATTAAAATCATGCCCTCTCGTTTGGAATTGCTAATTGTTGTAATTAGTGAGATGAAAAGACAATATTATATGGAAAACTTAAGAGTGCTCTTGCCTGGTGTGTTTGTGCCACTCAGCCTGCTGGAAAACAATATTTCCTGATATTTCTACAGTTGTCTGATATGTATTCTATTTGCTTATAAAGTACAGGGATATCAGTAATAGACATCCTCAGAGATATCCTTTGCTTTTCAATCTGATCCAAAAACTGCCAGGTTAAGGAGGAGTCATGTGTCAGCCCATCCCTACACTGTGGAGATCTAGGACAGAGAGCCAGGCTAAGCTCTCTCCTGACGGTTAGTTAGTTAACAGGCTGTTATCAATGGCGTCTCAGTTGCGCAGGGATTGTTTGTGTGAGGTAGAGACACCTCCACCTCCGAGGCCCCTTCTCCTGTTGTGTTTCTCTGTGATCTTGCAGTCATGTATGTGATTGGATTTTGGCTTAACAAAAACCTGAAATTACACACCTATTGTGTTTCAGCTAAGCCTGCTTTCACTGCGATAGGGGCAGGCTCTGCACGGCTCTCTTGGCTGCCGACTTTTGGGATCCCGCCCCTTCCAGGTTGTTGAAGGAATAGGATAACAGGATTAGGTCAGGTTTTCTGGGACGCATCGATTGCCATATTCTGCGGGCTGGTAAAAAAAAGAAGTTGCGACATGGGTCACTACCTATGAGGTGAGACGGGCTCGGCCTTTACCCTGTGTGAGGAAAGATGGCACCTTGGCAGTGCAAGGTGACAGGACTTGGGAGTCAGGGGATACGAGCTGCTCACCATCCTCTAAACCACACTCAGGGACCCTGACACTGTACCATCTGTGACACTACCCCCAGTCCCCTCAGGCTATGCTTATGCTCATCACAGAGATGCTGATAACACAGGGTGTGACTAACACGCCATACAAATCTCCACATCCCAGGCACAGAGAGAAACAGAAAGAGGGGGACACACTTGCACACACACACAAACACACTTACACATAAACTACATCTACTCTGATAACCAGTCATCAGGAGGCAGGTTGCTCTCAGGGGCGTGTGGATGTGGGTCTATGATGAGTGGGTGGACCCAGACGTGGTAATGACAGGGTAAGGACTATGTATGTCGAGTTGTATGTAATTAAATTTGAAACTGACAGTATTATCATACAAACGCGCAGCGGGGGTGAAAGGTAAGTGGGAGGAGCTGAGAGCTGTGTCATGTTGAATTTTAATGGGGCCAGAGTAGGCTATCATATTTGTTACAGATCTCTCAGACGGGTGAATTCAAAACCATGCACCAAAGCTCCCTGCCTACTTAATGCCTAATACTCAGTGAGTGTTGTAATTTTGCATCATGAAGCAGTATTAATGATGTGGACGGATAATATGCAGTGTTTGAACAAAAGTTAAGTCAGTTATGAAAAAAAAAAATTCTCACTTACTTCTGGAGGTATAGCCAAGCAGATAGATTTGGTTTTATTTATCTGGGGTTTTAGATATCCATCTGTGAGATTTATGACTCCACAATGGATATCGATGACAGAGTTTCGTTTGTGGTGCTTAAAACTTTAAAAAAATTATTTTGACAAAAAAAAAAACCTTAACTCAAGGTCCTCTTCCCACAGTAGTCTTTTCCAGAGCTTTCAGAAAGCCAATGAGATTCAGTGGTAAGCCCAGGAAAAAGTTAGTAAGTGGACCTTGAGTTTATATTTCTATATATTCTTTTCATCAAACCACTCTTTTGTTACTGTTTTTCATGCTCAGAATTTAAAAATTATATGGAAAATCAACAGAAACATATTTTTCCTGATACTAGTTCCATTAAAAACTGTTCACACTGAGGTCTGTGGATTGTCTAGAGTACAGCACTGTTTCTGGAAAGACGTGTTGTCTGTTGCTGTTGAATTTCGAAATATGTATTTTCTTTAACACTGTAAGCACCAAATCTGGACAAGTTAAACCCAAACTATCTGTAACGCTATGCCAGTTGAAAGGAGAGAATTTCTGTTTAATATTTGTATGTGATTTGATTGAACTGGACCTTTAACATATACATAGAATACTAAATTTGTATTCAAATTAAAAAAGAAAAAACTTGTTTCAGAGGGGTCAAAACACCAACACTTGCAGGAGTTTGTTATGTTTCTTAGGAACCTTGTATCAACTTCAGACTGCCTCTAATATGGACGGGGGACCACAGAGAGCATGATACAGATGCACACTGTCCTTTCTTCGCATTGGTTGGCTTGCGGCTGTTAAAGAGAATGAGGGTGGAGCTCAGGAAATACCAGCTGACCCTCTCTGCTCTCCCCTTCCCACTCACATTGTAAACACCTTACAGATACAGGCCTGTGACACCACACAAAACACACAACTCTATGTGTATGTGTGTGTGTGTGTGTGTGTGTGTGTGTGTGTGTGTGTATGTGTGCATGCTTTACCTGCCCACTACATACATGGGGGTTTTCTTGTGCCCCTGATCCTTGTTCACTAAACTGTCTATGTGCTACGCTGTTGTGACCTCCCACCTCCAATGCACACACACACACACTCGCTCACTACTAACAACACACAGACTGCCCTCCTAGTTGTGTTTCCTCTTCCTTAGCTCCATAGCGGTTCCTCATTATGAAGACACAAAAGGAAGCAGCGTCTGCCTGGGCCAATAGCGCTAAGCATAAATAATGCAAGGTCAATGTCTCTCCTCCTTTCTCTCCTTTTTCCCCAGGGGAGGGGGTGGGATCTAAAGCTCTGACACACCAGCAGGTCCCTTTCAGCCCATTTATAAGCTCTGTGTCCTCTCAACTTCCTCTCTTCCTCTTCTCATCTCTCCTCTCTGCTCCTCTATTTATATCCATCGCCCTTTTCTCTTCACTTCATCCCTCCGTCCCTGTTTTCCATTGCCCAAGTTTGTTTTCCCTCTTCTCTGTTTTTTCTTTTCATTTTTCTTTTTGGTTTTGCACACTCCTGTCCTCTCTTCCCCTATAATGCTCTGTCTTCTCTCTCTTATTCTCTACCCATGTCCCCTTTCCTCCCCTTCTCTCTTTATGTCACCACTTCCCATATTCCCATTGTCCTGTCCATCTTCTCATACACTCCTTCATCTTCACTCCTTCTCCTCCTCCATTGCTGCCTTTTCACCCTCCACTTCACAGTTTAATTCACTCTCTTTCCATCTTTCCTTCACTCCATCTGTTTCTCTGTTTTTGATTAATCTTTGCTCCTTGTTTTCAGAGAAGTACATCTTGAAAAGTCGAGAGGAAGGAGGGGAGAAGAGGAGGAGGGAGTGAAAACAAGGCTCCCTAGAGCCAGAGGGACAGCTTATCCTTATCAGGCTTCAACCTGCTTATTAGATCCTCCAGGACACGCCACGCTCTTCACTTAAACAACACCACCTACCCCCTCCTCCATCTCTCTCCCTTCTATTCTTTCTTTCTCCCTCCATCTAAGGCTTTAATACTGCATCTCACAACAGAGCTGGAGGAGAGGGAGGCTTAGTTCCAAAGATAGGAGGTGAAAATGGGGCCTTGGCCTGGAACAGTGCTATTACATTGTTTGTGCATTGTTTATGAAATCGGAGTCTTGAAGTGAAAGTGTAAAACACTTTAATTGAAGCTATTATCATACCAATCCATTTGAGTCATTTCAGAACCAGCACTATCACAGGTCTACGTCTTTCACTTAGTGGCTTTATCTGACTCGCAGTGTCTATGTGAGTGTGAAGAGGATGGAGAGATAGAGGGAAAAAGATGAAGAAAAAGTCAGTCTCCCAGCAGTCATTTTCTTCTTCTCCATCACCACAGGTCAAAGACAGCCAGGCCAGGAAGCCCCATCCTGCCCCTCAACCATCTGCCATGCCCCAGGAGCTGCCAGGATCTACCCCCACAGAGCCTGTGAGAAGCAGCCCTGCTTATCCCCCCCACCTACCCAGCATCCAGCACCCAGTCGCAGGAGGAAGCAGCCTGTCATAGGGGATCTGTGTTTTAGAAAGGCAAGGACCGGAAAGCTCTCTATACTGTATGTGTACCTTACGCTTGTGGGCATGTTCAGACACACGGAAACACATATAAGTAAGTAGGGATATACATCCACCACCACACCGGATTTGTCCTGGTAACAGATACTGTATCTCGAGATATTGTAATGATGGCTATCCCCAGTCAGCATCCAAGCTCAGCAAGTAAACGACTAGGGTAATTTTTGCACCAACGTCAAAGCCAAGCGAGAGTACTGCTTATCTAGATATGTGCGTGGGTCTACGCCATCCAGAGGCAAGAATAGATGGGGGGCACATGATGAGTGTTTCTTGGAGTAACTGTAGGCCACAGGCAGCCTTCCTGCTGCCTGCCCCCAAACCCACAGAGACTTAGTTGAATGCCAGACCTCCATGTGGAGTCTTAAGATAGACCCACTCAGACAGCAACAGCACAGGGTATCATATCTCTGAGATCCTTACAAAAGACAAGACCCCAACAAAGCGCCCTTGCAGAGATTTACACCAGCCACTCAACCAATGTAGAGGGGCCTGACTGTGACCATACACTTGCACGCCATCTGATTAGTGACATCCATCATATCCTGACGAGGGGGACTCCCTCTGAAAATAAATGTATATTCAGGAGCCTTGCTGTGAGGAAGGGGGGGTTTGAGATCTTGTTACGACAGCCACTCCAGAGGCTAAAATTAATGGCTCTTAGGCTGTCACTGGAGTGACACCCAAGCCCTCAGAGAGCTATCAGCGAGCAGCAGCGGAGAATTCCACAGCTCGCCGCCACGTCCACACCAATTCTCACTACCATGTCGAAGGCGTCTTAACAGCTGTCACTCACAGGACAAGGCATGATGGGAGGTGTGGGTATCCACACATGCTAATTTGTGCTAACAATTTCGCATCATCATTACCAAGCGGTTTTGACAATATCTTTGTCATATAACAACGATGCGAGATAAAGACTGCAATGATGATAATCATTAATTATTATAATTATGCCCTCAGTCTGATCTCTTAGAAGAAAATCACACTGAAAGTGCAATATGCTCAAACAACAATTTTCAAAGCAGACAGGAGAGAACATGATCTTTCAAGCACTCATCAACTTTAAGCGTAAGTGGGAAATTCTGGTCTTTGGAATAAACTCTTTTACAGTCATAATAGACTTTAGCCGAGAGGTAAAACAACCCTGTGAGTTGATCTTTTCTGAAAGGAGATCTTTTAACTCTGTCCAAGAGTTGAAACAGAACTCTTCTGGGAGTTTAAATACTTCTCTCACACAAAGGAAAATTTTGCTCCCATACGGATTTTGTTTTTCATCCATAAGTCAGTCAACACTTTAAATTAAACACCTGATTTTGTCTTTTAAGAAAAGCTTTACAGTTGTATTACATGTTTGTTTAGAATATTAATATTTGTGACATTAGTGAATATAGAAGAATCTAACGGCGGGGGGGGGGCTGACATGTTATGATATGTTACACTATACAGGCCTAACACAAAGAAGTCTCTGCAACACAATGTTTTGTGTTGCAAACAAAAGTGTTCCACACAAGCCAGCAGTGTGTTGGGAAATACAGGTTGAACATGGGTCCTTAGTGGTAAAAGGGTGAAATGAGTGTGCTTTGCTCTGGTGGGATTTCCCCCTATTGATCACAAAGGAATCACCACCACACCCCAAGGTGAACAAAGATAACCACTGGATTCAATAACACAACACACACACACACACACACACATACACATCCTCTCTATCTCTCACAGGCACACATACATCACCTGTTCCCCGCACACCCACATATATATCTAATGTCTCTGTGTAGCTCTCTCTCTCTCTCCCTCACACACACACTCATGCCCCTGTAGGTGCAATAGACTCACACCATCAGATAGTGTTAAATGAGGAACTAATGACAGCTGACAGGAGACAGACCAATTAAACCTCATCAATTCCTGCCTTCCCTCTCTGAGCTGCCAGCAAACACCCCAATCAACAACTTGATCAGTCATAGGTGACACTACAACAAAATGGCCACACAAAATCACCTAACAACAGTGGCAGACTCATAGCCTCCGCCGTGCCTGTATAGGAGGGGGCTAATGAACCTGGTCTTATGGGTCATCTAGTTCCACTAGTCAGGCTGATCCAGTCAGGCTGAGTCTTGAGTGGACTAGCTTTTTAGGGTGTGACTGAATAATATTCTATTCAGAAAACTATATAGTGATTACAAAACTGATAATGAATAAATAAAAACATTATAAAAATATTCAACAAATATCTAAACCTTAAAAAAAAGGAATTTGACAAACAGCACCGTCATTATAGCATGTTGATAGTGATATTGTGTTGGTTGCCATTTCTGAGTATGCTGGACAGAACTGGGTGACAGTCTGTCTCACATCACATGTGTTTCTAAAATCCAAACATACTAAGAGCAACTTCACATAGCGTGTTTTTCAGCTTGTTTAGTTTTTTATCCTGCTAACGTCACACCAACAAACACAAATGTTGGCCCCACTGTACACCAAACTGGGTTTGATGTCCCCATTTCTTACAAGTGGGCCTCCAAAGGACAATAACTTTGGATCTTTTGATCACAACATATGGGCTCTAGCTGTCACAACTTTGACCACAAAAGTGAGCACCAGATACATCCACAGCCCCTTGAGGTGGATCTGGCATATTTCTCCTCCCGCATTGGAAATCAATGAGCAGCAAATTATTTATGGAAAATATACGCTGTGTTAAATTATTGTCGCAGGAGACCATGAGGATTTATACAGAAGCCAGACCACACAAATCATGCACAGCCAGCACCTGCAAAGTGACAGGTGACTCACTCCAAGGCATGGCAGATATGGATGTATGAGTCTGTGTATGGTTGTCTGTGTATATAGAAATGCAACTTCCATTCATAACTTAATTTCCTCCCCAAGGTCTAAACAATACCAAGAAAACCTTGAGCAAAATCTATTACAATAGCCCTTTGTTTTCCTTAAACTCTCCTGTGGCCACTGTAGCTCCCTAAAAGATGTGTTATCTTCCTCTGTTGACCCACTTTGGCCACTGTTGATATATGTATTGATTGCATCTGTTGTGGCTGTCACAACAGAGGGTTGTGATAAGCGGGGATGGAATAGGCCAATCAAGGCAGCACATACAGTGTCCTAGCTGTTCGGAAATGAATACCTAAGATGAATACCTATTTTCAAAGAACAACACTTCTCTTACATGTTGATAAAGTTGAAATCAGGTCAGGTAAAACTTATTTAGAAGGTCTTTTATAGGGTAACAATGGGCACAAATACAGATAAAAACATCAGAAAACACATGATAAACTTTCAGATATTAGGTCAGAACTTGGGTCTTTTGTGAGAGACAGAGGTTAAGACAGACAGGAGCATGGGGCAGAGGGCAGAGAGGCCTGTTCAAGCTGATTTACGACAGGCAGGATGCCCTGCTCTATCTGATCACAGCTTCCGTGTTGTCCTCCTTTTTCCCCCTTTGTTGGGACGCTTCCATCTCACCGGCCAAAACTGACAGATTCATATACTTTCCACCCTCCTAGCTCCCACCCACCTCCTACCTTGCTTAAAACTACATTTATCATGCTCTCACATTATAAATCACTCTAGCTAAAGTGGGTCTGATAACTGTAGCATCACTGTCAAATGGCTGCTACCCTAATGTGCCTGCCAGAAAGCCCCACAGGCCTTCAGACCACCATGAATGTCCGCACTTTCCCTTAACAGGGTACAACCGGGATACAGCAGGAACATTTGCGTGCTACTAATTCAACGTTAGCATAACAGATTTGACAGTCTCTTTGCACAGTAAAATATGAACAGAGAGCCCTAAAAGCCCCCACAGGCCCTTGATAGGGTGTTACATTGTCAAAACAGAGTTTCAGCCACTACACAATCATCATTTCCAATTTCCTACAGTCAGTCAAGATTGAAGAGAAACTGTGGAAACACAACAATTACCCTTGCCATTGTGGGAAATCTATGTGACAAGCACAAGGACATGTTTGTTTAAACCTGCCTGGAAAATCTGTGTTTACGCAACAGACTTGAGTTGCATAGCAAAAGCATACCTTGACATAACTTTACTAATAAATTACAGCTGCACTGATGTTGTGGTAATTGCAAAATCCAACTCTCCAAAAAGACAACAGCAAATAAATACGGTAATGAAAGATTTGCAACTAGTGGTAATAGCGAAAGTATCTCTATCTGAGTGTGAAGCACTTATTCTGTTTTATTTTTCCAAATTCTGTGTACTTTAATGGATATATTAGCAGGTTTTACACCCTTAAATATAAAACAAATGTGTCCCTTGTGGCCACAACAAACCTTCACTAGTAAAATATAGAGATATAAAAATAGCAAGGGAGCAAGTGTTGTCGTTCTGTGAATTATGAGTGTAAAGATCACTGGTTGAAACCCTGACTACACAAACAGGATGTGTCATGGAGGACACATGGGGGTCTTCCAGCATGGGGATCTTCCCCTTCACAGCTTCTGTAGGTAGATTTATTATCCAGAGGTTAAGGGTGGGGCAGAGGAGACGGAGCTTCAGTGTGGGAGGGGGGCAGCAGTCTACGAGCAGGCAGGTTTGCCTTTACATGTTTTCTTTTCTCCCCTTTAAAAAACAAGGGGATTTGCAGGTTGCTTACCGAGAGCCAAGTCCATAAAGCTGTGAGGAGAGAGCTGCAGCCACATGTCTGAGGAGTAATGCGATCCCAAGGGGCTGACCGCTGTTAACTTTTATTACTGTAAATACTCTCTGTTCACTTCTGTCCTGTCTCACACAACCCCTGGCTACTTTTATGTGTGGCTTGTGTTTGATTAACCCCCGTGATACACTCAAGGCCCATTTGTACGCACCCAGTATACACATAAACGGGCACAGAATGCACTGCTATAAAGTAGGTATAAGCTTGTAGACAGTCAGACATAAATATGGTGTCAGTAAAGGTTACAAAAACATAAGTCCTGTATCAACAAAGTTCCATTTGTTACATTGCTAAAGCATATTCCCGTGCTGTATATTCAGTCATGCTTAATCACTTGTACATACACAAAAAGTAAAAACTGTAAGATATAAAGGGACATACTGTACACAAGAATAAATATGCACATGCAACCGCACTGAAAATAAAAGCCATCTGCTAACTGAAGGTTTAGGTATAGGTAAGGTATTCATGGAGAGTCTGTTTGATAGTAGGAGATGTACATACAGACAGACAGTCAGACAGACAGGGCTGTGTGGGGAAGATCAGTGAGGTAGAGAGCCCTGATTGATAAACTCCCTATCTGGCTATTTACGATCTGGCTGCAGAAGAGGCAGGCTTCGCCAGACAGAAAAGCAATTAATCTGCAAACGAGCTGGGGAACAGCCGGCCTGAGCATTGGAGCCTCCTACCAGCGTTGCTCTGGAGGGGAGATAAGGCTGCAGACGGCTATTTATTGTACATTTTAATTAAGTGCTTGTTAACGCTAGTTATCTTAACAGTCACAAAATTACCGTTGTAATGCATTTAGTTTGAGTAAAAATGGAGAGGGCTGGAGCACTTTATGAAAGCTGGCACAGCTTGCCTTCATTTGAAATCACGGGATAAATTCAGAGGAGGCGGATGCCACAATGATCTAAGCTCAGGCACTAATGGTTATTTAATATGGCCATCAGCGGTCCCAAGTCCCCAGCATACGGCACTCACACAATAGCCTCCAAACCCTCTTTAACACTTATTTGAGATGACAGGAAAAATGAAACCGTTTGTGCTTTCAATGGAAAAGCAATCATTGGTACATTATACTCCGCTTGCCCTATCATGCTAATGCCGGGTAAAAATGTCACCAAATGTATTTAAAGGGCTGATGGAGTGTTGCCGTTTGATTCCTGCTGCCTGCCTGATTAATAAAAACCTTCAATTTGTATGTAAATGCAACCTGGGGCTCATATCATCTGCACACCTGCACCTGGAGAAAAATAATAAACTCAAGTTTAATGTGGCAATTATGAGAGTTTATGGGGATTGTGGGGAAGAGGGCGGCAGAGGAGAGGCTGGCTTGATGAGAGGGCTCTCAGAGGGGAGTGAGCCGACCCGGACCAGCCCGCTACAGGAATGACCTGATGCACAAATGTAACCCCAGCTCGCGGAGCTTACCACAACATGCCCGCCTCCACAACACAGGTTGGCAGTAGGGATTACGGAAGTTCACTGATGTTTTGTTAAAAACAATTATTGCCTGTTTTGCATTATTATCAGCTACTGTATAATGGATTATTACACATTTTAACTGTTAAGCACAATGTTATAAAGGAATGTTCCGTGTGAATTTGTTATATGCTGATGGAGAACTCACGTACTTTTGATATTGTCATTTGTTCCTTTAAATTTTGTGTTGGTTGCTCAGTTCTGTACACAATATCCTCATGGTTCTGTCTGTGTAATCTTGTAAGTACTTCATTGTGCTCTTGTCAACAGAATTATCACCATGTCACAACGCTTAGCATTTAAAAGAAACATGCTTGGGCCTATTATCATTCAGCATGTAAATGGTATTGACCTTATGTCAAGCTGGCCGTACCCACTTTACCCCTGGTAATTGATTTGTGTATTGTGTTTTGCTTTTCTTTTCTTTTACATTATACATTCTCAGCCTCACACTTCCTCCAAGAACAAAGTGAGAGTATATTGACTAAATGTGAGAGGAGTAAAGATTACAGAGCAAAGATTAAAGGCAGGTTCTGTTGGCTGAGCTTGCTGGGTAGGCAGCATGCAGCTTTCACCCACACACTGGGACTTTGAAGCCAGCTCTATCACCTTGCCCACTGTAACCTGTCAGGATCAGCACTCCTCAAGCAGGAAGACAGAGGAGAGGACCTGCCGAATATTTTGAAACAACCCCCCCCACCCCCCGTTTCAGACATCTCAACAGGGATTAGACCAAAACAATAACAGTAGTATATTCACAAACTGATGCAACTATCAGCCAAGCAGAGAAAGAAATGGACAAAACGGGCTGAAATTATGTGCAAGGACTACTGCATATTAAAAAATGAATATTCATTATTTGCCCTTTCCATAGATGATTTATAAGCGCATTATACATGTCCAGGTTTGGGTGCCCCAGCTTTACAGTAACCTCACTACTATTGAAGATGTGTCATACAACCACACACAGCACACACAGGAAAGTGACAAAGACCATGCGAGAAAAGAAAGAAGGTGAATATAGTGATTTGGAAGAGTGTCAAAAACTTCTGTGGTCTGTATTATGTGGGTGAGTAGACTGGAGTGATGCGGCGAGACGGTGATAATAGTTATCTGCCGAGATGATCTGCTCGGGCATGATAATAGCGCTACAGTGGTGTGACTGTGAATCAGTACCTTGATAGAGCAGAAGATGTGGGCCCTTCTCTCTCAACTCAGCGTAGAAAGAAAAATCCCCACCTGCCTAATGGCTTTAGACAGCAGCCATTCGGCCCTGCTAATCTTCCGTCTCTCTGAAAATAACTTTTTGTGCTGTATGAAGATTGGATTTTACAGATCACAACGGCAAGGCAATGCATTCACTCAGCTGTACTTCTCATGAGAAACGTATCGTGATCTCTAATAATATTCTGTATATGGCTTCAGCCAAGCGCTACCTTTAAATGCGATGCCGTATTAATATTAATATTTATGGACTGTGGAGGAGCGCAAACCGTCTGAGGGGTACGGGCAGAACAAACTTCCATTAATTCCTATGGAGGGGAAAGTCCAAATTAATTCCAATTCACATTTTAATGCCTTTATGCTAATGCAGGTTCAGAGGGAAAGGACGGTGAACCCACAGGAGGGGGGTTAAAGTTGACTTCTGCACCTGAGAAATCTCTCTTCTCATAGGGAAATTGTCTAAAAGCCTGGCAGCTACCATTTACAGAATACACACACAGTAACAGGCCCATATTTGATTAAAAAATATTCAAAGATTGCAAATGTTCCATAATTATTCTGTATTCCTACATACAGGTGCAAATGCTTATTGCTTTTTCTTTGTCCATTTGTGCTAATACAACTTTCTACAGGGTTGCTAAAGGATTATTATAGTTTATTTCAACTTGGTCTTATTTTGGTCATTTTTTGCCATTATTTATATCAGTTATGATAAAAATCATTGCTGAGGTCTGGGAACATGGTGAACAAGTCCAAAAGGCAAGAAAAGACACTTAAGCCAGATCATCAAAATCACTGTTATTGGAGGTAAAACCAGAAGTGAGCACACACAAAATGTCATAATCACTATCTGCACAGGAAAACTGTGCGTGTGTTCACAACTACCCCAAGTATGTGAAGTGAAAGTTGAATCTGGCAGTCGGTCTGTAATCTGTAAGAATGTATACAACAGACAGTTTTGGCAATGCTTTTATCATTTGCCTTTGTTTCTGTGTTAGTTAAGGTTGGTAAACCTGGGGGTTTGTTCCTCAGCAATTAACTTAGTGAGTACAATGTTGTTATTACCAACAGGAATGATGGCCAAAACTATGAAAATAAGGTCGGAAATGATATCCTTCAAGTTGGAATGCACCTACCCTAACAAATTATGTTTGATCACCGGCACCACATCTGCCTTGGTCTTCATCTGATCAGGAATTCCAACACCTCCAGTCAACTCCCCTTTGTCCCACGGGGAAAATCCAAGTCTATCCATTCTGGTTTGTCTGGACTGGTTAATGTGGTGAGCTGAGGCAAACACAAATAGATTGCATTGGTAGCAATTGTGCCCCCCTCCACCCCACTGTGTTACAGCTGTTATCATTACATATTTACTTGGAGGACAAGTGCGTGCTCCCTCCAGATAGGTCCCTATCAGTACATGTCTATGTTGTGACACCTGGAGGGTAATTGTCATTAATTGCACTCATTTGGGTGGCAGGTCAGGGCAACTGAAGCGCAGGTGTTTGGGACAAAACATGATTATTCCTATCCAAAGAACGGGAGGCTGGGAAAGAATGATTTTGCCATTGTGGAAGGCCTCACACATAACGACTGTCCATTTTTCTGGTTTTATCACACATTAGTGGGTAATTGGGGCTAAAAAAAAACAGTGGGAAAAATGTCATCATCATTATTCCCTCCTTTCCTCCATTTCCTCCATTCATAGAGGAGATGGAGCACTCTATCAGTTTGGAATGGGCAAATCTAAAACGCTAGATGACTGCAGTGACTGGACAATCAACGCACCAGCCGCTTAATCACACAAACAGGGGCAACAGTTCCCGTACCAAACTGTCTTTAAGAAATTCAATTTTAATAACATGACTTTCCACTATTGTGTTATTGATATTTCTATATCAACTTCCTTCTCTGGAAAGCATGTATAACTTGAATGTTTACAGTTAATACCATGGCAATTAAAAATGTACAGTAGTGTTGTACCCCCACACTCCAATGTCATAATTTGGAAAAAGACATTTTCTCTGAGCTTTGGAAAAAAAAAACACTCCATTAACAAACACTCCTTATTACTCTCCTCTCAAAGAGATACTTGAGTTGTTAGTCACAAACTCACTGCCTGGAAGGGGCTGTTACCAAGATGGTACCCAAGTGGGCCTTAAGAGAGACCTTAGTGTCAGCAGAATTAATGAGACCCTTATCCATGCTTCAAATGAGTTTAATTGAAAAGTGAAGACCTCAAAGCACCAGTCCTTTATCTCCTAGCCATCCATCTGTTTGACTCTATCATTATGTGATTACCTTGTTATCAAGCTATATCATGACTCAGCTGCTGAAAATGTAAAGCAATTACCAGACATCATGTTCATAGCTGCATACCCAATCAGTATGCATTTAAAGTCTCTCCATTGACTGCAGGTTTATTGAAACACAGAATATATATGTTTCACAGTGCATAATGTTCCTCTTCTACACTTCGAAGTTCAGTCTTTCCTCCCCTGCTGTTGCTGTTCATCTGCATTTACCCTGAGACTGACATGAGTGTGACACTGATATGCACTCCTTACGCTGTGATGTTTTCTTTTTTTTTTCTTATGATGAAAACAACAAAAGAGCCATTTAAGACTCAAAACTACAACTAAGCCTGTCACTGTGAGTGCGTGTGTGTGTGTGTGTGTGTGTGTGTGTGTGTGTGTGTGTGTGTGTGTGTGTGTGTGTGTGTGTGTGTACCCCACATGGGCGGAGTGCAGACACCAGGCGCAAACATCCTCAATCTGTCCTAATAGCACAGCAGTATACAAAGCACAGACTTCAAATATAACAACCAAGCTACATTCCCTCATAAAAACACTGTTTACCGTTGCTATGATAATTTACTCAGTAACATGTGCCCTCCACAAGAGCAAACACCAAGGGATGCCAATGTGTGTGTGTTGGCTGACAAAAATACACAGCAGCAGCTGGGCCCCATGTTTGAAGGCCTGCCCTCCATACTCCATAGCTCAACATGGAGGTACACTGTGACTTCTAGACTAGTTAGTGAGAGGAGGAGATCGAGGGTGGGCCTGAACTTGTGTATGCAGGTGTTTGTGACAAATGAGATGTTAATCACCACCTTCAGCAAGGATTTTCACCCAAAAGTATGCCTTTTTGATCAGAACTCACAGCGTTTACTATTTATTGTAAATTTACAATAAATGTTTCAGGTGGATATATAAAAGATTTGCCTTAAATAACCATAGAAAATATGGTTATATATATATATATATATAATATATAATATATAAAACTCACCTGCATTTTTATTTTAGGGATTATATGATGGTCTATTCTAGGTCAGCCTGACATGAAAAACCTTAAAAACCCCAAATAATATTCAACAGTGAGTTTTGCTCTCATGACAGAAATTATTGTGTCTGAGTAGATGTCACATAAGCCATCATCCATTTGTGTCCAAAACCTGCTGCACATCTCCCTTCTGTCCACCTGAGCTGTGGAGACTGATATGGGGGAACCTGAGGCTGGTGGTGCCAGAGCCTGCTTGCCAAAGCCTCGGAGAAGACAGATGGCATGCGGAAATCAATAACCTCACACAACATCACCCATTTTGTGAACAAATGAATCTGCTTTGACAGTATGTGTATGAGTGATCGGGTGACCTGCTCTCTTCCCATCTGAACATCCTCCCCTCCCCTCCCCAAGAGCACTGTTATTTATGGCAGTTGGGCCCTGCGCTCCTGTGTGCTTTGATGTTTAATTCAAGGACCCACAACCAGGCAGGGAGGAGAGCGTGGGTGTGTTGGGAACTCACCGGGGCTCAGGAGCTCAGGAACTCTGATTTCCTACAAATATTCCCTGTGTTGCTCTGTCTCTGTGACTGCTGAGGAGTTACTTCATGCAGGGCCTGAATGTGTGGGGAAGATGATCTGTCTTTGGATTGATAGTAACGTTAACCAGACTGAGGCCGATACCGTAAGAAGTGTTTGATACATTAAGAGTCTTGTGAGCATGACATTCTTGGAGGTGTTCCTAAAACACCCCCACCCTAAGGCAGCTATGGTGGTAGGTGTTAACTCCAATCAAAGCCCAGTATTGTGTGCGCTATCATCAAACAGCAATGCTTTGCTGTCAGACCTTTAGTATCCTCCACCTCACTCTCACTACCTCTAACCTCCACTATATCTTTCTCTCTCTCACCTGCTTTATCTCTCCTTCTCACTCTCTCTTTCTCTGTACCGGGCGCTCTCTGAGATTTATTCCAGCCAAGAGCAGCTCCAGTGAGGGGCTGGTGTTAGCAATTTATGGTTTAATAAGACTTACATAAGTCTTGCAGGTGTGCTTTACGTCCCCCACCCGAGCCCATTTGGAGGATTTATGGAAGGCCTTTGGATTGCTGGCTGATTTAGAAGTCCTCTTTCCTGTCTTTGGCCCGTCCAGGCCACCACACACTCCCCTAGACGTCTAGCCTGACCGGCCAAATGTTCGTCAGACCGGGGTCTGGCTGGGGACGCGTCTGCCAAAGAAACACAGACACCTCAGTAAAAACATGTCTGGGCTGTGTACAGGTGTGTGATATATTGTTCATAAACCCAGGTAATGGTGCATTGGTGTTGGCCACCTTGTTAATGTAAGCACTGAGATACAAATCAGAGTGACATATAGGCTAGACTGGAGGTGTCCCACTGGATATGCCTATAGCAATGATTTTTAAATCAGAATGGGTATCAAAAGCCACATTCAATTCTGATACATGTGGCCATTGTTAGGCAGAGGAGAATGGTTTCGCCGTCTTGGCTGGCCCCACTAACCTCCACCATTGTAGAAACATACAGGGGCACTCGCAACTGCACAATGACACACAAGCTACACAACAGCTCTGTAAAAGCAGAGTGAAAAGGGGCCTGAACGGAAATAAGTGTTGCCAAATAAGAGTTATTGTGATGAGGCAGAGCTCAGCTGTTTGATTTTAATATGCCAGCTAAGAACATGGCCTTAATCAGAAACAACATCCTTTTCAGTATTCCATTGCTGATTCCAACAAGCACGTTAACAGTGTTGTTTGAAAGCCAGGCTGATGAAAAATGGTGCAATCTCCGTCCCTACTGTTGACTGGTAATTGCTCATCTGGGTAGATGCTAATTGACAATGACCTTTGACCCTCCCTGTTTTTTTATTTATGTAATCTCACAGGGTGGTCCCAAAGATTGCAACAAAAAAAAAATTGTATTGGCTCTCACACAGGGAAAAAATGCTAATTAGTTTCAAGCTGGAAATTACCTCGACCGTTTTATACATGCATTCATATGCATTCATACAGAGTGAAGTTGTTTTGAGGAAAAGATATTTCTGTAATGTTCAGAAACTACTTCAAGGTGGGCATGAAATGGGTAATCAGAATGAATTCTGTCACCCAAGCCTCTTGAATATCACAGCACAATGACTTTTTGTCGATTTCAAAGCAGCAATACTATAACCACATAAGAAGCCATCAATAATACAAGAGACCATTTAACTGTAAACAGCCAAAGTACACAGAGGCAATCCCTGAGCGACAGAGAAAGATTGTTAGGCACTAGCCGACTGGCAGGTGGATGAGATGTGGTGTGCCAGCGTTTCCATTGGGTGAGTGTGTGTTTGTGTCAGGGTGGAG